>NC_089647.1:114728391-115048947 GCF_037042795.1 Molothrus aeneus | reverse complement strand
TCAGTTGCCCCATCTCTGTAACAGCTGAGAAAACCAATTTCCCCTGAATTTCAGATGGGTTTGGGAGGTGTTTCAAGCTCTGCAATCGAGAGGTGCAGGAGCAGCAAAGAGGAGCTGTGAGTGTCCCACAGAGACACAATTCTTTGTGCTGAGATGAGGAACCTTTCATTGCTCCTGCTCCACAGGCTGATAAATGGGACATCAGCAGCTCCTGGGGCTGTGGCAGCACCAAAATGCAAGAAACTCAGAGATTTCAGAGCATCTTTCAAATGCCTAAATCAGTTTAGGTTGGATGTTATAAAAATGTTTTTTCCAGCAAGGGTGAGAAAGTTCTGGAATGGCTGCCCGGGGAGGTGGTGGAGTCCCCATGCCTGGGTGTGTTTAACAAAGCCTGGATGTGGCACTGGGTGCCAGGGTTCAGTTGAGGGGTTGGGGCTGGGCTGGACTCGATGGCCTTGAAGGTCTCTCCCAACCCAGGGATTCTGGGATTCTGGGATTCTGCTTTCATGGTGATGAGGTTATTGGAAATCCCAAGCAAAGTCTGGATCACAAATGTCTTTGCTAAATACAAATCACAGAATCTTGGAATGGTTTCGCTTGGAAGGAACCTTAAAGATCATCCAGTTCTATCCCCTGCCATGGGTAGGGACACACAAAGCAGCAGGAGCTGGACCAGGCCCCACAATGTTTTCCCCATTATTCCTGAGTCACGGAGATGCCATCGAGGGCCAACAGCCAGAAAATCTCTTTGCCAGTCACCTTCCATGGAACACACCTTGGGAATTGTCTCCTCTGGACATTGGGGATCACATGCTGAGACCAGGCCCACCTACCTACCACCTTTAGAAGTAAATTTTACCTCTTGATACTAAATCTCAGAACCATCAAGGCAGGAAGGATCATCAAGACCTCCAGGATCACCCAGCCCCACCAGCATCACCCCAATCCCTGTCCCCAAGGCCACATCCAGACTGCTCTGGGACAATTCCAGTGACTCCAAACCTCCCTGGGCAGCTCAGCCCAAGGCCTGACCACTCTGCCAGGGAAATTTTCTGTCCCCGTCTCCAACCTGAGCCTGCCCTGGTGCCATTTGAGGCCATTTCCTCTCCTCCTTTCGCTTTCCCCAATCCTCCCTCACTGCCCCTCCTGCAATGAGCTCCCCCTGATCCCCTTTGCTCCAGGCTCAGCCTCTCCAGCTCCCTCAGCTGCTCCTCCCAGGATTTGTTTTCCAGATCCTTCTCTTCCCTGGACACACTCCAGCCCCTCAGGGGGAAAATCCCCCAAAGCTCTGGAGGTTTTATCCCTGTCTTCTGGGAGCAGCCTGATTACAACACCAATTCCATGTTTTTGCAACATAAAAATCCAATTTAAACTTGGACACACAGTTAGGAGGAAATTACAGGCTTTGTTGAAACACATGGATTTCTGCTGCTCCTCCATTCATGTATCTGTTTTGAAGTAATGAAAAAAGAAAAATAAAAATCATGTGCTGCCATGAGGGGAGGAAAATAAACAGAGTAGGAAAAAAGCTAATTAGGAATGCAAAACACAGGCTTCTGCACCAAAGAGATACAATTAGGAGAACAGATGATGCAGCTCTTGGAGACTTGGCAGCAGGTAACAACTTATTACATGCACAGGCTGAGGCTGGACTTTCAAGGGTCACAAAGAAATTCTTTAAAGGACACAACATGGGGAAGTTGTTAATTCCCAGGCTGATGCACCGAGAGACACACAGAATGATTTTTTTACTGCTTCCTGAGATTGTGCTGGAATTAACATGAAGGCAATGATAATAAAATTCTCCACACAGCCTCCTGCCTGCCTTCCCTCAGCCTCAGAGCTCTGAGCATGGTGTGTGCTTGTTAGTTTGGTGGGGTTTTGTTCTTCTCTGGGAGAAACAACTTGGATTTTCCTTACCAGAAAGATTAACTGTACGTGCACTTTTTTACATATTGACTTCCCTTCTTCTCTTTCAACTTAATCAGTTGCAGGCTTAACAATTTCATTTTTCTGCAGAGTGGCTTAATCACAGTGCACACCACATTTCCCCCCCTCCATGAAATATTTTCCTTCAAGAAGTTATCTTTTTTAATTTTTTTTTCTTCTTTTTGTGCTCTTTAACCATCATGTTCTGTGTATTAATTCCAAAAACCAGAATGAGATACAAGATTAAATAAATTTACCCATCAGGAAGAATATCAGATGACATCTATATGATCATAGAAGATGATCCTGGAATTTTATGTAAACTTTTCTTTTTTTTCAACATTTTTGTGGTATTTTCCAAAATGTGAGCAAGGCACTTTTGGCATTCAGCTGAAATAGTGAGAGGTTCTAGCACAGTTTTTTATACAAATACCCTCCTCCCCACCCTGTAGTGCATATTATGAGCGCTGACAAGAGTAATAAACAATATTTAATTATTTTACAGAAATTCCAAGTGTAAGGAGGACTCTCCTGCCAACACAACGACTTTTCATCCTACATGAACATAAAATGGGAACTGAAACCCCCCAAACCACGTTTGACTAATGTTAACAGCTATAAATTTCATTGAAGTTGTGGGTTTAAGGTTGAAACTCTCATTAAAGCATCCTGCTGTGTTACAGTATTGCAGAGGCATTACCACAGCCAGCAGAGCATTCCAGATGTTCAAATACCTGGGCACAAGAGTTATGGGCAGATTTGTCCTTTCCCTTTGAGTTCCTTGCCTGAAAATCTCAACTCTCAAAGAGGTTGTTTAGAGAGTATTGTAAAAGCAACACAAAAAAACCCAAAAACCCAACCCCCCCCCCAAAAAACTACCCAAAAAACCCACCAAAGAAATCCCAAAAAAAAAAAAACCCCAAAACCCAAACCCTTTCAATTTTAGTCAAGTCAATGAATTCCAGAATTATTTAGGTTGGTGGGCCACAGTTAGAGGAGAAGACACCATGAATGAGAGTAGGTTTGGATTAGATATTGGGAAAAAATATTTCTCTGGGAAGGTGGGAAGGCCCTGGAAAGAATTCCCAGAGCAGCTGTGGCTGCCCCTGGATCCCTGGCAGTGCCCAAGGCCATGGATGAAATTGGACAATCTTGGATGTCCCTTCCAACCCAAAGCATTCTGTGATTCTATCAAATATAAAATAAATGTTGTTACTGACCCCAAAGCAGCAGTTTCTGTGAGTGACACCACACTGGGAATCGCTAAAAGCCACCAAACCAGGAAATGTAGGAAAGTTTTGAGGACGAACAAACTCTGCATTCGGTTTATTTGGGTACCTGGTAGATGGGATTTTATGGGTGACATCTCTGAGGGGCAAAGGAGCTCAAAAGATCTGATCTTTACAAATTCCCCCCCGCAAAATAACCCTGTCACAATCCTGAGGAAAATAAGGACGTGAACAGAGGCTGCTCTGGCTAAAAAAGGGAACCCAAGAGTGTAAAAAATGTCCAAAAAAGATGGAAGCAAGGAGGAATATTAAAAGGAGAAATGCAGAAATATGGTCCAAAGAATGGAAAGCTCAATTATATCAGAGATTGGGGGGAAAAAAAGGCAACAAAAACTTCTACTGGAATGTGATTAAAAAATTTTTAAAAAAGAAAAAAAGAGAGGAAAATGTGGGGTCTCAGCTGGCTGAGGCTAAAACACAGTGGATACACCTCAGGCTGAGCCTCTCAAGGAATTCTTTGCCCAGGGCTTCACCAGCAAAGTCTTCAGGACTTTACACAGGGCTCAGGGAGAAGAGGAGACCCCAGCAGTAGAAAAGAATTGATCTCATAAATCTCTTGGGCAATCTTGGCACAGTCAGGTTGGTGGGAGAAGAGGGGATGGATCTGCGAGTGCTGAGGGCACATCCAGCTCTCCCATCCTCATGGTCAGAACATCGGGGTGGTGCCAGACTGAGAGGGAAAGTATCTCCATCCCTGGATCCAAGTCAAGCCTTGAGCAGAAAGGGTCTGGATTCTGGGATTGAAAATCCTGGTTTGTGCTCCAGCTGTGGGCTGGATACAACTGCAGACCCTCAGGGCATTCTCCAAGTCCTATTTAATGTCTTCATCAGTTTAATAAGAGGTGAAGGAAAGGAGGGAATCGAGGAGGAGATGGCACACACATCCAGCCAGTGAGTAACACTGGGCTGAGGGGATAACCAAATTCTGGAATAGGATGTGGAGTTCTTCCAGACCTGACTGGAAAAAGCCTTTATCAAGCTGGTCAGAATTCATTGTTGACTCTGCTGAAAAGAAAAGAGTTTGGACTAGAAACCTTCAGGGATTCTTGACTCCAGAAAATGCACAGGAACTTGGCATCCCTGGTGTTTCCAGCAGGCATTTAGGTTTGGCTGAAATCAGTCAGAAATTAGCCATTGTAACTGTTAAATTTAACAGAAATTAGCCATTGTAACTGTTAAATCAGTGATTGAATAGAAATTAGCCATTGTAACTGTTAAATCAGTGATTGAATAGAAATCAGCCATTGTAACTGTTAAATCAGTGATTTAACAGAAATCAACCATTGTAACTGTTAAATCAGTGATTTAACAGAAATTGGCCATTGTAACTGTTAAATCAGTGATTTAACAGAAATCAACCATTGTAACTGTTAAATCAGTGATTTAACAGAAATCAACCATTGTAACTGTTAAATCAGTGATTTAACAGAAATCAACCATTGTAACTGTTAAATTTAACAGAAATTAGCCATTGTAACTGTTAAATCAGTGATTTAACAGAAATCAACCATTGTAACTGTTAAATCAGCGATTTAATAGAAATTAACCATTGTAACTGTTAAATTTAACAGAAATTAGCCATTGTAACTGTTAAATCAGTGATTTAGCCCTAGTGGTGGTCACTGGAATCCCATCAAGGCAGGATCCTAAAGCCATTTGCACACTCTCTAACAAGCCTAAATATTTACATTTCTCCATCCTCCACTTTCCATAAGGCATTTTACACACAACCAGGTGCTCCCAGAAGATTGGCTCCCCCAGCTGAGACAAGGAGAACACCTCAGCTGTTAATCCAACGCAGGCTGATTTAAATGACAGAAATCTCACTTAAAACTGCGCCTAAATCCAGCAAGAAAAAACCCAAAAAAACATTTACCAGAATGCCTCTTGACATGAATGCACTCTTCTGTTCTAATGCAAAAATTCACTGCTCCTTTCACTTTCTAGTGGGTTCCCCCACAGCAAAGTCAGCACAGAAAGGGCCATTTAATGTCAAATTCTCCTTGAACTCCTTGGATACACCAAAGTCCTGCACCAGCGAGGAAAAGCATTAAAGGGATTACAATATCCCAGCCATGGGGAAAGCTAAAAAAGCACTGCAACCTTGCACAGCTGGTTCCTTGTTCCCTCAAGAAATGCTACAAAAAGAAGATTGTCCTGAACTAGACAGGGCATTTCCAGCAAGGAATATTCTCCTGAACGGATGACGTGGGTGAGGAGCTCCCAGAGCCTTGGGCTGGCTGGGTAAATCCTTCAGCAGGGCAATAATAACAATTCAGTTCCAGGGGAAATGCAGGATGGAGGAGGGCTGGCAGCTGGGCAGAGCCTCCTGAGATGTTTTTCAGCTCTCCAGAAATGAAAGCTGCAGCAAGAGATGCCAGGGGGCAGAAGGGAAGATTAAATCACCTAAATCACCTCTTTTTTACCACCCATGCTTGATTGAAATGATGGTATTATAAATGGGGAATGGTTCATGCTTTGCTGGTGGAATTGCTTTGAGAATCAAGGCCTGCTGCACAGAACTCTACCATGAAATCCTCTTTTTTTTCTTTTTTCCTCTGCTCATTGCATTTTTCAGCTGGTAATTTTCTTGCCTCTCTATTTTTATACCTGCTATTTTATAATTAGTCCTTTGTCTATGTTTATAGGCTTTTCCTCTTGAAAAAAAAGAGAAAGAAAAAGAGAATTTTAAAACACAGCACCATACAGGCAGAGGTGTCAGGAAACATACCCAAATAAGAAAGGACTCCAAAAAATTAGTTTGCCAACAAAATGCCAGTAAAATTTGAAACCTGGGTTCAGACACACTGGTCATGTTCCAAAACTGCAAACTTAAAGAACTTCTTTATTCAGTAAATCAGTTTCTCTGTGAATATCATCAAGACCACAAAGTTACAGCAAAGGAGGGCGTTTCCAGGGCAGATGTGAGGAGAGTTTAGGAGTTTCTTTCGATTTTTAATTTGAAAAGCAAAAACTTGTCCTGTTTTGAACAATTTATTTCACTTTTCCCCATCTAGTAAGTAATCTTTTCAATCCACAACCTTGCTTGAAAAAGCTACCCCAAGCCAAAAGTGAACATGGGACAAATGGGAATGAAACAGATTTTGTTAGGAAATACAACTCGAGTGCCAAGATTTGAGAAACAGAAGATTTACCAGGATGCAATGAAATATATTTATCATAACATGGTAAGAGTAGAATCTTCAGGCTATAATAAAATTTATAAACACATTGATCAAAGCCAGATCCAGCCCTTCTTGTCTGAGGTCAAACCCAGCGCAGAAGAGAACTGCCCTGTGAAAAATATTTGTCTGTCTGCTCTGGGGTGCCCTGACCCTCATCCATGGAGAAAGTTTCCCAGACTTCAAGACAGACTGGAATCCACAAAAGTGTGAAATAGATTATAGAGAGTAGTGCAGGTGCATCACTTGGTGAGAAATTGAGGGTTTGGGGTTTTTAGTGTGTTGTGGATGGAAGCAAGATGGAGGGCACAGGGTGTGGTCCTGGGTTTGTTCTTCATGGTGCTTCTTCCTCCTTCTTCTCCATGGGTTTGGGTGGCATTTTGAAATTGGGCAGAAAAGTCCCCATTGCAGCTCTTTGGGATCAGTTATTGGGTTAAAAGGGAAAATAATCCAGGTGTCAGTTCTTCATTGGATAGTTCAGTCTTAAAAGTCCTTGGAACAAGAGATTGTGGGTCATCCCACTAGAAAGTGAAAGTGACACAGCCTCGGGACAGGGCCTGGGAACACCAAAAGGATCAACAAAACCAAGAGTGAGGTCCTGACCCTGGGATGGGGCTGGGACGAGCAGATGGAGCAGCCTGGGAGGAGGATTTGGGGGTGCTGGGGATGAGATCTGGACCTGCCCCAGCCCAGAACCCCACAGTGAGGGGGGGATTGTGTCCCTGAGCCCCTCAGGTGATTTCCCACCTGCAGAGCTGCCCCAGGCCTGGGCCCAGCCCAGGGAGGAGCTGGAGCTGCTGCAGAGAGCCCAGAGGAGGCTCCAGGATGGGCAGAGGGATGGAGCAGCTCTGCTGGGAGGAAAGGCTGGCACAGCTGGGATTGTTCACCTGCACAGGAGAAGCTTTGGGCTGAGCTCAGGGTGGCCTTGCAGGGCCTGGAGGAGCCCCAGGAAAGCTGGAGAGAGACAATTTCCAGGGCGTGCAGGGACAGCACCCAGGGAATGGCCTCAAACTGAAACATTTCAGGTTCAGATCAGATATCAGGAAGAAATTGTTCCCTGGCAGGGTGGAGAGAGGCTGGGATGGAATTCCCAGAGCAGCTGGGGCTGCCCCTGGATCCCTGGCAGTGCCCAAGGCCAGGTTGGACACTGGGGCTGGAGCAGCCTGGGACAGTGGGAGGTGTCCCTGCCACGGTGAGGCAGAGAACAGAGGCTGGGCAGAGCTCCAGAATAAAGCAGGGATTGATTCAAAGCATCTCCTCCATGGATGCACCTTGGGCAGCACCAGAGCCCAGCCAGGGCTGCACCCAAGATGAACCAAAATGGCCCCAAAATGCACGGCCGGGCACGGGGTCTGTCCCTGGGATCAGTTCTGCTCCATTTGCATCTTGCAGTTCATTGTCCCATTCCAGCTTCAGCCCCTGCAGTCCCACCCTGCTTGTTTTTCTCTCTCCAGCCCACGGGGTTTGTGCTCTGGGGCTGAGATTTGGATCATTTGTCCTTGGTGCCCAGCTGGAGCAGGAATTGTTTTGTCTCCCTGCTCTGTGCACAGAGCTCAGCATCCCAGAATGTGAACCCAGCCCCACACACTGAAGCAGCACAGAACCTGAAAAATAGAAAAGCTCAAACCTGAGGCATCAATGGCAGGGGTGGCACTGGGTGACTTTTAAAGGTCCCTCCCAGCCCAACCCATTCCATGATTCTAAGATGCTGTAAAAATGCTCAAATTTGCTCACTTTCAGAGAAAATCTCAACACAAGCCCAATGCAGCAGAGCAAGAACCACTTCAGGAAAATAACAAATCCATTTTACATCAGCATTGGATTCACTAATTCACAGTGAGGCATCACACACATGAAGATCTCAAAAGTAACCCATGGTGAAAGTGAATTTATCCAATATTCCTCATTATCCCTTATTCCTTAGCTCCCTTTCAGGTGGAAAAAAGCCAAGTGAGAACTTTCTGCTCACACTGAGATTTTAATGTGATTTTCTGGCCAATTTCTAGCCACGGTGATTGCATTTCCTTATGAAAATTTCTCTGCAATTTCTGAAGACATCACTTCATTTCCTGGCTTGAATCACTGAGGCTGTGAAAGAGCTGCCATGTTTGAGCAGAGAGGTGCTGAGGTTATTCCCAAACAGCCACTCCAGGATGCACAACAAAACACGCTGGATTTATCAGGGAAGTTCAAATGAGCACAAATAAGAATTGTGTGAGGTGCCCTCCCAGGATCCTTCCCAGAGCCCTGCAAAGTGGGAAAAATTAAAGAATTTCGACAACAAAAAAATTCCATTCCTTGTCAAGGGACTGAGAAAGACCTAAAAAATTAATAACAATTCTTTTCCTCATTTAAATTAATTTTTTCCCTTTATCTTATTATTATTAAAAGTTTCATCAATACTTAAAATCACAGAAGGAACTGCGAAAGACCTAAAAAATTAGAATTATTTTCCTCATTTCAATTAATTTTTTCCGTTATCTTATTATTATTAAAAGTTTCATCAATACTTAAAATCACAGAAGGAACTGCAAAAGACCTAAAAAATTAGTAATAATTTTCCTCATTTACATTAATTTTTTCCATTTATCTTATTATTAAAATTGTGTGAGGTGCCGTCCCAGGATCCTTCCCAGAGCCTTGCAAAGTGGGAAAAATTAAAGAATTTCAACAACAAAAAAACTCCATTCCTTGTTAAGGAACTGTGAAAAACCTAAAAAATTAGTAATAATTATTTTCCTCATTTAAATTAATTTTTTCCTTTTTCTTATTATTATTAAATGTTTCATCAATACTTAAAATCACAGAAGGAACTGTGAAACACCTCAAAAATTAGTAATAATTATTTCACTTATTTAAATTATTTTTTCCTTTATCGTCTTCTTATTATTAAAAGTTTCATCAATACTTAGTCACAGAAGGAATTGTGAAAGACCTAAAAATTAGTAATAATTTTTTTCACTTCTTAAAATTAATATTTTTTCCTTTATCTTATTACTATTTAAAATTTCATCAATACTTAAAATTACAGAAGGAACTGTGAAAAACCTTAAAAATTAGAAATAATTATTTTCCTCATTTAAATTAATATTTTTCCTTTATCTTATTATTATTATTAAAAGTTTCATCAGTACTTAAAGTCACAGAAGGAACTGTGAAACACCTAAAAATTTAATAATAACAATTCTTTTCCTTATTTACATTATTTTTTTCCTTTATCTTATTATTATTAAAAGTTTCACCAATACTTAAAATCACAGAAGGAACTGTGAGAGACCTAAAAATGAGTAACAACAATTTTTTCACTTATTTAAATTATTTTTTTTATTTTTTATTTTTATTATTTAAAGTTTCATCAGTATTTGAAATCACAGAAGGAACTGTGAAATATTTAAAAATTAGTAATAACGATTATTTTCCTTATTTAAATTAATATTTTTCCTCTCTTCTTATTATTAAAAGTTTCACCAATACTTAAAATCACAGAAGGAACTGTGAGAGACCTAAAAATGAGTAACAACAATTTTTTCACTTATTTAAATTATTTTTTTTATTTTTTATTTTTATTATTTAAAGTTTCATCAGTATTTGAAATCACAGAAGGAACTGTGAAATATTTAAAAATTAGTAATAACGATTATTTTCCTTATTTAAATTAATATTTTTCCTCTCTTCTTATTATTAAAAGTTTCACCAATACTTAAAATCACAGAAGAAACTGTGAGAGACCTAAAAATTAGTAACAACAATTTTTTCACTTATTTAAATTATTTTTTTTATTTTTTATTTTTATTATTTAAAGTTTCATCAGTATTTGAAATCACAGAAGGAACTGTGAAAGACCTCAAAAATTAGTAATAACGATTATTTTCCTTATTTAAATTAATATTTTTCCTCTCTTCTTATTATTGAAAGTTTCACCAATACTTAAAATCACAGAAGGAACTGTGAGAGACCTAAAAATTAGTAACAACAATTTTTTCACTTATTTAAATTATTTTTTTTATTTTTTATTTTTATTATTTAAAGTTTCATCAGTATTTGAAATCACAGAAGGAACTGTGAAATATTTAAAAATTAGTAATAACGATTATTTTCCTTATTTAAATTAATATTTTTCCTCTCTTCTTATTATTAAAAGTTTCATCAATACTTAACGTCACGGAAGTAATTTATACTTAGGAGAACCCTCTAAAACCTTTGATTTTTTCCCCATTATTTGCTTTAATTTCTTTTCTTTTCTGCCTGCAACATCCATTGTGCTCAAAATTTAGGTTCTGGATGCAGCAAATTCCCAGTTTTCTTCACCCAGTGCTAACTGGGAAATAATTTGAATTATTCTCCTCTTTCTGAAGGCACACACAACAGTTTCCCTACCCTGAACCAAAAGGCAGCAATTTCACATTGCCATTTCTTGTGGCCCTGTCCATTCATTGAACTCTCTTTCTGAAAAAATACATTTAAAGACAATTAACTAAAATTTCAGGCAAATTTCCCCATTGCCTCAATTGTCCTTGGTCAGAAGCATGCGAGCTTCAATTTCCAAATTCTCATCTCTCACCATTTAACTGAAAATTTCAATTCATTTTGTGAAACGTTAATTAATGAATTGAAACATTGAAAATTTAATTGGAAAATACACACAGGAGGTCTCAAAAGTTGTAAATGCTGGTGCATATTCTGATTTTTGGGCCGTGTATGGTACAAGCATCATCCCTGAGGCGCTTTCTGGACACATTTTCCTTGGCATTCAATCAAATCTTCCTCAGTTTTTCCCAGTTGTGGCTTCATCAATTGGCAGCTACAGCACAATTATTTCACTTGCATGGCTTTTTTCCCATTAAGAATGGTGATGCATGAAATCTTTGGGGAAAAAAAATAATATTATTAAGTATTATTAACATTTTGCTGTGTAAAAGCAATCAAAACACTGCGTTCCTTCCGTGTCAATGAACCCAGGATTTCATAAAAATACTCCCACAGATAAAATGTCTGGGTTTTAATCCTTCTGTAATAAAAAGTAGAGGTAGAATACTAAAAAATTTAATATATAAATATACCATAATAATAGTACATAAACAAATATAAATATAGAACCACATAAATAAACATAATATATAAAGAATGTAAACATAAATTATAATGTAAGAGATTAAGGAGAAGTTTAATGCAAACTTCCAGGAGAAAAAGGTTTTTTTTTGTATCAAAGTGTTTCAGTGAGAGCTGATTTTAAAATAAAATCCTTAAGAAATGGCAGCTGAGCTCTAAAGCTGTGGCTAAAATTTGAAATAGTTTGTTTGCCAAGTGAAGTTTAGAATATTATCTTTAATAATATTTTAAAACAAATAAATAAAATTTTAATATTTTTAATATAGCAAATAATAATTATAAAATTGTAAATATTATAAACATCATAAATAATTTATTAAAATTAAGTTAATTTAAAAATTAATTTATAGATTAGAAATAATAATTCATAGTTTATAATGCTATTTAGAAACGATATTGATTTATAAATTAATTTATAGAATAAAATAAATAACATAATTAATTTTTATTCATTATAAAATTAATTTTTCTCTTTAATGTTATTAGACCTGATGGAATGTTTACTATACACATAATTTTTCAAAGGAAAAAGAGATCAGGAAAAGCTGCTGTTCTCTAAGAGGAGGAATTAAATTCTCAGAGAGGAATTAATTTCACCAATGCCATTTTTCCCTTAAAACACACAAATGAAGATTATCTCCAACATCCCTACACAGAATTTCCTCCTGAACAAAGAACTGATTGTTTTTTTTCCTGATTTCAAGTCACAGATCATGTGAAGAGGTAACAATCCAGAAAAATTCACTGCATCTCTCAAGGTGAACTCCAGAAAAATATTTTGCTTTTCTCGTGGTGAATTCAACACAATAGCTGAGCTCAGCTGGCTCTGCTCGCATAGAAATGAAAATTAAAACCCCAAAAATGCTCTCATCAAGCAGCAGAGTTTCAGCCCTGCCAGTGCCAAGAGAAACCACAAGATTTCTAAATTCAGAATTAAAGCTCAGAGCTCTTCCAGCTCTCCAAAGCAGCTGAATTAGGGACAGCAAAGTTCTGTTTCCAAATAATTGGTGAATATTTTTGAAACTCTCTCATTTTTGGGCTGTGCCAGCTCCAAGGCAGACTCCCAGTAATTCCATGAAATAATTCCAAAATAACCATTTCATGGCTGATTAAAAATGGATTTCGAGATAAGGAAGCTGCTCTCTGCTGGCCAGAGCATCATCAACAGCCATCAAAATAATGTGGATTTTAACCACAGACTCACACAAAATACAGCTGCTACTCAAAGCCTCCAGAAAAGGGATTTCCTTTGGCAAGGTGGGCAAAAAAAATCCCAAAATTTGTTGATTCAAATTCTTCACATTGGAAAGCTGAAGTTCCTATTTCTGAGAGGTTAAAATATGCCCAGAAAGAATAAAATGTTGTACAAATAAAATAGGTACAAGTAATTCTTATCCTGAGAGGTGGCGGATGGGTCACCACAGAATGACAGAAATTTGGGTTGGAAAGTAAATTTATTTTGAATTTTGGCATCTTGATATCAGCACATAGTAGAGGATGGAATCTGGATATCCCAAAGAGCAGAAAAGAAAAAAATGTTGCTACTCAAAGCCCTAAAAAAGGGATTTCCTTTGCCAAGGTGGGAAAAAAAAAAAAGGCCAAAAGTTCCCTGATAATTCAAATTGTTCACATTGGAAAGGTGAAGGTGGAAGTTCCTATTTTTGAGAGGTCAAAATATGCCCAGAAAGTATAAAATATTGTACAAATAAAATATGTACAAACCATCCTGAGAGGTGGTGGATGGCTCACCACAGAAGGTTTGGGATGAAAGTAAATTTATCTTGAATTTTGGTATCTTGACATCTGCATGTAAGAGAGTAATAGAGGATGAAATCTGGATATCCCAAAGGGCAAAAAACCAAAAAGCTCAAAAGTCCCCAGGTAATGTTCTTAATTCCAATTCTTCATATTGGAAAGCTGAAGTTCCTATTTCTGAGAGGTTACAATATGCCCAGGAAGAATAAAATGTTGTACAAATAAAATATGTGCAAGTAATTCTTATCCTGAGAGGTGGTGGATGGGTCACCACAGAATCACAGAAGGTTTGGGTTGGAAAGTAAATTTATTTTGAATTTTGGCATCTTGATATCAGCACATATTGGAGGATGAAATCTGGATATCCCAAAGAGCAGAAAAGAAAAAGAAGTTGTTACTCAAAGCCCCAAAAAAGGGATTTCCTTTGCCAAGGTGGCCAAAACGCCCAGGTAATGTTAATTCAAATTCTTCACATTGAAAAGCTGGAAGTTCCTATTTCTGAGAGGTCAAAATATGCCCAGGAAGAATAAAATGTTGTACAAATAAAATAGGTGCAAGTAATTCTTATCCTGAGAGGTGGTGGATGGGTCACCAAAGAATCACAGAAATTTGGGTTGGAAAATAAATTTATTTTGAATTTTGGCATCTTGACACTTGACATCTTCATATAGTAGAGGATGGAATCTGGATATCCCAAAGAGCAGAAAAGAAAAAAAAATGCTGCTACTCAAAGCCCCAAAAAAGGGATTTCCCTTGTCAAGGCAGGCAAAGAAAAAAAGCTCAAAAGTCTCCAGGTAATGTTGTTAATTCAAATTCTTCACATTGAAAAGCTGGAAGTTCCTATTTCTGAGAAGTTAAAATATGCCCAGGAAGAATAAAATGTTGTACAAATAAAATATGTGCAAGTAATTCTTATCCTGAGGGGTCGTGGATGGGTCACCAGAGAATCACAGAAATTTGGGTTGGAAAATAAATTTATTTTGAATTTTGGCATCTTGATATCAGCACATAGTAGAGGATGGAATCTGGATATCCCAAAGAGCAGAAAAGAAAAAGATGTTGCTACTCAAAGCCCCAAAAAAGGGATTTCCTTTGCCAAGGTGGGGAAAAAAAAAAAAAGGCCAAAAGTCCCCAGATAATTCAAATTCTTCACATTGGAAAGGTGAAGGTGGAAGTTCCTATTTTTGAGAGGTCAAAATATGCCCAGAAAGAATAAAATGTTGTACAAATAAAATATGTGCAAACCATCCTGAGAGGTGGTGGATGGCTCACCACAGAAGGTTTGGGATGAAAGTAAATTTATCTTGAATTTTGGTATCTTGACATCTGCATGTAAGAGAGTAATAGAGGATGGAATCTGGATATCCCAAAGGGCAAAAAACCAAAAAGCTCAAAAGTCCCCAGGTAATGTTGTTAATTCAAATTCTTCATATTGGAAAGCTGAAGTTCCTATTTCTGAGAGGTTACAATATGCCCAGGAAGAATAAAATGTTGTACAAATAAAATATGTGCAAGTAATTCTTATCCTGAGAGGTGGTGGATGGGTCACCACAGAATCACAGAAGGTTTGGGTTGGAAAGTAAATTTATCCTGAATTTTGGCATCTTGATATCAGCACATATTGGAGGATGAAATCTGGATATCCCAAAGAGCAGAAAAGAAAGTTGTTACTCAAAGCCCCAAAAAAGGGATTTCCCTTGTCAAGGTAGGCCAAAACGCCCAGGTAATGTTAATTCAAATTCTTCACATTGAAAAGCTGGAAGTTCCTATTTCTGAGAGGTTAAAATATGCCCAGAAAGAATAAAATGTTGTACAAATAAAATAGGTACAAATCCTCCTGAGGGGTGATGGATGGGTCACCACAAAATCACAGAAGGTTTGGGCTGGAAAATAAATTTATTTTGAATTTTGGCATCTTGACACTTGACATCTTCATGTAGTAGAGGATGGAATCTGGATATCCCAAAAAGCAGAAAAGAAAAAAATGCCTTTAATTTTGCATTACCTCACCAAACCTAGAAATTCCTTCCAAACACTGAGGTGGTATTTTATTTAAAATGAAAAAGTGAGGTTTTATCAAGGGTAAGGGCATTATGTAGCAAAGAATTCCTTTGGCTGGAGAGGGAGAAAAATGTGGAGGAATGACTGAAATGGGGAGTTACAGACACAGGTATGTCAAACTGCTGGGAAATAAATTAATAAAAGGCATCAATATGTGGAATAAAAGAAAAATCAGTGGTTAGTCACATTTGTGTGAAGTAAAAAATCCATGGTAAAATGAGCTGGAAATCCCAAAATCCCACTCCAAAATCAAACTGGTTCTGACAGGAACAGCAAAATCTGACCCAAATTCACAGCACAGCCCCAGAGTGCTGGAAGGATCCTCTGTCCCTTCTCATGAAATCTCACAACCATGGAGAAACAACAGCTCACTTCAGCAAAATTCCCTTTTTTTAGCAAATTTTAATGGCAAAATTCTTGAAATTTGAAAGAATTTCAAATTTCTGAAAATGGGGAAATGCTCATTCATTTTTTTCCTGTGCCAAGCACATGAGTGAAAGTTTCTTTACACTGTTCTTGAGTTCTTCTGAGGAAAGAAACACAATTCTTTGCTATCACACAATTCTTTGCTCTCCCACTCTCAGCTCTCCTCACAAAAGCTCACAACCATGGAGAAACAACAGCTCACTTAGGCAAAATTCCCTTTTTTAGCAAGTTTTAAAGGCAAAATTCCTCCATCTGTGTTTCTGGGCTGAAATGTTGTCCCATTCCCACTGAAAATGGGGAAATGCTCATTCATTTTTTCCCTATACCAGGCACTTGAGTGAAAGTTTCTTTTCACTGTTCTTGAGTTCTTTTGAGGAAAGAAACAATTCTTTGCTATCCCAATCTCAGCCCTACTCACAAAATCTCATAACTAAGGAGAAACAACAGCTCACTTAGGCAAAATTCCACTTTTTAGCAATTTTAAAGGCAAAACTCCTGATCTGCATTTCTGGGCTGAAATATTGTCCCATCCCCACTGAAAATGCTCATTTATTTTTTCCTGTATACCAGGCACTCAAATTAAAGTTTCTTTGCAATGCTCTTGTGCTCCTTTGAGGAAAGAAACACAATTCTTTGCTATCACACAATTCTTTGCTTTCCCACTCTCAGCCCTACTCACAAAATCTCACAACCATGGAGAAACAACAGCTCATTTAAGCAAAATTCCCTTTTTTTAGCAAATTTTAATGGCAAAATTCTTGAAAATGGGGAAATGCTCATTCATTTTTTTCCTGTGCCAAGCACATGAGTGAAAGTTTCTTTTCATTGCTCTTGAGTTCCTTTGAGGAAAGAAACCCAATTCTTTGCTATCACACAATTCTTTGTTCTCCCACTCTCAGCCCTACTCACAAAATCTCACAACCATGGAGAAACAACAGCTCACTTAAGCAAAAATCCTTTTTTAAGCAATTTTTAAAGGCAAAATTCCTACATCTGTATTTGAAATGTTGTCCCATACCCACTGAAAATGCTCATTCCTTTTTTTCCTGTACCAGGCACTGGAGTGGAATTTCTTTACACTGTTCTTGAGTTCTTCTGAGGAAATAAACACAATTCTTTGCTCTCCCACTCTCCCCACCTAAGGAATCATGTTTCCTACACCCTGAACAATTCCCTTTTTGCCCTGCTTTGTACCATGCCCAGCAAATCCACACTTTTTGAAGCCTCCAGCTGAAAACTGGGCCAATAACTCCAGTTAAACCCTCCCAGTGTTGAGTGGAGCTGCAAGGATTACCCTGACATTTTTAGCACCTTTTTAAGCACTTTTGTACGAATTTCAGTGCCAGTCCTCACCTCCTTTGTTGCAACAGGAATTTATTTTTAACTCACACTCAATTGCTCACTCAGACTTAAAGAACCTCTCATGAAAATTGATATTCAACCACTCTCTCTCCATTTCATGATTTGCATCTGATTATTTGAGGCCACACTTTGATTTGTCAAGCTTGGAGTTTTAAATTCACCTTTTTAGAACCTTATGGATTCTCCCAGCAAAGAGGAGTTTTTGAGAAGGAAAATCTTAATTTTGTTGCCCAAATTATTCATGGAAATGACTGAAGCTGTGGCAGATCTGAAGCCTCAGCAGTCTGGCCTAGGAAGAGATCTTGGATTTAAGGTTTTAGATTTAAGAATGGCATTTAAACCCTTCAGTTGTGACACTGAGGAGTTAAGCATCTAAAAGGGGAAAGATCACTGGAGAAAAAAAATCATAATCTTTCATTTTCTCCACTAAGAGAATTTTAACAAGGAACTCTTCACAGAATTAATAAAGTTGCAGTTGTAAATGTCAACTGTTTGCAGCTGTCTGTCTCCTCCACCTTGCACAATATATTAAACATTGAATATAACTGAGAAGGAAAAAAGGGAGGAAATATTTTTCCCTTCACGTATTTTTTTTTAATGTCTTTTTCTACAAGTAGTCCATAAATAATTTCAACTTTTCAACTGGAACATCAGACTACACTAACAGAAAACTGTACTCCTATTTATACAGAGTAAACCTGTAAAATCCATTTTCCTATCACCCTTGTTTTATGGGATAACCTCTCCACTGCAGCAAATAAAAACCCCTCGTGCTCCCTTTTTATCATTCTGTACAACATCCAGAGCCATCCTGCCCCTGGAGGTCTTTCCCTCATTCACAATTTGTAAACTCTGGGTCAGGGACCTTCATTCTGTGTCTGTGTCACTCCTGGTGGCATCACTGGGGTGGCTCAAGTGATTCAACAAAAGGAATCCAAAGGCCAAGGAGAGGTGAAATCCAAAAACCCCACAGCAGATCCTTTATCTCTGCAGTGCATCCAGCAGGGGGAAAGGATTCTCTCCTCACACAAAATTCCCAGCAATGTGGGCAGAATCCCAGAATCAGCAAGGCTGGAAGAGCCCTCCAGGATCACCCAGTGCCACCACCCCAATCCCTGTCCCCAAGGCCACATCCAGACTGCTCTGGGACAATTCAGTGACTCCAAACCTCCCTGGGCAGCTCAGCCCAAGGCCTGACCACCCTGCCAGGGAAAAAAATTGTTCCTAATCTCCAACCTGAGCCTGCCCTGGTGCCCTTTGGGTGTTCCATAGCCCCATAATGACCCCCAGAGTGTCCCCTCAAGGGCCCCTCTGGGGTTCTGGGGCTCTGCCATGAGCGGGTGACACCAGCTGGTGACAAAGGCCCAGTGGTGGGTGCAGGCTCCTGCTCTGGGGTGGCACCATGGCCTCTGTGTCCCCTCAGGCCACCCCCAGCTGCCACAGGGCTCACAGCACCCTCTGCCACCCGTGCCCTGCCTGTCTGGCATGTTGGCATCCATCTGTCCTGGCCCTGTGTCCCCTGTCACCATCTGCGGGCTCTGTCCCCATCCATGAGTCCCCAGGCTGCTCTTCCTCATGTGGGAGCATGTCCCCACCCTGTCCGTGTGTCCCCAGCGTGCTGTGTGTTCCTGTCCCCATCCTGTGTCACCTCTGTCCCCGTTCCCTGGCTGTCACTACGGGACATGAAATAACACGCTGCTCTTTTCAAAGTAAAAAAAGCACTTTTCATTTCTGACTCCAACATTTATAGATTTCCAAAAGTGGCAGTGGATTGGAGGGTGACAGTGCCACCTCTCCAATGACACTGGACAAACCAACGGCCCAGCAAATTTCTCCTCCTCCATAAAAGAAGGCAAAACAATGAGTTATTTACATAAAGCTCGTGAGAAAATTCCTCACAAGAATGTAAACATCAGAAGGCTTAGAAAAACTTCAAAAATCAGGGTGACACCCTGGGAGCAGAGCCCGACCCCCCCGGCTGTGCCCTCCTGGCAGGGACTTGTGCAGAGCCACAAGGGCCCCTGAGGCTCCTTTGCTCCAGCCCCAGCCCCTGCCCAGCTCCCTCAGGGATTCTCCAGCCCCTGCCCAGCTCCCTCAGCTGCTCCTCCCAGGATTTGTTTTCCAGCCCCTTCCCAGCTCCATTCCCGTCTCTGCACACAGAACAGACACCAAGAACTGACTTTTCAGGCCAATAAATGAATTTACCACCACCCCACCCACGGTTCAGATCACACAAGGGAGACACAAATCCCCCCCTGATCCTCCTCTTCTCCAGGCTGAGCTCCTTCCCAGCTCCCTCAGCTGCTCCCCCCAGGATTTGTTTTCCAGCCCCTTCCCCCTCTCTGCACACACAACAGACACCAAGAACTGACTTCTCAGGCCAAAAAATGAATTTACCACCACCCAACCTTGTCAAGAACAAGTTCAGATCACCCGGGGCAGACACGACCCCGAGTGCTCCCCACAGCAGCTCCTCCCAGGCAGCAGGAATTGGCACATCCAGCCCCAAACCAAACACAGCAATGGAGCCCCTGCCAGTGTGGGAACCTCGCTCTCCAGGGGTGCCGCACTTGTGTTTTCTGGGAAATCCCTTCAGCCAGGATTTTGTGGGAATCCATAAAATCAGAGGGCTTTGGGAAAGCTGCAAAAGGCCTCAGAGAGAGTGGAACTGTGACTGGAGCTAAGCAGCAGCCATGAGATTGGGCAGCAGAAAAATGATGTAAAAAGTAGAGAAGCAAGGACAAATAGAACAGTGGTCTGTGTATTAATGCTTGTCTAGAATAACTCCCTAAGCTAAGAAAAGTTTATCCAGTGAGATATTGGGAAGTTCTAAGCTTAATAATGTTGCTCTGTGCATTGTGTTTTAAGGCTCACAAGCAGGTATTGTATTTGAAATCAGCAAGCAGTGTTTAACCAAAGGTACCTGTGCTTATAGTGATTGATAGAACTACTGTCAATATAGAATATATACTATACAGATATAAACACTGTCAATGTGCTTTTGCTTTGTGGGATTGGTCAGAAAACTTTAAAAAGTGAGTTGTGACATTGAGTTCTTGGTCTGCTGCTGGGCTGTGAGCTGCTGGCATCTCCCATTGTCACAAGCATGGAATGAGAGTGATGCTGGAAAATCAAACAGCTCCAGGCACGTTCCCAGCAGTCCTGTCCTGTTGGTGATTTGTACACAGACCCCAGCCAGAGATAAATGTTTCTCCTGGGAAGCTGAGAAGCCTCAGAGAAAAAGGAAAACAACAATTAATCTCATTTGCTTCTCCTCTGTTTTGCTGCTTTGGAATGTGTTGGGAGATTGTTCACCCACAGGTGATTGTTCCATTGGATTAATGTAAATTATTTTCACTCTTTGGCCAATCAGGGCCAAGCTGTGTCAGGGCTCTGGAAAGAGCCACAAGTTTTCATTATAATCTTTTCAGCCTTCTGTCAGTATCCTTTCTGTATCCTTTAGTATAGTTTAGTATTCTTTAATATAATATAGGATCTTAAAATAATAAATGAGCCTTCTGAGAACATGGAGTCAGATTCATCATTCCTGCCTTCATCTGGGGGAAACCCAAACACAATACAGGGGCTTTTCCTTCTGCAGGTGCTGGAAGCTGAGACACCAAGGGGCACAAGCCAAGAGCAGCAAAAGGAGTGGAACTCTCTCCCTGGAAATCCACACATTTACAGGCTGCTCATGTAAATCCTGCCTGGAGATCCTCAGTGCTTTAGCAACAGCAAAAGACAAAAATCTGATTTTTTTAATCAACCAAATTTAACTTTTTAATCTGCCAAAACCTTCACATTTTTTAATTTTTTATTTTTTTACTCAACCAAAGCCTTCACCTTTTTAAATGTTTTTTTTAATCAATCAAAACCTTTAAATTTCTGAATTTTTTTTTTAATCAACCAAAACCTCCACATTTTTAAATCTTTCAATTTATTTTAATCAACCAAAACCTTCACATTTAATGCAGCAACGGAATGGTTGGGTATTGCCAACTTACATTTGCTTATTGCCTATTAGTGTATTTCTGTTTTTAAATAAATTATGTATTTGACTGCCCATTTTTAAAAGCTGGTATGGAATCTTTTTAGTAGTAAAAAATAAAAAAAAACCTTCCCTCAAATTCTGTGTTCCAATAAAATATTCCAATTAAATATAACATTATTATTTCAATTTATTATTGTTCCAACGTATATGTAATACTCCAATTTATGTTATTAGATTCCAGTATCACATAAGGCAAGGTGGCTTCCAAAATCATGAAATGCACTGTCAAGCTCTCAATTTCAAATGCTATTTTTAAACTCTACTGTCAAAAAAATTTCCTGGAAGTTAACATAAAATACATCTTGGATTATTTATCACATTCTATCTCTCCCTGGGACATGAACATTTATTTTTGTTATTGAAGAGTTCCTCTAATTGAATTTCCTTGTATTCATTAGCTTTTAGGATACTTCCAGAAAGAAAACATGACTGAATTTGAGAAATGAGATCATAAAATATAAGATGTGACAGCAGAAAAATGCTTTATTTCCCTGCTCATTAAGCAAATAAATTTTCTTTCCAGGCAGAACAGACATTGAGAAGAATATCCAAGTCCAAGTGGTGCTTGTAATACTGAACACACAAAAATTAACTCACTCTGGCCACAAATAAATATTTGCAAAATTAAAATTAGTCAAAACGAAGCCACTACCACATCAATAAAATCCCATGAGATTTTCTACTGAAAAAAAAAAAATTGATTATTCAGTTTAACACAGCAAACTGCAGGACTTGAAAGAAGGCACATTACTATAATATTATAACATTATAAAGTTCCTGCATGGCTGACCAACATCCCTGGACTTTATTGGAATGATCTGGTGCCCTGCAGCTCAGTGAAAACATTCTGTGAAGGCTCTTTGCCACGAGGTCTCATGGAATGCAGCTGTTCCAGGGCTGCCCCTTTCCCAGAAAAACTGGGATTAAGTTTCTGGGGCTGCACAAGCTCTGCAGTCCTGGCAGAGCATTCCTGAATCCCAGGAATGGGGCTGGGGATGGGATAATCCCATCAGGATGGCATGGCCATGGCAGAGCTAGACATCACTTAGATAAGCAGAGAAAATAGTAAGGAAATAAGTAAGTAAGTAAGTAAGTAAATAAATAAATAAATAAATTTCATAATTAATAAATAATATAGATTAAATAAAGTTATCCTTAATTGTTATTATATAGTGTTATTAATATATTATATATAATTATTATACTTATATATAATTGTTGTTATTATATATTGTTATTACTGTTGTTATTGTTTATATTTTATATATCACTATTATTTTATATATATATATGTATATATATATACATATATGTATAGTTATTATTTTAATCACAGGGAAAAAAAACCACAGAAAGCTGAACAGGATATCAGTATGAGTTTGCACTTGATTAGAAAAATGTCACTCAAAGTAGAGGGGAATAACACAAAAAATTTGGATCCCAGTCCCACTTTTTAATAGCTTTGGATCTGCCCCTGGATCCCTGGCAGTGCCCAGGGCCAGGTTGGACCCTGGGGCTGGAGCAGCCTGGGACAGTGGGAGGTGTCCCTGCCATGGCAGGGGTGGCACTGGGAGGGCTCTGAGGTCCCTTCCAACCCAAACCATTCTGGGATTCCATGATTCAAGCCTGCATGCAAGGAATGGTTCAATCTCTGGTTCCAATCTACAACTCCAAGATAAAATTTATTGGATTTATGAAGTCACTTTTTGCTGTTCAGCCCTTTGACTGAATGAGGTCTTCCCATACACGATTTTTCTTGGGTGCCTTTGGAGGATCCAAAGCAAAAATCATCCTTGTGGAGGATTTCTCCACCCCTGTGAGTGTGAGGAAACTTTTCATTACTATTGATTTACGGTGCTCCTAAGGGATCTTGAAAGCTGAATGATAACTACTGGCAAAGCACTTCAAAATCCACACAGGGACAACGCCATAAAAGCAGGAAAAACCATGGATTTATGGAATGGTTTGGGTTGGAAGAGACCTCAACGCCCATCCAGTGCCACCCCTGCCATGGCAGGGACACCTCCCACTGTCCCAGGCTGCTCCAGCCCCAGTGTCCAACCTGGCCTTGGGCACTGCCAGGGATCCAGGGGCAGCCCCAGCTGCTCTGGGAATTCCATCCCAGCCCCTGCCCACCCTGCCAGGGAAATTCCTGCCCAAAATCCCATCTTACACTGCCCTCCATCTGTTCAAAGCCATTCCCTGTCTCCTGTCACTCCATCCCTTTTAAATTGTCTCTCTCCAGCCTTCTTGGAGCCCCTTTAGGTCCTGGAATTATTATAATTATTATTTCTAATCCCACAAATGACACGGATTGATGCCTTGTGCAGGCTGCCCCAGAGCAGAGGCTGGGCAGAGCTACAGAATAAAGCAGGGATTGATTCAAAGCATCTCCTCCATGGATGCACCTTGGGCAGCACCAGAGCCCAGCCAGGGCTGCACCCAAGATGAACCAAAATGGCCCCAAAATGCACGGCCGGGCACGGGGTCTGTCCCTGGGATCAGTTCTGCTCCATTTGCATCTTGCAGTTCATTGTCCCATTCCAGCTTTAGCCCCTGCAGTCCCACCCTGCTTGTTTTTCTCTCTCCAGCCCACGGGGTTTGTGCTCTGGGGCTGAGATTTGGATCATTTGTCCTTGGTGCCCAGCTGGAGCAGGAATTGTTTTGTCTCCCTGCTCTGTGCACAGAGCTCACCATCCCAGAATGTGAACCCAGCCCCACACACTGAAGCAGCACAGAATGTGAAAAATAGAAAAGCTCAAACCTGAGGCATCAGGATCAGCAACAAATATTTCTAAAAATCAGGGAACACAGCAGGAGGATCTGAGGCTGAATCCCTTGTCCCATACCCTGGGCCACCAGAGGAACAAATGGAGCAGTGGATGTGCCAATGACTGCACAATTATTATAGGAAGAGGTTTTATGGCAAACCTCTCATTCTCCCACAACCACAGGCATCAAGTGCCTACCCACAAACTCATCTCCTGCTCCACATGGAAATTGCTGTTGGAATAAAATCAGAAATTAAAATGTCCAGGCCTCTGTCACCCAGAATTTCATTCTTCACCCATGGCCACCTAATATTCCACTGCTCATGCAACACTGGCTTAAAATGGCAGCATTTGCTCTCCCCAGAATCCAAAGGAAGGGGCACAGGAAATTTCTGAAGGTTCTGAGGTGATCCCCACACAAAACTCAGACCTCAGATCCAAGACTGATTCCAGCAAAACAGCTTAACCTAAAATATTCATTTAATGATACACAGGCACAAAATAAATGATTGGCTTTGTCGTGCCTTCCCACCCTTCAATGGCAGCTGGTAATTAAATACTGAAGAATTTTCAAGCTGAAAAAATTCAAGCAGGGAACTTCCAGGGCACTTCCTCCTTTTTAAAGTGCAACGCTCACCAAATCCAGTTTCAAAGAATTATTTTGATTTTTCTGCTCGTAGTGACGCAAACGAGACCGAGGCCATCTGCAGCCACCCAAGAAATTTCAAGTGCATTCCAAGACACACAGCCCAGCCCCAAAGTGCTGATGAAAAAAACATGTGCAGCCACTGCAAAAAAAAAAAGCTCAAATCTCCCTCCAGTCTGGGAAATTACAACGAGAATTTAACAGAGAATTTATCTCTGTGCAGAGCTCTAAGATCCATTTAGGCCTTGAAGTTTTAATTATTTTTGACTCGTGGGCATGATCCAGTGAAGATTTCCTTTGAAGCCTGCTAGGAGCATTGCAATACACAGATTATTCTGTTTTTATTGGATGAAATAATTGGTGGCTGGTGTTACAGGACAGTGATGCCACGTTCCTGGCTAAATGCCAATGTGCAGCTCCCTTCTGCCTCTCTAAAACTGCACTGTGGTTGCATTTAGAAATGGCAATGGGCATGTTCCAGCCTGAATTTTTGCCTGGATACATTTAGGTTTAAGGAATATTCTCATTCACTTGAAAAATGTAGAATCTCACTTTGTTTGAGAGAATAAATCGAGAAATGTGCACCTGAATTTTTAAAGGTTAATCCAACAAGGAACAACTTCTTCTGAAAGACTTCAAAGACTTTCCAAGACCTTGAGACCAAAAGTGGTCAAAAACCTCAACACAGGTCCAGTCAGAAAATATTACATGCAAATTTAATATATTATTTATCTTATATCATAAGGAGAACCTTACTGATTATTCTTTTTCTTCTCCTTCCCTTTTTTTGGTAAGAAGTTGACCATTACAACATTCACCATCTTCTTCCTTACACCTCCCACTAAATCTAATTTCAGATTTTAGGCTTGGCATCTGAAATCCTGCATTTTACTAGGAATTATTGCCCTAGTCTAAGTGTCCCACATGTCCTGGCCTACAGTGACAATTAGGAAAAGAGAGTGAACAAAATGAACCTGTAGGGCTTAAATTTAAAGATTTACAAAGTTCCTCAGTTCAGAAGGGAAGTTATTTATTTTCAGTTCCACCTACACCTCCCAATCCTTGCCTTTCAGAATCTGAATTTATCAAGATGTGTTATTAGACAAAATGATAATTTTAAGGGCGCAAGGATCTACAAATTTTGCTGAAGAAGAAATCCTGAGTAACATGTCCTGGTTTGCTTTAAATCTGCTTATTCACACAAATCTTAAAAAAGTGAAAAGAAAAATCCTGTGATTTTCTTAAATCTTATGATGAAATAAATAGAAAAATGCTGTAGATTCAATCCTATCTACAGAATTAAAAATCAAAAGTCATGTTTTCTACATTCAAATAATAATTTATTTATAGAACTCATTCTTGCTTTTAGTGATTCATTAAAGGTCCTGTTTTCAACAGATGTAATTAGATGGAAAAAAAAAGTAAAAAATAATGGCGTAAAAAAAGTAAAAAAAGGCGTATAAAATAAACTCTTATTCATCTACTCATCTCCAGTAGAGGAAACCACTCTGGGCCAGGTTTTTCCCACCAAGGAAAAGATCTCGTAAAATGGGCTTGGGGCAATCAACTCTTTTCTTCCTACAACTCTTCTGTTCATATTAAAATTTCACTTCATTTTGATGGAACCCATTTTTAAAATAATTATTTCAGATCCAGTGATGATTTAGATTGTCCATATGCAACTACCTGCACTGGAAATACATGAAAAATTAATTATCTTAATTTAAATAGTTGGATGGTCACTAATTTAGACAGGTGTCCTAAACCCCCAAGGCTTTAAGATAAAAAATAAAACAAAACCTAAAAAAAAAATCTACAGTAAACAGCAACCATTTATACCTTCAAATCAAAGAATCTTCTCAAAGAGACTTCCCAGAAAGTTAAAAAAGCAAACAAAACTTTCTTCCCACATTCACAATTTCCAATTTAATCAAACAAAAATGAAATTTTTAGATGGTAGAAATGAGATAATTTTCAATGTAAAACTGGCACCTTAAGATATGACCCAGCTTTTTTTTTTCCTTTTTTATTGGCAATGAGCAATCATCAATCATGTGCCAGTTTTCAGTTTTTAACACAAAGATGGAAAACAAATGAATTAATTAAAAAAAATGAAAATGCCACCCCCAGTAACGAATCATAATCCTTACAGAGGAAGGACCATCAACTGGAATAATCAATATAAATGTAAATATTGAACATAAAAAATTGGGAATGTTTGGGATGTGGCTCAGGCCTAACTTTGTCTGCTTTTATTTACTCTTATTTCAACTCCCAATTGCCACTGAGAAGGGCAAATAAGCAATTTCACCGGATCAAATGGTCAATTTTGCTTGAAATTGTCATTTCTGATATTCTGACATTTGCTGTGCCTTGTTTTCAAAACTTGGGCCTGTTTAATGGCTCTCTGAGAGTTGGCCATGCAGCACTAAACTGTTTATTCTGGGGCTCTTGTGCACCTGCCATTTATCCTCAACCTGCAAAATACTTCTAGCACCTGTAATTATATACATTAATTATTATGTAATTCATATATAATAATTAGTAACTTTTAAAGGGATTCCTCGGCTTGCACTCGACATCCTGAGCTCTGTCACAACTCAAGGCCTCCATGGCAGCTCCCAAAAACCCCTCCAAAGACCAAAAATTGTGCCTGGTGCATCATTAACAACCAAGGAGAGGAAAGGATGCACTGCAAAGCCTCTGCTTTTGGTTTTTTAGCCAAAAAATTGTTCTACAAAATAACTGGAGGCCAGGACAACCCATACAATGTCTACAGATTTCCATATTCAGCGCCATGACGAAAATTCCCTTCCAAACCCACGGAGCAGAAACCCCCACATCCTTCATGAAAAATCAGATTTTCAGCCCAGTGCTGACAGCTCTCCAGCACAGCTCACACCTTGCCTTGCCTCTAGAAAAGCAAGGCCGTATTTGAAATAAAAAACCCAATATTTGGGCGGGGTGCTGGGGCTCCTTTGAAGGAACATGACCCGCTCGGCGCCGCGGCGCGTTAAGGAGCCTGATTGAACATCGCTGCTAATTAAGAGCTCTCGTTGTTTGGCAGGACCACCAGAGAACCTCCTGCACTTGTTCATGCCAGCAGCACCTCCTGCAGAAATTAACTCTTGATGAGAGCAGCCGGGGGGCCCAGCTGGGTCCCCCCAGCGCACAAATGAAGCGTAATGAGAGCGCTGGCGGCTGCCGAGGGGAGGGAGGCTATTCGTGACCTCTCCTTAAAAACCAGAGTATACTCTTACATTGACTTAATTTTCTGCACTGGGGGGAGATAACACAGCTGGGGACTGTGTGAGCAGGGCTGAGGATCGCGGGGGAGGACTGAGAATCAAAATTATTAGGGAGTAATTTGGTAAGAATTATCTTATTAGGCGGGCTGAAATATAATTCTGTTCTCAGGGCTTTCGAAAATCAATAAATATTATTCAGCTATCAGGCTCCTGGAAGAAAATTTCACAACAAAAGCTAAAGTTGGAGGAGGTTTTGTGAAGAAAAAAAAAAAAAAAAAAAAGAAAAAACAGAGCAGGTTATTAGAACTGATTTGATATTTTGTTTCTAAATCTTCAGGATGTGTTCAGCAGTGCAGCTTCATAATATTCAAAGGGAACATTCCAGGTGTACAAACAGCCCTGCTTACCCTATAAAACACAAATAAAATACAACCCACTCCCCCTCAGTGCCAGCACTGCAGTGTCCAGCACTGGTGACAAATTCCTGTCACCTCTGCTGCCACCCTGCAGGTGACCATGGTTGTCCACCTGGACAGGGGCTCCCTCAGGACCTGGCACGAAGCACCTGGAAGGGCAATGGCAGCACCTGCCTTAACTTGGCTGTTAGGAGCTGAAGCACACGGAGATCACAAAATAATTACTAATATTTTAAAACATTCATGTTGGCTCTTGTTCCAGAATCCCTGAGGCTTGAAAAGAGTTTCAAGCCCATGCAGTGCCAGATGTGCCCCATGCCCAGAGCACTCAGTGCCACCTGCAGGGGACACCTGCAGGGCTGGGCACTGCAAAGCTCCCTGGGCAGCCCCTGCCAAGGCCTGGTGTGGGGGTCCCAGTTGTGGGTTTCTCTGGGTCTCTGAAGGCACTTGAGATGGTGTTTCATGTTCAGACTCAGGTGTTTATTATTTCGTATCAGCAAAACAGTCTCACTGCTGTGAGTTCTGCAGCTTTTCATCAGAAGGCACAAAATGGCCAACAATCTCTTGGTACAAGGACTTTTAAGACTGAACTATCCAATGAAGAACTGACACCTGCATTATTTTCCCTTTTACCCCAATAACTGATC
The DNA here is from genome assembly GCF_037042795.1 of Molothrus aeneus. Classification (NCBI taxonomy): domain Eukaryota; kingdom Metazoa; phylum Chordata; class Aves; order Passeriformes; family Icteridae; genus Molothrus; species Molothrus aeneus. The sequence continues at coordinate 115,020,055 of NC_089647.1, read as the reverse complement.
CCAAAGAGCTGCAATGGGGACTTTTCTGCCCAATTACAAAATGCCACCCAAACCCATGGAGAAGAAGGAGGAAGAAGCATGAAGAAGAAACCCAGGACAACACCCTGTGCCCTCCATCTTGCTTCCATCCACAGCACACTAAAAACCCCAAAACCTCAATTTCTCACCAAGTGATGCACCTGCGCTGCTCTCTATAAAAATCTATTTCACACTTTTGTGGATTCTGGTCTATCTAGAAATCTGGGAAACTTTCTCCATGAATGAGGGTCCAAGTCAGTGCTGCCCTGGGGGTCAGGGCACCCCAGAGCAGACACAGAAATATTCCCTGTGCCCTGGGTTTCCACAGCCTGAGCTCCCTTTCCATGGGCAAATTGCTGCTGCTGTCCAAGCTGAGCCTGCCCTGGCCCAGCCTGAGGCCGTTCCCTCTGCTCCTGTCCCTGTTCCCTGGGAGCAGAGCCCGACCCCCCCGGCTGTGCCCTCCTGGCAGGGACTTGTGCAGAGCCACAAGGGCCCCTGAGCCTCCTTTGCTCCAGCCCCAGCCCCTGCCCAGCTCCCTCAGGGATTCTGCAGCCCCTGCCCAGCTCCCTCAGGGATTCTCCAGCCCCTGCCCAGCTCCCTCAGGGATTCTCCAGCCCCTGCCCAGCTCCCTCAGGGATTCTCCAGCCCCTGCCCAGCTCCCTCAGGGATTCTCCAGCCCCTGCCCAGCTCCGTTCCCTGCCCTGGACACGCTCCAGCCCCTCCAGGGCTCTCCTGCAGGAGCAGAACTGGGCCCAGCCCTGGAGGGGCCCCAGCACAGAGGGACAATCCCTGCCCTGCTCCTGATAATCACTTCCCTACTCCCTACTCCTCCATTTCTAATTAAGCAGCAAGCAGAAATAACCACATACAGAAATAATTACCTATGCAAAGTGCTTGAGTGCACCCTTCTGTTCTAGACACTATCAATCAGATATGACAAAAAAATGTGAAAAGGCTGTGATGAATGGAAACAATCATTTCCCTCCGTTTAAAAAATGCATTTTTAAAACAATTCAGTCCTTGTACTTCTCCCCCCCTCCCACCTTCTGCCTTTGGTTACATCTTGTGTGAAGCCTTAACTTCAAGGTAGCTCTGGTAGAAAAATCTGAGAGAGGGCAAAAGGTATTTGCTTGCTTTCAAAAGAAGTGAAAATCAGAACATAAAAGAAATTTTTCATGAAGTGCCCAAGGAAGGACATCTTTACATGTGTTTCACTACACGGTAAAAATCACCAGAAACAAATACTTGGGCACATGGACAAGAAATGTAAACTGCAGATGTTTTATGGGACTGAGGAGTTCATAATATACATCCTTGCTTGATTATTATTTAATTTCTTCATTCCAAGATGATTTTTACTTCAGGAAAGTAACCCAAGATTCAAGCTGAACTAAGATTAAGGATGCCTCCCTCAGGGGTCAGCACATTTAGAGGGCACCCAAATTAATCACAATATTCACCTTTCAGTACCAGGTTTTCCTCTGGATTAAGAAGCTGCTCTCTCTCCCATTCCTATCCCAAACTAAACTCCATACCATGGAATATTTTTGCCTTGGTTTATCCATAAACCTCCTCAGCTTATAGAATAAAGGAATTATACCTGAACCCTGAGTAACTGCAGTTTAACATTGCACACAAATCACCTTTTAACAAGGAACTTCCATTCAAACCCTTTCCATTTTCCACCAGTTTTAGGAAATTGGATTTGTTATGACTCCTCCACCTTTTCTGGATGGGAGAAAAGGGGGAAGGAAAAGCTGCACCCTGAATCCCAAGACTTCAGTTTGGAGCATAATTATGTGGCACAGTAGGCTTCAAATTTCCTCAAACACACCCTTTTTTTCCAAAATCACCAACTGCTGAGTGCTCAAAGGCTCAGTTAAAGGTATCTTTAAGCCATCTGTTGGTTTTGGGAAGGAGGAGATTCCAGTCTCCCCACACAACCAGTCATTCCCTCTCCGATGGGAAACAGCTGGGTCCGGGCTGAAAAAAGGGATATTCCACAACCTGGAAGTGTTACAAGAAAGAACAGACTTAAAACAAGATTTCTGCACAAACATAAGAGGCAGGGAGTCGAGAAAGGAAAAATTCAGACCCTGGCTAGAGCGGCAGACATCAAAAATACAGCGCAGAGCTCGCAGAGAGGATTGAAAGGAGCTTTTTAATGCCAAAAAAGGGTTCCAGGTGAAACTGGGGTGCTCCATATCATGGCCTGGGTTGGGGCATCCTGCTGCACTTGGCTCACACACCATTTTTCACAGTCAGAATGCCACTTAAAAGGCAATTACAGCCTCAGTTCATCAAGTAATTCCTACCAGAATTGATGGTGAGAAAACCAGCGCAAAGCCAGTGAGCAAACTCAGTGTGGACCCCTCGGTGTCAAAATTCTCTCTAAAATTCAGAGAGATTGTTTTTCTTCAATAATCCATTGTGGAAAAAAAAAAAAAAAACAACTCCAATAAAATGAAACTCTGAGGGAAACTTCCCTACTAAATCTTGTGGCCCAGTGGCAACGCCGTGGTTAAAGGGCTCTGCTCTGACTGGTGAAAGGTTCATTTCTTCTGAAGGCAGAAATTTTAATTCCTCCCTACATCAAAGGCAGTGTCTTTCCATCCAACAACCCTCGATGGATTTCTTTCCCATGAACTCATCTGTGCTGTGATTTTATTGCATTTAAGGAGCAATTTTATGTCTTTATATACTCTGTCATCGGAAAAGGTAAACTTTATATGCACACAATGCTCATTAGAAATCCCTCACGTCTCCTTTGGAACTGGTTCCTCTCACACTGACAGTCCCAAAATCCCAAAATGGGTTGGCTTGGAAAGGACACTAAAGCTCATCCAGTTCCATGGGCAGGGACACTTTCCATTACCCCAGGCTGCTCCAAATAAAAGCACTTTTTCTGATGGTAACTTGCCATTATTATAAAAAGTGCAATTGTTTTATTCAATCATATACACCCTTAAAGTGACTTTAAGTTGCAAAACAAAAAGAGGTGAGGACAACGAACCGAGGGGTTGGTTCTGTCACCAAAATCCCAAAATGGGGGTTGGGTTGGAAGGGACATTAAATCTCATCCAGTTCCATGGGCAGGGACACTTTCCAATACCCCAGGCTGCTCCAAATAAAAGCACTTTATCTGATGGTAACTTGCCCTTATTATAAAAAGTATGGTTTTATTCAATTATGTACATAGCTAAAGAGACTTCAAGTTGTAAAACAAAAAGAGGTGAAGACAACGAATCGAGGGGTTGGTTTTGTCACCAAAATCCCAAAATGGATTGGGTTGGAAGGGACATTAAAGCTCATCCAGTTCCATGGGCAGGGACACTTTCCACTCTCCAAATAAAAGCACTTTTTCTGATGGTAACTCACCATAACTATAAAAAGTATAATTGTTTTTTCAATTATATACACACCTAAAGTGACTTTAAGTTGTAAAACAAAAAGAGGTGAAGAGAATGAATCAAGAGGTGAGAAAAAGCTGCTCAACAGCCAACACAAAAGAACATTTAGAACCCTAAAATTGCAGAGTGCCAGGAGCCATGACCCAGACACAGGAAGGGAAACAGGATCAAGGAGTTCAGGGGGCTGAGAAGTTCAAGAATTGATGGTCTAAAGGGAGATTCTGCCTTTTCTTGTCTGCTGTAACCAACTTAAACACAGGGACCGCGACAGCTCTGAACTGCCACAACACTATCAATTACTTCTACAAACTATTCACAATTTTCTCATCACAACACTTTGGTTTTCTTAAGGCTCAGTGGCAGAATCATCAAGGCTGGCCCAGCCCTGCCAGCCCATGCAGTGCCAGCTGTGCCCCATGGGCACCTTGTCCCCAGCCCAGAGCACTCAGTGCCACCTGCAGGGGACACCTGCAGGGCTGGGCACTGCAAAGCTCCCTGGGCAGCCCCTGCCAAGGCCTGAGCTCCCTTTCCATGGGCAAATTGCTGCTGCTGTCCAAGCTGAGCCTGCCCTGGCCCAGCCTGAGGCCGTTCCCTCTGCTCCTGTCCCTGTTCCCTGGGAGCAGAGCCACAAGAGATCATAAACTGAAATAATTTTAGATGTGAATTTCCTTTTTTTCCTCTTTATATGAAGCTATTATTAGATTCAGAGCAAATATTAGCAGGTGAATATGGACATTACATTCATTCCTGACAGCTCCAACACCTACATTTAAATTAAATATTCAAATTATAGACATATACGGTTGGATTCATAAGGTTCTATCTACATAAGGCAAGCTTCCTGAAAGGAAAACCTCCAAAATTAGAGCACATCTGAACTCCATAAAAGACTTCACTACTCTTTCAGGGAGCAGTGCAGTCAAATTTAGACATTTATAGGCTTTGGGGGACAAATTCTACCTGAAAGAGTTTGAACTCTTGCAATCCAAACGTGAATCCAAATTTTTTATTGTTGTAAAATCGTTATATGCATATTGTACTCGTGAAAGTTAAAGTAGGAAAGGTGAATAGCTGTAAAATGTTTAATTTCCTGATATTTTTAATTGTGATGGTTTAATGAATCTACAAGTAAAAAGTGGATTATAATTAAAATTTCTTTTGCATTTTCATATAAAGCACACAGTATATTTTTTAAGTTAATCCACACACTAAAAAAAATTCCATTTTTGTGCTTGACTTTTTAAAATCCTACAAACACACCGTGCTGTTAAATACCAAAAGCTCTTACCAAACCATCAGAGGTTTGTTTTCAAATTAAAAGAATCATTTCAGCAAGGTGCAGCTGCAACTCAGTGACACTTTCTCAATATCTGCAATACTTTTTTTTTATTAGATGTCCTTATCCTGCTCTTGCTATAACATTTCCCCACTGAAGTCTCCTGCCCTTTTGTGGAGATCCAAATAAAACATATGATTTATCCATAATGGTCCAGCACCAGCACATCCCACGCTGGCAGGTTTTTTCCATGGGTATTTATTTTGTTTTAGCAACGCCGAAAACTCCACAAGTAAGAAAAGAAGAAAAAAAAAAAAAAAATCAAATTACTCCGTGCTCCTGACTGCTCTCACTCCTCTGGCGGTGCTATAAAGACAGGCAGGGATTTTTTTTTTTTAAATTTTTTTTTTTTGCCACCCTGCAGGTTCCCAAAGCAGAGCTGTGCCATTTGCAAGCTGCCATTGGTTAATGAAGGTAAATTTAATTAGCTCAACTTCCTTGCAGATCCCATCAAACGCCAGCATTTGATGTATTCTGTCCGAGCTGGCCCAGCGCCACAAAGAAAAGGCAGCTCTGCCCACGGCTGGGAACTGAAATGAGCTGCTTTAAGTGGAGCCTTTCTCCCCTTTTTCTGAGGCTGCACCGCTCTGACCTTCCCCAAATCAATCCCCTGAGGATTAACATGTAAAGCAGCGTCGAATTAATTTCAGAAAGAGAATCTGAGATCAGCCCAGGGCTGCTACAAAACAGCCCCGCTCCTGAGCGCGCCGAGGCCGCCCGGCGCTCAATGGGAGCTGTCAATGCGCCAGGGATGGAGGGGGTGCTTAGGAGGATTTGGAGCGTGGAGCAATCTATCAGGCTGGTTAGAGCTTTGCCCACTCCTGGGCCATGGCTAATGCATTCCTCTGGAAGTTAATCCCATTTCTAAAGGCCCTCCCGTGAGGGGCACGCAGGCCGTGCCGAATGAGAACCCGGCTGCATTAAAATTCTCAGCCACGTCACCAAAAGGCGCACGGGGAGATGCTGAGGGCTGACAATGAGATGGTTCATTAAAAGTGCAAGGGCTCAGGGAAGACAGCACATCTTTTTGGAGGCACCTGCACGCAGCTTTACCTCTTTCAAGCTCTTAAAAATGCCTAAAAAAAAAAAATTAAAACTTGTATTAATGTGAATAGAAATCATCCATTTCCATGACGTTGCAAAAAGAGGACAGTGGAGCCTCCTTGGAGCAAATATTTACACACAAAACTTACTCAGGACCTGTTACAGTGATACAAAATTCAATTATGTTTGCTTGTACTCCCAAAAAGAAATTAATGATCAAGTTACCACCTGGGAATGTGGCACTGCTCGTACACCCATGCTGAGTTTTACAAACTCCAGTGACGTCAAACGCACGTTCAATCCGAGTGCCATCATCCAGACATTCAGTTTTCAAAATTTCCAATTGAATCTTGTATCTAAATCAGCAAAAATTAAGCAAAGAAACCTCTGAAGAGGCAAAATATCATCTGGGTATCTTCTGTTCTGCATGCAGCCACATCAAAAGTCTCAAAGGTCAAAACCAGACTCTTGACTCATCAGTGAAGACAGAGAATAAAGGAAAATGGGGACCAAGAGAAGACAGAAATTGTCCACTCCACACAAATTCTCTCAGTAATTATGAGAAGGCAGTGGCACTATATTATGGTGTTAAGCTTTATGAAACAAAAGAATCCATTTCAAAATGAAAAGGATACCAAAATAAAAGACAAACTTGTTTACTCTCACTGAAGTTGAAATTTGACTGGGAGAACCAAAAGCAAACCCTTCACCTTCTGTAGGTTGAGAATTTTTTGCTGTTTTCAGCTTGTAAAATATGACATAAGCAGGTTAAAAGGTGTGCAGTTGAGAATTTTCTGGAGGTTGAGAATTTTTTGCTGTTTTCAGCTTGTAAAACATGAGAGAAGCAAGTTAAAGAGTGTGCAGTGGTGTCACCAAAACACAAGGATTCAGCAGGAATCACGACAAAAAAGCACAAAACACTCCAGGGCCCTCTATTAAAAACTTATTTTCTGTCATTTTTTTCTACTCCTCAAAGTTTGGAAAGCGAAATTCACGCCCCTCACTCCTCATTAAAGAATCCACATCACAAAACTCATGGCTAAAAGCAGAATATTCCTGGATTATCAGACCCTGAAGTGAATCTTATGGGATGAAAGGTCCCTGTGTCAGAACCCAGGAAATTCCTCTGGCTGCCCTGGAGGGCTCCAGCCCCTGCCCAGGGGACTCAGAGACCTTGGCACAGAGCCCAAGACCCCTCTGCCTGTGATTCAGCCCTTGGAACAAACAATTACCAACCTTATATGAAGGATTACAAGTCATGAAAGTTTAAGTAGAATGATAGTGAATTTATCACAGGGTGGAAAAATACATTTTTGGGGTTTTTAGAATGGGGGTTCAGGGGGCAAGATGGAAGAATCTGGGCATGTCCACCCTTTCTCCTTCTTCTTCTTCTTCTTGGCCTCCATCTTCTGCTGTGATGTTGGCACTTTTGGATTGGTTTAGAGTAGAAGCTCACTGTCTAACATAGGTGATGGGTATTGGGAAGTAATTGTAAATATTGTATATGGAATTTTTAGTATAAAAAGATAACACCGCCCCGGGGGCAGGCAGAGTGCCTGGACTGTCCTGCTGAGCGGACCTTGGCTGGACAGGAGAAAGAATTTTATAGATAAGGAACAATAAACAACCTGGAGACCGAGAACTGAAGAGCTCTGACTCCTTCTTCAACTGCTGGGCTGGGAACAGAGACTTTGTGACACATCTCGGGGTCACTGTGAGCAGCTAAGAGTTCCAAGATCCCTGTTTCATTTGTACCCTGCCAAGATCTGGCAGGGCTGGATAAACTGAGGAAAACCAGGTGAGCTGAGTGCCAATCCAGGATGTGGCAGGGGATAAACTGAGGAACACCAGGTGAGCTGAGGGTCATTCCAGGATCTGGCATGGGATAAACTGAGGAAAACCAGGTGAGCTGAGGGTCATTCCAGGATCTGGGATGGGATAAACTGAGGAAAACCAGGTGAGCTGAGGGTCATTCCAGGATCTGGGATGGGATAAACTGAGGAAAACCAGGTGAGCTGAGGGTCATTCCAGGATCTGGGATGGGATAAATTGAGGAAAACCAGGTGAGCTGAGGATCATTCCAGGATCTGGCAGGGTTTGATAAACTGAGGAAAACCAGGTGAGCTGAGGGTCATCCCCACACACTCCTCACCTCCCACGCCCGGTGCCTCATGTGCGCCGATTCTGACGCGCCGCGATTTCACTGGAGCTCCACCACCCTAAACTCGGGAAGGGAACGGAATTCACCTCCTTAGGCCAAAAAGCTCTGGCAAAACAGATTTTATGACTGAGATCATCCCTCACCTCGCTGGTTTTTTGGGAACTCTGCTCATTAAAGCGCCTCCTTGGCATCTCCGCGCAAACAAATTCCGGCAGCGATTCCGGGTGGGCGATTCCCTCTGGAGGCAGGGAGGGATTTGTGGCACCACATTTTGCTGAGCCCTCGCACAACTCACTTGCACTCGGGTCTGCTTTTGTGATATAATCCTGCAATCAGCACACAAGCACCATCCTGGAGATACTTTAGGAGAAGATGGAAAATCCAAACTAATACTTTCCGCTATTTTTCTACTTTCTGCCACAAACTGACCTACTTAGAGATGAAAGGGGAAAAAAAAGTGTTTTAATGCATTTTTCCCCCCCTCAACAAAAGTGATGGCCATTTAGTCCTTTCAGAAAGGGAGCTAGAGGAAGATGGCAATGTTGACAGTGAAATGTCTCCTGCTCTGAAATCCCAGGAAATGAAGCAAGCACAGTTTCCACAATGCCATGGACTGGCCCAAGCTGGCCTGAGTTTAATGGGATAAAGTCTCTGCTCACTGAAATAACTGAATCATGAGAAACAGCTACCAAAACAAGAAAGAACATTAAAAAAAAAAAAAACAACTAAATAAAAAGTGAAAATTTAAAAAATAGTTGATTTAGGATTCAGTGTTGCAATTAAAGACTAAGGATTGGCTTTCTGAAAATCCTACAGCAGAATAGCTCTTAATACTCCCTTCCACCCAGAAAACGAATTAATGGCTTTCTCATATTATTCATACATTCATTATTGATTTATTTTACAACTTCAAAAAGTTATAAAAGTAAAAATTTTGCTAGTTCTAAACCATTTTATTACAGAACCTTTAAGAATTCTCAGTGAAGGTAATAAAACAAATAATAAATAAATAAAACAAAATCCTGTGGCTCCAGCTCATCACTCCTCGTGCTGTAGGTATTTTTTGGGCACTTTTTATGCTCTTATAGATTTATTCATATTTATGCAAAAACTTCATGTGTCAGTCTTCCAGAATTTCCAGATCTTAGCCCTAATATTTTGTCAGAAGAATTCTGAAAAGGTTTTATTGATCAAAAGTAGACAGAACAATAAATATAATTAATTTGTAAATCAGCTTTCCTTAAAATACCCCTAAAAAAGGAAATTGGTAAGAATTTGGCTCTGCAAAATCTTCGACATAAATTTTTTTCCATAAAAGATACCGAGCTGGAAACTAAAACTTTTATGAGATGTGATTGGGAAAGAGTACAGTGAGAAAAGCTGACAAAACCTGAGAGAAGAAAATATGGAAAAGTTTTCTTCAGGCAGTGCTGAAGCTGCACAAAAGAACTCCTAAAATGAAATAAAGATTAGGTGAGAAAAAATAACTGAAAATTAGGAGCCTTTTAGTCTAAAGTCTGAAGTAAAGAGAAAGAAAAAGTAATAGAAATTATGTCTTGTAATAAAATACTGTTTATTCTGAACTTGATTTTTTAAGGGAGAGGCAAAGAAGTAGAAAGAGGAACAGTATTTTGAATCATTTGTATTAATAAGATGGAAATTACATCATGCACTAGAGATAAAAGGGAGCTCATGGAAAGTGCCTTTTTCTCTCATCGCCCAAAAGCCACACACAAAATGTGCATTTTTTCCTGGATTTATAGAGTAAGGTTGTGCTGCAGAAAAATCGGTGATTTTGTACAACTGGACTGAAAAATCAGATTTGAAGGGAATTTTCCTGCTGCAGGGAACATGGCAGTGCTAAACTGACAATGTATAAAAATACATTGTATTTTTACATGCAATTTTAATACAGGTGCTAACTCTCAGGGCTGGATGGAATTAGGAATGAAAAGGTTGTGCTGCTACTGAGGAAGTAAAAACTGCATTGACTGAGAAGATAAAGCAGATCTAGGAGGTACTGCCCTCAATAACACAGCCCAGAAAAATCACAGATATACCAAAGACTCTGATCTTTTATGGAATAGGATTTCCAGGCAATGTTATACACAAACAAACAAAAATATATATACACAATATATATACACATAGATATAGAGAGCCAACATCATTTCCTTTTTTCACCCTTCTGCTATTTCAGGGATATTCAAGCCTGTATTTTAAAAAGTCTCTAGATGATAATGGGCTCATAATTTTCAAGACTCATCTTTTGGCATTGCCTGTCATTTTGCACTTACTTTCCCATCCTGGAATATCAATTATTATCAGGTTATGAAGATAAGCCACTTACAGGAAATAAAGTGCCACTGTTACTGGGGAGGAGGGGTCAGCCCATGCCAGGGAGGGTTATTGAGCTTTAAGGGTTATTTGGTAAAAGCAAGGTCCCAATTACAGCAGCTGTCACTTGGCTTATGCCATGCCAGGCAAAAATGTCCCTGATTTCACAGAATCCCAGAATGACTTGGGTTGGAAAAGGCTTTAAAGCCCATCCAGATCACCCCTGCCATGGCAGGGACACCTCCCACTGTCCCAGGCTGCTCCAGCCCTTGTGTCCAGCCTGGCCTTGGGCACTGCCAGGGATCCAGGGCTGGAATTCCATGCCAGCCCTGCCCACCCTGCCAGGGAACAATTCCTCATTGCCAAGATCCCATCCAGCCCTGCCCTCTGGCAGTTTAAAACCATTCCCCCCTTGTCCTGTCACTCTTTGTCCATACAAAAAGTCCCTCTTCCTCCTTTTTAAAACCTCCTTTGGACACTGGAAGGGGCTCTAAGCTCAGCCCAAAGCTTCTCCTGTGCAGGTGAACAATCCCAGCTGTGCCAGCCTTTCCTCCCAGCAGAGCTGCTCCATCCCTCTGCCCATCCTGGAGCCTCCTCTGGGCTCTCTGCAGCAGCTCCAGCTCCTCCCTGGGCTGGGCCCAGGCCTGGGGCAGCTCTGCAGGTGGGGAATCACCTGAGACAGGGGCACAATCCCAATCCCAATCCCAATCCCAATCCCAATCCCAATCCCAATCCCAATCCCTTTCCTGCTGCTCTCCCCTCCCTGGATGCAGCCCAGGATTTTGATGGATTTTGGGACTCCCAGCACTCACTGGTGGCTCCTGTCCAGTTTTTCACCCCAAGTCCTTCCCCTCATTTCTGCTCTCAGTGAATTCTCCTTCCTGGCTGGGATTGCCCTGACCCAGGAGCAGCTCCTGGCACTGGGAATTCTGGAACTCCACCAGGTTCTCCTGGGCCACTTCTCAAATCTCCGCTGCCTTTCCCAGGTGCACACGAGAGCCTGTGCATTCCCACAGAAACCCAACCACCCTCCAAGGAGAAATAAAACCAATCCCTGCCAATGGAATGCACCTTCCCAAGGATCCCCACGTGGCTGTGGGACTTTGATACTGAACAGAAGCACAGGATCTGGGCAGAACATCCCCCAGCCCACAGCTGCCACACAGAGGGATCATCTCTGCTGCCCCCATCCTGCCCAGGCAGGTCCAACCCCATCCCAGAAATTCCCTATCATCCCACTGGAGATTTTGCTGCTTTGAAGGATTGGCTGCTGAACCAAACAGGGTTTTGCTGTGCTGAAAGAGCCGGGGTTGTAGGATGGATTTAATTCAGTGAAGTGTCAGCCTCTTGATGAATTGGATAAATGTTACCAGATAAAGCTGCTTGTTTTATTTTTTGTTTTATTAAACAGCAACATGGCCGAGCAGTAAAAACCTGACACCATTTTGATATGGTTTATGCTGCTGCATGGAAAAAGCCTTTTATGAGTGTTGTTTAAAGCAGATAAGGAATTGAATGTGCTAAACACATGGGCAGAACAATCCCTCCAAACCAGCTTAACTGGGGTGATCAGGAGCAGATCCTCACTGGTGTCTGCTGGTTTTTAATGACATACTTGTCAACATGTAACCTTAGAATGCAGACACCATGGTAACAGTTTTAACACAGTCTCTTTAAAGAGAATAATTGTGTGAAGCACAAATAGAAACATCTTGACTCTTGTAGTCTTTTAATCCACTTAGAGAAATGCTTTTCAATCCATCAAGCAGCGTTTTCTGGATCTTGTTGAACATCTGTCTTGGAATTACTTGGAATAAAAGTCTGAGCAGGTCCACCCACGCTGTGTTTGCTGTGGCCCTTAAAAGGAGAATTTAGATGTAATACTTTGATATTAGATTTGAGCTGAAGAACACCAGACAGAAAGAATTATGATATTCACTTGGTTATATAATAATAATAAACCATGTTGGAGCTGTTCCTGTGCCCTGAAATACCCAAGCATGAGCATAATTTTAGTTGTGAGTGGCTCCAGTGCTTGGGATCTTGTGAAATTCCTACACTGAGGGGCAGGGATGGACTCTGTGCATTCCAACACACCCAGAGTGAGTTACACTGACGGAACCATGGAATGGGTTGGGTTGGAAGGGACCTTAAAGATCACCCAGTGCCACCCCTGCCATGGCAGGGACACCTCCCACTGTCCCAGGCTGCTCCAATGTCGCCAGTGTCCAGCCTGGCCTTGGGCACTGCCAGGGATCCAGGGCTGGAATTCCATGCCAGCCCTGCCCACCCTGCCAGGGAACAATTCCTCATTGCCAAGATCCCATCCCAGCCCTCCTTCAGTTTAAGACCAGTCCCTCTCATCCTGCTGATGCCTTAAGTTTTAGTTTTTATATTTCCCAGATTTTGTATTAGTATATAACTCTGAACTTCATGTGAAGTGTTAGCAAGCTCTCCTCACAGTTCAGTCACACAAAACAATCCTTTTCCAGGCCCAAAAAGCACAAACAGCAGCAAATTGAGGAGAGCAATCTGGGAGGATGGGGCTGCATAACCTGGAGCTGTAATTGGACAATTAACCCCAATATGGAAATGGACCAAAACCTGTAAGAGTGAGAAAACTCCTGACCCGGGGTCCATCTTGGGTCCATCCTGTGTCCATTTTGTGACCATTTTGCTTAATTTTGGGTGTAGCCCCAGCTGGGTCTTGTCCTGCCCAAGGTGGATCCTTTAAAGGCCTTTTAATAAATCCCTGCTTTATTCCTTTAACTCTGCCCAGCCTCTGTCACGGACATATTTTTTGAAAAATATTTTTATTAGGATTTTTCTCTTGAGAAACTGAAAAGTTTCAAAAACTAAATGTAAGCAATAATTATCTGCTGCTGTGGAATGCAACGAGTGCATTTTTTATTAGTTTCATGTAGTAGTTTTTAATTAATAGTTAATTATAGCTTAATTGTTTTAAACTCTCTAGTTAGTTACAAGATTTTATTATCATTCCTTTTTAATTTTTTTAAGCTTTCTGATGAAATCATTCCTCTTTCTTTAATATCATTTTCTTTTAATATAATGTGTATCATAAAAGAACAAATATACCTTCTGAAACACGGAATCAAGATCCTCATCTCTTTCCCCGTCCTAAAAGCCCTGCAAGCACCAGCACCAGCCTCTGTTCCAGGCTCCCTCTCAAGGCATCACTGTCCCTCCACTTCCATGGAAATTCCCTCCGCAGCTCTCCTGGAGCCCCTGCAGGCCCTGGAGGGCTCCGAGCTCTCCCCTCCAGGCTGAACCCCCAGCTCCACCTCAGGCGCTGTTTGTTCCCCTGACCCCGCAGAAATTCCATTCCCCTGCTGAAATCCTGGGAAAATGCAGCAGAAATCGCCTTTACCGTGCTGTTTGCTCTCTGTTAGTTAAATTATGGCTCAGCTTTTAGCAGCAACAACACCAATGGCAACGTTTGCTGCGTCTTGGATGCTCGTCTGCTCCGGAGATTTTCTGCTTAACACATTAAAAGCGGGTAAAGAAATAATTTATTTTATTTAATTCTAAAAAATCCTGTGTTTCACTTAAGGGAATTAGTGCCTTAAGCAATAAACACAGCTATGCAATAAATGGCATATGTGGGATCTATTAACCCAAGCGCTTGACTCTGCCATCTGAATAATCCCCTTTTAGAGTTGCAGTTTGAAAAGTCTCTATGTAAATGATTGCTCAGAGAGTTTATTTAAAAAAAAAAAAGAAATTGAAATAGATCTGACAGCACTGGGGTTTTGTGATGTTGTTGGGCTAAGTTTTGATCCCCTCAAATTTCATTTTCCTGCCCTCAGAAAAATTATTGGGAGTGTGAGATTGTGTCTTGAATTGTCAGACACTCAAAGCTCCTGCACCATCTATTTCTAGTTTATATGGCCAAGGCAGCTCAAAAGTGCTTCTAACTCACCTTTCCTGTGTCTCTGCCATTAATTTTGCAAAAATGATTGATTTTGTACATTTAATAAATCCAAAGAGAGAGAATAATTCCCATTCTAGAACTGCAGCAATGGCTTACAGTGATCAGGACAATATGATCTCCATGATTCAGATAGGAATAAATTCAGCCCTAAATAAGAAATATTTTACTATTTTCCCATATCTTTTATATCTCTCTGTATAAAATGCAATACAAGACACCCTAATCTAAATTTAAAAACTATGATGTCAAACACTCCTTAGCTAAGAGCACCCTCAATTATACCCAGAAAATTAATTGGCTGGATTTGTCCTTTTCTTCCCTTAAATGCCTTAATGGATAAGAAAGAATTTTCCAGCACTCCACAAAAAAAAAAAAAAGCAAAAATCAAATGAGCAGGGATTATAGCAACAAGCATCAATGTTAATTCAGAAATGGATTAACAATTACAGATTTGAAGTCCATTAGCATTGATCCTCAGCACGAAATAGTTGTGATCAATAAGCTAATCTGTAAATTTGATTAATTGAGTAAATCCTGTTTACTAAAGTATTCCATCATCTACAAATAGAAGGAGGTGAAAATCCTGCTTTTAGCAAAAAACAAATTTCAGAGCTGTCGTATCAATGGAAAATTCTCTCGTTCCAGATTGTGCTGTCCAATCAGGGAGACCAAAACTTCACAAGTTTCACAATAAACATTTATTTTTAAATAAATAAAAACTCTCAACCCCAAAAAACCCCACAGAAATGGGTGGATGGATGTCACAGAAAAGGGCCTGACACTAAAGGAAATAAAAAACACAGAACAGGGCAACAACCTCTTAAGATTTTGAATTTTGGGCTGGTTTTTTTTCCCCTAAGAGCTTGTCCATCCAAGTTGTACTGCTAGACAGGAAAGGGAAATAGGAAAAATTGCTGGAAATGTATCCTCACACCTATTTAAGTCTATTTACTCTAGGAATTGTATCAAGACAACTCCACTGGCTAAAAATAATAAATCCTGCCCCTGACTGACAGCTTTAAATAGGGCAAAGCTTCAGCTCAAACCTTGGTGTGGAAGGTGAGAGCTGAAAGTGTCAGTGAGTGCTGCTAATTAACAGCAACTGCAGCATGGAAATAACAGGGAGTGAAATATTGGATTTAATTTTTTTTTGAAAAAGGAGATTTAATGAAGAATAATTTAACTTTTTTTTTTTTCCCTAGGTGTAGGTTTCAAAAACTGTGCTAAGTTAAAAGGAAGCAGATTTTGATTTTTACCTGCAATTTTAAAGTTTTCTGATGAAAGTTGATATGGTTTCACTTCAAAAATAATGAAATTATGATCTTACTGAAAGCAGTTAAAAGAACAGCACTAATATAAGGAAAATTTAAAAATCTCCGTTTACTTCACACAGAAATGGAGAAATATTGAAATTCTTTTGTTTTGGGAGAAAATTTTGATTTTTCTATGCACTTGATTTTTCCATGCACTTGATTTTTCCATGCTCTTGATTTTTCCATGCAATCATTTCTACAAACCCCCAAATAATGGAACTGACAGGCCTTGGAACACAACAGATCCCACACTCTGAAAATCCAGTTAAAAAAAAAACCCTGTCATGATATTTGAGATCCTCAAAATCAGGAATAAATGGAAAAATGATCCTTTGTCATTCTTCTCATGAAAAGAAACCTGTTTGAACAGCAAAGCTTAATAGGACCTGACATAAATAAATACAATATTCAGCTCTAATTCCATTCACAGCTGAAGTTTTCCAAAATTTTGGGATGTTCCAGCAGCCACCTGCACTCAGGGAAGCCACAGAGTCAACCCCATCTGGTTTTGGCAAGTGGATTATTCTTCCAAGCAACTTCTCAAATATTTAACCAATTTTTGACTTAAAAAAAAAAAAAGCCCAAATTTAATTTTTGGCTTAAAAAAAAAAATTTAAAAATTTAATTTTTGGCTTTAAAAAACCCCCTAAATTTAATTTTTAAAGACAATCTTTATGGGACGTTCCATTTTCAGCGCAATTCGAGGAGCTGGAAGCTTTCAAACTTCCTCCAAGATTTCTGGTAAAAACTGGGGCTGAACCTTTTCCCCTGACTCTTGCTCTCCCCAAAATGACATTTTCATGTCCCCCACTCCCCCCAGCCAGGCGGGGCCGTGTGAGAACAGCGCAGAACGAGGAGATCAGCAGAGGTCAGAGCTGCAGCACTGGTGGGGATTCCTACCCATGGCCAGAGCTGTTTTCTCAGCTCAAAAGTGTAATTTTAGGGAAATCTGGGAGTCAGCTGCAATCAGGGGCGTTTTGTCAAGGTGCATAATGAATGCTGCTGTTTTCCATCCATGAAACCATGGAATTCCAGACAGACAGGGAGACTTTCTGCTCCCTACACTCAAAATTGCTGCTCAGTCCCTCTACACCATTTTCTCTTTTTTTTTTTTTCCCCCTAAAAAAGCAGCATATAAATTTTAAAAAAAAAGTTAATTACCTCCTAAAAAAGCAGATCTGTCTGAAGCCATAATGTAAATATATCTCTTTTTGATGTAGTTCACCATCTCCCAGCTTTTAAAAATAATATTTAAGCTAATGGTTGGCTCTGAAGGAAAAGAAAGTTCACGTTATGAGCTGATGTCAGCTGATGTGATGCATTTGTAAATCCAAAAAGGCAACTCGGTTTCAATGGGAATTCAATAAATCAGAGTCATTATCAACATTTTTCATAATCAAAACTTTTCATAGCAGACAAATAAGAACAGGAATAGCTTTAAATGTGGCCTAACCTTGTTTGGCTGTTCCTCGCTGCCAAAATTCCCAAGTAAAAGTATTTAATGTGTATAATTAAAGAGTTTTATGTGTATAATTCAAGATTTTGGTGATTTTTTTTGTGCCACAGGGAGCTGAGCATTGCCACTTGGTATTGGAAATATGAATGATCAATAACACTGTTACTGTAAAGGAAACCTGTAAACAATCTCATCTAAAAAAAAAAGAAAAAATCCGTCCTTGTCACATTATTTCAAATTTAGCAGGTTCCAGTTTTGGGAATTTTTCTGGCAACAACCTTATTTTTGAACATTAAAATAATTCCTGCACCCTAAATAATTTTAGAACTCTCAAACCTGCGTTCAATAATTTTTTTCCTTTAAGTATGAAACAGGTTAAATTCCTCTTCAGTGCTCAGAGAAGCCAGAGGTGAAGAAAATGAAGTATATTTAAATATGTACATTTAAAAAAAATATATATATATATATAAATTAAAGTATACAAATGTATGTATTTTGTGTAAAATAATCTAGATAAATATATAAAATTTAATCTTAAAATATAACATCTGTAATATATTATATAGTTTTATAAATAAATGTATAAATAGATAATAAGGGCATGAATATTTATATAATTTGCTATATTTATATATTTGACAATAAATAAAATATGTAAAACATATTGTATAGTTAAAATTATATTTTACAAATATATATAAAAATATAGAAATATAAAAATATAAAATATAAAATATAAAATATAAAAATATAAAATATAAAATATGATGACCCTGGCAGGATTTTTAGTGACCTACATGATGCTCACAGTGATTTTCTCACTGTTTCTCATCTGTACAAAGAGGTGTCTGAGAGCATCAATAATTCTAAATGATTTATGAGTAATCTAAAAAAAATGAAAACTTCAATATAAAAAAATCTGATTAACCTTCAGGATTAATGGAGGAGAAGGTGAATGGATAATTATTTGATCTAAAGGACATTTACAGTGTTTTATATTTTTAAAAAATGTGAAATTGTTGAGTTAGAATTTGGCTAATCCTCAGAGTGGGATCACTTGTTGATGGTGTTTATCAAAGGAGTTTAATAATCAGAAATAAATTCCCTTAAAAAGGCAAAAAATAGAAAAAAAAACCCCAAAGAAAAGAGGAATTTACTCTGTGAATGTTTCCCTTTGGCATCAGCACAGCCCAAGTTTCCATCTCTCGATGGCTTTGTGCAAACCCAGCAAGGAAACGCTGGATAAACCTTTGTGGAATTCCAAAGGATATTTCTGTGTGCTGTCCCCTGCTTTAAAACCTGATGATCTTCACAGAAAACTGACATTTCAAATGAATTTCATGATGAATTCACAGGTGTCAGATTCACTTCAAATTCAAAATATCAACCCAGTAATTCCTGGGAGTGAGTCTGAATTTCCTGAGGATTTGTCCCCCAGAAAAAGCTCCAACTAAAAGTAAAGCAGCACTTTGCAAAACCACACAGAACTCAAGGCTTTTCAAAAAATCCTTGGAGTTTTCACAGCAGAAGTATTTCCAGTCTTACTTGAGGTATAAGCATGATTTACTTGACAATTTGGATTAAATTTAGATTTGCCCAGTACAAACTAGAAGGCTGAAAAGCCCAGCAAGTTGAAAAAGGCAGCTTTTTCCAATGAAACAATGAAAATAAAATTGGTTTAAAAGCTGAACTGCACATATTTTCCATAGAGAGTACTAAGCTGTCCCCTCTGAAAAGATATTTTAATTAGGAAGGAGAGACACTGGAAATGACTTAAAGAAGTAAAAAATGAGCCTCTCTATCAGCTGCTTTCCATAATGATATTCTGTGTTTTTACATTTGTCTAGAGAAGTAATGAAAAAATGCCTCCCCTGCAATCAATCAAATCTATTTCTTTTTGGCATCTTTAGAGAAAACCTGTTTCATTCCTACCCCCGTGATTTCATAAAAAATAGGAAATAAGCTGGTTTGTATTTTGGGCTTGGAAGGAAAAGGGGACTTAAAAAACTCGGAGTTTTTTATAGAAGTAGTGGTTCATCTGCACAGTCATTGCAGCAACTGAACTTGGAAAATGTTTCTGTGAAAAATGAACTTCTATAAAAAACAACACACAGCAGAACATCCTTGAGAATAAATAACACATTATTCAACTCTCATCCTAATTTCCTACAGGCAAATCTTCTCTTCAGGGAAGAGAAGATGCAAAAAGTTCCTTTAATTCCCTTTTTAGAAGCCAGAAACCCAAGTGGGAGAGTGAAGGGCTCTGATAATTGGTGGCCCTTGTGTGGAAAAGGCAACCCCAGACTGTTTTCTGTTCTGGATGGAATTCCCAGAGCAGCTGGGGCTGCCCCTGCATCCCTGGCAGTGCCCAAGGCCAGGCTGGGCACTGGGGACAGTGGGAGGTGTCCCTGCCATGGCAGGGGTGGCACTGGGTGATTTTTAAGATCCCTTCCAACCCCAACCATTCCCTGATTCCTGAAATGTGAGTCAGACTCTTGCTCTGCAGAGTTTGATAACATCAATCCAAGCAGTAATTCAACATTTCAGGCAGCACATGTCTGAATAACACAGATTTATTTCACAGTTTTACTGCAGCATCATCAGGACCCTTTTTTTTTTTCCTAAAATTCCTCCCTCTGGAAGCAAATCCTACAGCACTGTCCAAAGGATGGAGCTAAAATCCATTTATTTTCACAAACTCTGACACAGTGGTCACCTCCCAGCTTTGAAAGGGCACAAAAGGGGTGACTGTGGAAAGCTGCTGGGCTTTGGAGAGGCTGCTCTGGGATCCAGCAGAACATTCCCAAGAGGATTCCCCCCTCTGGAACAGGGGCTGCTCCTCTGCCACTCACTTCTCTCCAGAGAAATCCACTTGGAAACTGAGTGGAAACTTCACTGGAGGCTCTGCCCAAGCCTCCCTGCTCCAGTTGCATTTTCCATATTCCATTTTAGAAAGCAGGAGGCAAAGAAGAGCTCCCAAACTGCACAATAGTTTGTTTAACAGGAAAAGCTCTGGAGGCTGGCAGCCCTCCTGAGCCCCTGTCAGAACAATCCCCTGCAAGCAGGGCTGTGTAAACTCAGCAAGCAGACAGGTTTTTGTGTTCCCAACAAATGGAAACTATGTCCTATAAAAGAACTTTAATGGGCAAATGACACTGGATTTTCTTTTTTTGGTTTGTTTTTTTTTTTTTTTCCTGCAGCAGCAGCAGGGTTTGAGATTTTCTTCCTTTTTGCCTTTTTTTCCACTCGGAACACACATTTTATCATGAACCTGAGCAGCACAAATGGACAAACCCCATCAAAAGCTTCAGCTGCACTCAGTATTTCATATTATTTGGTGATGTATCAGCTCTGCAAAGCTTTTTATTTTTTTTTTTTTTAGGACTTCACAGAGGAAAAAAAAAAACCTCTTACCTTCGGTGGAAAAACTTTCCCCCTCACAAAAGAGATGTTGTAGAATTTATGAAAACAAAAGTGCCAATAAGATTTTGCTTTAATACCCCAGGGAGAAACCTGATCATCTGCACCAGTAAGAAAAAAAGATGCCTGCACGAGGTGCTCTACTAATTACAGCTGCTTTGGTGGGCAATATCCCTGGTGAAACAGATGTTAGGGACCTATTAACAAAAGTTTTTCAAACATCTGCTTACAATTTGAAGGCAATTGTAAATACAGCACAGAAGGTCAATTGGGCTCATTAAGGTCTATGTGCAAATCTACTGCTGCAGGTTTCTTTTTAGCTAATACTGACTTTTTTTAACACAGGAAATAGAGTTTAATAGCAACTTGTGTCAATTTTGATTGTGATTTCATACAACAACAAACAACAATCGCATGCCTTGTGCTTCACCAAATAACCCATTTTCCTTCCTCTTTTTCCTCTCTACCTACAGCACACTGCCACGGTTCTGTGAGGTAAAGGAAGGGTTAGAAATTGGGCAATTACAGAGAAATGATTGATTTTACTTTTAAACACCAATTATGGATCTTGATAGGAAATCTTCAGTTGTTGAACCAAAGAAAAATGAGTTTTGATTACAACACACGGTTATGAGAGGAAAATTATTCTTTCAAGTGTCAGAACAAAACACAGATGTTCAGCAGGGCTGAAACACTGGAAATCATGGAATGGTTTGGGCTGGAAGGGACCTTAAAGCCCATCCAGTGCCATGGCAGGGACACCTCCCACTGTCCCAGGCTGCTCCAGCCCCAGTGTCCAACCTGGCCTTGGGCACTGCCAGGGATCCAGGGGCAGCCACAGCTGCTCTGGGCATCCCCACCCTCCCAGGGAAGGATTTTTTCCCAAGATCCCACCCAGCCCTGCCCTCTGGCATTGGGAGCCATTCCCTGGGTCCTGGCACTGCCAAAGGGAGAGGGACTGAGGCAAAATCCAGGTCTCCAAGGGATTTTTCCAAGTTCACAGGACAATGCACCAGGCCAGGAATGGGATGGGCCAAAACCACAACAGCCATGGCACGAGGTTTGTCTGGTGTGAGGATTGGGCAAAGGATGGGAAAAGTGCTCAGAGGGGAGAAGAAATCACAGGTTCAAACAGAAAAGCAGCCAGAGAATCCCAGAATCCCAGAGTGGTTTGGGTTGGGAGGGATTTTAGGGATCACCCAGTGCCAGCCCTGCCATGGCAGGGACACCTCCCACTGTCCCAGGCTGCTCCAGCCCCAGTGTCCAACCTGGCCTTGGGCACTGCCAGGGATCTGGGGCAGCCCCAGCTGCTCTGGGAATTCCATCCCAGCCCCTCCCAGGGAACAATTCCTGCCCAATATCCCACCCAGCCCTGCCCTTTGTCAGTTTAAATCCCTCTCTGCCAGGCTTCCTCCAACTGGAACCACACAGGAACAATTTTCTGAGGAACTGCTCCAGAGAATTTCCCCTGATGCTGGACCCAGCAGCTGCACTCAGGACCTGCCAAGCTTCTGCTGCAGATTTTAATCAGCATTCCAATAATCAGGAATACCAACCTGAGCTGGGGTTTGCAGCACTGCTTCCACTGGAAGAGATGCAGTGAAGTTGGTGTCTTGAGTCACAGCTTGAGTAAAGCAGGGTGGATTCTCCATCCCTGGAGGTGTCCAAGGCCAGGCTTGGAGCAACCTGGGACAGTGGGAGGTGCTGGGGTTGGAATGGGATGATCTTGGAGTTCCTTCCAACCCCAACCACTCTGGGGTTTATTCAATGATTCTGATGAGGTCTCTTCCAGCCCAAAGCATTCCCTGATTTTATCATATCTGTATTAAACCAGATCTGCCCCTCTGTGCAAGGGCCCAACCATGAGCAACCTGCAGCTCAAGAGATTCCTGAACCACTTCCTTTGCATTCCCAAGAACCTGTGTCCCACCTGGAACTGTACCAGTTAAACAGGGAAAAAACTCCTTTAACACAAGCCTGAGAGATTCTGACATACAGAACGTGTATTTATGAAAAGCAGAAGGAAAAATGCTCTGATGTGGAAAAAATCACAGGCTTAAAATCCCAGCCTTCATCTCTACAATAAACTTCATAAATGTGATGGCAAATGCCGATCTATACAAAATCAAAATTAATGATTGTGGAAAAAAATATTTATGAGCATTTTAAGAATCACTAATTTCTGAACCTATCACTACCTGTTAGAATTCACTACAAGAAAATTGATGATTCTGCAGCAATTAAAAGCTTCAGAATATTGTGGCTCACACCAAATGTGGAAAAATTCTACTTTAAGGAATTTGCTGCAAATTTTAAAGAAAACACATCTTAGGAAATAAACACTGAACAGCACCTTCTACTGTCAGTAGTGGTTCCCAGATGAAATTATTAAAAATACATTTGGTATAACAGAGATGAAAGTGTGAAAGTTGTAAGAAGTTCTTGCTATGTGTGACCTTGAAGCTGTGTTCATGCAGATCTGAATAAGGAATATGAGTCCTCCTTGGCCAAACAACAGCTAAATCTGAAAGCAAACACCAGAGCTTGCACACAACATCCCATCAATAAAGACCTGGCCTCACCCAGCCTGGCCCAACATTGCCTGCTTTAAAAACTTACCACCCTCTCCATCTTCTCCCCCACTAAAAAGGATATTTTCAATGACTTTATGACAGCTTTTCCAAGCCATTTCTCCTTCAGCCAGCAACTGGAAGAGCCTGACTGGACTGTGGATTTCTGTATTTCTTGTAAAGGAGGTTGGTGATTTCATTTTGCAGGGCTGAGGAGTCTGGAGATTATCATGGATAAGCTGTAAATGAAACTTCCTGATTTTTTGGGGTTTTATCTTCGAGTTCAACTTAGCTGAGCAGGATATCATTAACTGAGATTGAACAGGTAGTAGAATTAACATTATTCTTTGTTTTTAAAAACCTACATCTCCGTTGTGGCAATTCCAGAGACTCCAGGTCCATTCAGACCCAGAAAGAGAAAAGATTGGTGACAGAAATTACCCCATCTCCAACCTTCCCCTCAGAATTCAGGCCCTTTATGGCACAAAACTGATTTTACTGCTCTGACCTGCTTTTACTGCACTGATCTGGGTATTTTTCTTGCCTGAGGAAGTGAGAAGAGAGGGAAAGGAGTAATATTTCATCATGAAAACAGAACTAGGAGCACCTACACATAAGGACTTAGGAGAGAAGTAAAACTATCATTACCACTTCCACCAGCTTTTAAAATTTCCCATTTAAGTACTGATTCCACTTCACTTATGCAGCTTAAATCAGGATGCCAAAGGAGGAGAAGTCCTTACATTTTATTAGGAGTTAAATGAAAAACGTGTCCCTTCCTTACATCACTTATATTCTTTGGATAGTACTCAGTACCAGTTAATTAAAAACAATTAAAAAAAAAAAAAAGGCATTTACTTCCAAATCAATTCCCAGAAATCCCAGAGAAACTGGGTGTGGGAAATGCAAGGATCTCCCCAGAAAAAAAAAAAAACCAAAAAACCAAAATGCAGCACAAAGGTAACTCTGATGATGAAAGGATTTGCTCCAAGCCTAGGAGGACATAAAAGATGAAGTTCTACAAAGGCCATTAAGTATTCAGCAGCTCACTGCAAATTACACTAAGCACTTGGTGAAGAAATACTTGGCAGATGTCAGCAGTAAGGAAGCCAAACATGTTCCTTGCACTGAAGGATAATGTAACTACAGAGAGGGTTTGTTTTGGAACCATTTCCACAGCCCAAAAATCATCTGGCAAGGCTGGGTTTACCAAGGAAGAAACAAGAGAGAGCCACGACTGCTTATGTGACAAATCCACATTTCTGCCATTTCCATACTCTGTGTCACTCCTGAAACAAGATATCACCCACCAACTTGGATCAGAAAACATTAAATTCTAAGAGAGACTGCAGCAGAACTTTGAAAACTCAAATATTTGTGTAACCTCTTGTTTTCACAAGTGTTGTACAAACACCACTGAGGACACACCACCACTTTGTACAGTTCAAACCTTCCATCTTTTGGGCTCTGCTACTCCACTCCTATCTTCTGCACTTGGGAACTGCATTCCTAAGTGGGACTCACAAAGTTAAACCAGGACCTAACCCAGGGAAACTGAGGGATTATTTCCCCTTCTCCATCTCCACACACCCTTCCAGTTCTGAGAAAGGATGATTGGACATTTAATGTTATAATTAATGCACCGTTAGGTTCCATTTGAGGAAAACTATGCTTAAAGATGAGACAGGAATATATCCTTGGCAGAACTGACCAGGCAGATAAATTATTTCCCCATGTGGGCATTTTTGATGAGGAATCTTTTTATTTGCTCTTCTCTTGCTGTTCTACACATGGATGTTTTTCCCCCCTTCTCTCCTCTCAGCAAGGCACCATTTGCATCAGCACACATCTAATAGGAACTAAATCAACAGATTTAAATCAGAGGGTTCATCAGAAAGCCATAACACAGATTTGCTCTGCCTCAAATTCTTGAAATAAATGCCTGAATTTTTAAATGAAGTTGTCCAGGGCTGTCACCCACACAGGCACCAGTTTTCATGCAGCTTACTGAGACGTGGAGTGAAAATGCCACTGACTTTTATTATTTTTACCATTTGAAAACAGCGTGGCTCCAATCCAAGTCAAAGAAATCATCTGGACAGCTCTGCTCCTCTGGTAATTACATGGTTGTGAGAGTGGCAGCTTCTTGAATAAAACTTCACAATGAGGAGTTATCTGGAACTAATGCAAGTAAGGCAAATTCCTACTGGGATTTAGAAGCACAGGATGGTTTGGAAAGGACTTAAAGCTCACCCAGTGCCACCCCTGCCATGGCAGGGACCCCTCCCACTGTCCCAGGCTGCTCCAGCCCCAGTGTCCAGCCTGGCCTTGGGCACTGCCAGGGATCCAGGGCTGGAATTCCATGCCAGCCCTGCCCACCCTGCCAGGGAACAATTCCTCATTGCCAAGGTCCCATCCAGCCCTGCCCTCTGGCACTGGCAGCCATTCCCTGGGTGCTGTCCCTGCAGTTCTGATGAAGTGTCCCTCTCCAGAATCCCTGGAGCCTCTTCAGACCCTGGAAAGCTGCTCTGAGATGTCCTCACCTCTTCTTCTCCAATATCACAGAATTCCCAGAATCCCTGGGTTGGAAGAGACCTTCAAGGCCATCGAGTTCAGCCCAGCCCCAGCCCCTCAACTCAACCCTGGCACCCAGTGCCACATCCAGGCTTTGTTAAACACACCCAGGCATGGGGACTCCACCACCTCCCCGGGCAGCCATTCCAGAACTTTCTCACCCTTGCTGGAAAAACCTTTTCCCTGCTCTCCAGCCTGGATTTCCCTTGGTGCAGCTCGAGGCTGTGTGCTCTTGTCTTCAAACCTCTGCACCACCTCACAGACATGGGAGAGACAAAGAGCAGCTACAACTGGACTGCTTGAAAAATCACAGACACTTGGGGATGATGGAAGAAAAGGAAAAAAGAAGATGAGGCCCTTCCCCCTCATTCTCCTGTCCCTATAGGACACAGAGTCCTCCACTCCCAGCTGTTCCAATTCAGTTCAAATTTCCCTGCACAAACCCATGTGAGAACAAGAAAACTGAGCTCACCTCAGCTGGAAGCTCCACTCTTGCTGAGGCTGCCTGAAATCAAAGCACTGAAATTCTCTGAACCATCAGGTGCCTCCCAGGCAGGCACTCAAATTCAGAAGGTCGTGCAAAGACAGAATCCTGGGGTCATGAGAGCTGGAAAAAACCTCTGCAGGGTCACCACATCCAACCTGTGACTGCTCAAACAACTGAGGTGAAAATACAGCCCAGGAGTCTCCACTGGGGAAGGATCTGCAGCATCCCAAACAAAAATCAGCTTTTCCTGAGCAATACAGTTCATTCAAGAGGATAAAAACAGTTTTAATTTGAAATGTCTGACCTTGTCCTACGGCAGAGCAGCTGAAATTCTCAGAAGCTGCTCAGACAGAACTCAGCACCATCAGTTCTGTGTGTTTACCCACAAAAAGGCACCTGGCTGTACCTGACATTAAATAGGTTTTCTGTTCAGTAACTGCTTTTCCCAGAGAATCAAACTGGTGGTTCCCTTGGAAATTTTTTTATTTTTTTATTATGGAAAGTGCTTCAAAATGGTGGCCCTACATGTGACATTGATTCCTAAAAAAGGACACTGTTTAAGTCACATTAAACAAACAAGAGTTGTCACACATCAACCTTTCAATTGTCTGCCAGGAGCAGCAGAGCCTGGGAAGGAAATGTTGCATCTCTACTCTGATAAATAACTGAGTAATTGATTCACTATTAGAGATTAATTTTTACAAATTATTAATCACAATAATTTTGATATTGTACAGTTTGTAATCACTTTTAACAGCTTTTCATACAGTATAATTTGGACTGTGTAACTTGTATTTTCAGAACATCATTTATATATGGTGTTTTAGTTTGTGGACAATGGGATAAATATATTATGGCTTTGGACAATATTAAAATATGTTTTGTACATTTAACTTTTGCAGAAGTAGCTGCAACTGTAAAATAATAACTAATGCTTTTGCTTTTGTAACTAACTGACAATAAAAACAACTCTAAAATATTTACAAAATAACTAATGCAATCTGTATGATTAAAAAGAGATGTGATCAATAACTATCAACTAGTAAAATCACAAAACCAAAAAATGTTGCAAAAATAAAAAAAAAAAAAAAAAAATTCACAATTTCTACATGAGTCAAGAATCGAACCATGCTAAAGAATTCCCGGAACATGTAAACAAATTGAAAAAGAATGTTTGAATTTGTATAAGCTTCAGAAATATGTATTTGATCAATGCAATAAAAAATTATAGGAAAAAAATTGTTATAATTAACTGTGTGCCTCTAACTAATGCTACACACCCAGTGCTGACTATTATCCCTTTCAGCTCTTTTTAGCAAATCTTTAGAAGTTTTAAAGAGTGAAGCTGGTTTCTCACACCTGCCAAAGCAGCCAAGGAAGCTCCCTCAGGAAGCAGCACTTGAACCGAGCCAGGCAGCCCCAAACCCCAGGGAGGTGTCCTGGATTACAAATGTAACAGGGGCTGTGTGTGTTCTATTTCCATCTGTCAGAGCTGGGGCAGTTCTCTGCTGTCCATGGGGCAGTTTTTTCTTTCTCTCTCCCACAGCCAATCCTCCCTGCAGGAGATCTCTGCTGTCCATGGCCACTGAGTGTCCCTGCAGGGCTGATCCAGTCCCATCATCCCATGGGGAGATGCTGCGCCCAGGGGAGGAGCCAAGCATTCCTACCTGGATCCAATCTGAGGTGCTGGGACAGCCCAGCAGCCTTTGCCCAGGGCATTGCCAGAGGAGCAGCTTCTGCTGCCCTGCATTGCCAGAGGGAGCCCAGGCCCATCTCCAGCAGCCCTGGAGCTGCAGAGGAAAACTCCCCCCTTGTGCAGGATCCCTGCTCCAGCAGAGCCACAGCTGGCACTGCAGGAGGGCTGAGCCCCCATGGAATCGATGGATTAAAAGAAAAATTTTTTAAAGAAAACACATCTTAGGAAATAAACACTAAACAGCACCTTCTACTATCAGTAGTGGTTCCCAGGTGAAATTACTAAAAATAAATTCAGTATAACAGAGATGAAAGTGTAAAACTTGTAGGAAGTTCTTTCTATCTGCAACCTTGAAGCTCTGCTGCCAACACCCTGACCCACAGCGTGTCAGCTCCTATTCTCACTCTGTCAGTGTTGTTTTGTATTTCTGCATTCTTATTTTATTTTTCCCTAATACAGAACTGTTATTCCTATTCCCATATCTCTGCCTGAGAGCCCCTTAATTTCAAATTAATAACAATTCAGAGGGAGGGGGTTTGCATTTTCCATTTCAGGGAGGCTCCGGCCTTCCTTTGCCCACACCTGCCTCTTCAAACCAAGACATGCACACACCCCACTGAGGGAAAACCACACCTAGGGATCAGATTCCTCTTGGAATCAGGTGGGATGAGGCACTGGATGGAGAGATGGTGAATGTGTTTTGAAACCTGAAAAGCAGAACCAGGCACCCCAGCTCTATCAGAGCACATAAAACTGCAAACACAAAGAAGACAAAACCTTCGGCCTCACAGCACCTTCCCTGGGTGACCTTAATACCCCACAGCTAAAAAAGACCTTCAGAAAGACTGGAGTTCATGACAGGTTAAAAACAAAACAATTTTTCTGTGATTAAAAAAAAAAAAAAGGATATTCCATAATCCACAACCTTAATGAAGCTTTTTAATAACTATGTAGTTGTAGCTTGTACAGACAGCCAAAACTTGATTTTTTTTTAAAAAAAATTTGGTGTTTAATTTTGTTAACTAGAGGAAGAAAACACCCTGGTTTTCTGGAGAGCAGCTCAGCTGTGTCCCCAGCCCTGTGCTGGAGGTGACAGCCAGCCAGGATGGATGAGCATTCCCAGCAGGCTGCTCCACAGAACTGCCTGGAATCTCCTCTGTCAGCCCCCAGCAGGGAGCCTGGGGCACTGTGGGACACAAAACCACCCCCATTTTATCTCCAACCAAAGCCTCCCATGCCAGCATCCATCAGATAAACACAGGAATAAAAAGCTCATCTGAATCATCTCACAGCAGAAGAAAAATGCAAAAGGAATGACAGCACAGTTGGACTCTTGGTGTTGTTTTTTTGTATTATTTTGCTCATCTCTGAGCTAATACTTTGTAATCTAAATTTAGCTTAGGCTTTCCTTGTATAGTAACCATCCCTTTAAAAAAAATAGTCCCCATTTCCAAGAAGGTTTTGCTGGGTATGAGATAAATGCAGATGTAGCCAAGTAACAAAGAGATCTTGGTTCTGGATCCAGTGAATGCAACCCCCACGTTCACATTTCTTTTTTTAACACCATTTGCAGGTATTTTTGTGAAGAACTGGATGAAGTGTGTGCTTAAAACACTGTAAGAATGATGGAAAATGAGGATTTTAATTTTAAAAAAGCTATAAGCACTCTTTGTAGAAAGCCTTCCTGACACGAGTTAGAGAACATATAAACAAACTAAAATAGAAAAAATAAATGGAATTAATGGAAAATTTACATCCAAAATTTTGGAAAATCTTGGGTTACCAGAGTTTATGAGCCATGGGTAAAGAGAGGGGAGGGGAGGGGAGGGGAGGGGAGGGGAGGGGAGAGGAAGGAAGGAAGGAAGGAAGGAAGGAAGGAAGGAAGGAAGGAAGGAAGGAAGGAAGGAAGGAAGGAAGGAAGGAAGGAAGGAAGGAAGGAAGGAAGGAAGGAAGGAAGGAAGGAAGGAAGGAAGGAAGGAAGGAAGGAAGGAAGGAAGGAAGGAAGGAAGGAAGGAAGGAAGGAAGGAAGGAAGGAAGGAAGGAAGGAAGGAAGGAAGGAAGGAAGGAAGGAAGGAAGGAAGGAAGGAAGGAAGGAAGGAAGGAAGGAAGGAAGGAAGGAAGGAAGGAAGGAAGGAAGGAAGGAAGGAAGGAAGGAAGGAAGGAAGGAAGGAAGGAAGGGATCTACCCTGCAGCCCTTAGGAATTGTCACTCACTCTCTGGGATTTTGGGTTCCAAATCCCACACATTCCATCTCACTTGGTTCATGCTCACAATATTTCACTGCTTAGCTTGGCAAAGCATCAAAATAGAACTTTTTCACTCCTCTTAACCTCTGCTGTTGGCACACACCAGTTTATTAAGCTCAGGACTCACAGCAAATTCCCATTTTCCCTCCAAACCAATATAATCCTGTTGTCATCAACATCCCCTGCTACAGCCCCAGCCAACTGGAGAATATTCCCTTTTTCCTCCCAGGGAAAGGGCTCCAGTTTCTATCCAGTTATTCCCCAATTACTAATGAAAGAGAATTCATCAATGAATAATTTTCTGTTCTGATGACCACTGAGTGCTGAACTCTCCAAGCAGTGCATTAGATGAGTAACAGAATGTTATAATTATTGTAATTGAGTAGGATCCTAATATTCCAATTACCTGGGCTCCCAAACTCTCCTACTGAACATTCCCTGTCCATGCCATGTTGGAATAAAAACCAGAGGAGTCTGAGGAAGAACCTGCAGGCATCCTGAGTGGAAAAGGATCTGCCTGGTGTGTGATAATTCACTTGGGGGGAGTTCTGGAAGGAACTGGAGATGGGATTTCTGATTTTTTTTTTTTTGATGATGTGGTTTATCTTTCTAATCTCCTACACAGGCAGGAAGGGTAAGCTCAGCTCACATTGTTACAGTACGGTTCAGAAGGTCCCAGGACCCTCAGTTACAAGACCTTTTAAGGATTATTAAGCAATAAAACACTGCCAACAAGAATATTTATGTTTTTGACCCAATTCTTAAATATGTTGTTTTATGGACCCATGTTACAGTGTGAGCTTTCTTAGCCAATCATGTTCTGACACACAGACCTACAGTGCTGCACTCTGAACTCCTTGTTTACCTTGATGCCTCAGGTTTGAGCTTTTCTATTTTTCACATTCTGTGCTGCTTTAGTGTGTGGGTCTGAGCTTCATATTATGGGATGGTGAGCTCTGTGCACAGAGCAGGGAGACAAAACAATTCCTGCTCCAGCTGGGCACCAAGGACAAATGATCCAAATCTCAGCCCCAGAGCACAAACCCCGTGGGCTGGAGAGAGAAAAACAAGCAGGGTGGGACTGCAGGGGCTAAAGCTGGAATGGGACAATGAACTGCAAGATGCAAATGGAGCAGAACTGATCCCAGGGACAGACCCCGTGCCCGGCCGTGCATTTTGGGGCCATTTTGGTTCATCTTGGGTGCAGGCCTGGCTGGGCTCTGGTGCTGCCCAAGGTGCATCCATGGAGGAGATGCTTTGAATCAATCCCTGCTTTATTCTGTAGCTCTGCCCAGCCTCTGCTCTAGGGCAGCCTGCACAAGGCATCAACCTCTGTAACTACTTTTATTTTTTCTATATCTTAAACTCTAAAACTCTAAACTTTCCTTTACTTGGCTTAACATGTCTCTGTTTTAAACTGGATTGTTGGATTTTACAAACCCACGTTCTCCCTTCCAGCCCCTCAGTTTGGGAGCCTTTCCCAAGGTCTCAGATCAAATCCTGGGTTTCATTCTAAGCTTTGGCTTCCAGGCCCAAAGTTCTGAGAGTTCCCTGCATTTCAGATTTCAACATTAGTGACCGGCCCAGACTCTGTAAAATAAGAAAATGCCAATTTTTCTCCCATATTCTTCCCTTTTCCTTCTATCCTCCTCCCCAAAACTGGACTAAAACTCTTCAGAGTCAATGGCTTCTCTGCTTCTTTTACTCTCTGGTTTCTGGTGAGTCAATCAACACTAAGTGTGCAATGTTTTACAGCTCTTCTTGCAGACACCCCAAAAAGGCATTTCTGTACCTCTTCTTGGCTACTCCTATTTCTGTATAAAATACAAGGGGGGAAAACCCCATAAATTGCTATTTCCGCAACCCATAGCTGAGAAAAAGGTTTTTTTTCTAGTATAAAGAAAGCCAATATGTGAGTTTATAATTGAAATAAGATTGATTTCTTCTAATTTATTGGTTTTTACCTATCAGGAAGCCACTATCAGGATTATTTCAACAAGAAAATATTTGGTTTTCTGTGGAAAGATTTAAGTTCTGCAATTTCTAGTTTTAATAATTCGTACTAATTAAGTAAGCTGTAGCAACAAGAGGTTATATTTATCCATCCCAAACATGAAATCAAACCAAAAAAAACCCCCAAATAACTAAAAACAACAAGAAAGGAAATAAAAATTACTGATTGCAGGAAAAATTGGAAATGTGTGAGGAAAATACTGGGAATAGAAATAAATATAATGCAAATAGAAAATGTCTGTTTTGTTATCCCCGAAAAGCTGATTTGCGAACTTTTCAAACTTCAATTTTCAAACTTTGTCTAGAATAGGAATTAAAAACCAAATTCGTCCCATCCCTGGAAGTGTTCAAGGCCAGGCTGGAGCAGCCTGGGACAGTGGAAGGTGCCCCTGCCCATGGCAGGGGTGGCACTGGATGGGTTTTAAGGTCCCATCTATCCCAAACCATTCTGTAATTTAATAATTGTGTAATTTTATGATTCTCAGTCTAAACTGAGCGGCAGCACAATGCTGATATAAAGACAGAAATATTAAGATCAGAGCAAGCCAGGCAAACCAGCAGCAGTCCCAGCACTGCCCTGAATTTCCAACACCTTCACACTCAAAAGCTCTCGGGTGCTTCCCTACCACAAGAAAAACCCAAATATCCACTCACAGCTGATCCTCAAAAGCTTGGCAGGAGGTGATGGTTCTGTCTTTCCAACAGATGGATTCTCCAGCATCCCACAAGCATCACTCCCTGCTAACCTGACATGCTCTGCTGACTTTGAATGGATTCCGTGAACTCTTCATGCCATCAACCACCAGAGCAGAGCTGAAATGTGCATTAAAGCAGGTGGCCACCAGCAATTCCTTTTTATCTCCCACATCTGGCACCACTCTCCATACGGAGTTTATACATTATCTGTTGCTAATAAATCATAAAATCATAAAATCATGGAATGGTTTGGGTTGGAAGGGGCCTTCAAGATCATCTGAACTCTAAAGTTTTTCTATTGACACTTAGCAGATGCAATACAGTGAGTATTTTTTATCCAAAAAGTGCGAGGTAATATATTGTAAACTGCATTTTTAAAAGCAGGCAATATAAGAAATCTTTGGGATTCAGATTAGGTATTTAAATATTGTTATAACTGTAAGAAAGACTGAAAGGATGATTAAAAATAAACCAGGAGAGCAGGACTGTGGTCACAGGGGTTCTTGGATGAGGGAAGAGACGAGAATGTTGACTCCACGTTCAGAAGGCTTGATTTATTATTTTATGATATATATATATATTACATTATCCCTATACTAAAAAGAAAAAAGAAGGACAGCTTTTCTCAGAAGCTAGCTAAGCTAAGAATAGAAAAGAAAAGGATGATAACAAAGGCAGCTCTCTCAGACTCTGTCTGAGATAGCTCGGTCCTTGATTGGCCATTGATTATAAACATCCAAGAGGGGCCAATCCCAGGTGGACCTGTTGCATCCCACAGCAGCAGATAACCACTGTTTACATTCTGTCTCTGAGGCCTCTCAGCTTCTCAGAAGGAAAAATCCTAAAGAAAGGATTTTTAGTGAAAAGATGTCTGCGACACAGGACATCAGCATTTGCAGATTCAGTTATGACCACAAGCAAAGTTATTATTTAGTGTCAACAAAATAAGGGGTGCACCCCTTCCCTCACACTCCCCAGTTCCCAATTAAAACAAAACAATTAGGACTGGAACCACCATGTGCTTAACTGGAATTCTTACCAGTCTTTAACTTCAGAAAAATCCAAAAAATCCCACCTCAACATTGAGCTAATTAGATTTCAGTTGACAATCTGCCAGTGGAACAGGGGAGTCTTGGGCTTGTGATCATTAATTGTTTGATAAGTGCTTTAACAATGATTGTTCCCCAATTCATGCTGCAATCTCCCTACATCTCATTTATTTTACATTAAGCTTGGAGTATTTGCTTAAGAATAACCAGTAAAAATTTGTTTCCCTTGAATTTTTATTTCCTTCTTCCTGTATCAGCTCCATCTCCCTCCTTTTCTTCCTTGTCCAGTTCTCCCTCTTCATCTTCCTAAGTGGATGGGCAGCCTGATGATCCATTTGAATAAAAATCCAATTAAAAATGTCCATGGGACACTTCCTTGCTGCATTCCACAACTCCTTAATGCAACGAGCCACGAGAGCTTTGTGTTTGCAAAAAATCCTGTAAAACCCTTAAGAGTTTTTTTCTTTTTTTGACGTGAGATAATATCACCAGTAAAAAAAAAAAAGTGTAAAAATAGTGTCAGTTCAAGTTTACAAAAAAACTCTGGACGTTCATCTACGTTTAAGAGTTCAGCAAAAAGAACAATGCCAGTAAATTTCTGGAGAGCAACATGAGGTACAGGATTTTATAGCAATCCTGGGGATCACAAAGCTGAAGTGGGGGAACCTCACTTTTTTTTACACACCATTCTCCAGGCTGTGACATTTCAGGCTCAATGATATGAGGTGTGATAAATGCAAGCCCTCGTTTGAATACAAACAGATTCTTAAAATATTTTAACTAGGACTATAAGTGAAAATAAATTAGGCCAGTGGGATTTAGGGCAAGAATTCAGATTCTGTGGGATTTTCTATGTTTACTGCTTAAGACAGAAATTACACAAGCTTTCAAAGCTTTTGGCTCTAGAAACAAGCACTTGAAATTAATTCTAAAACGAAATCACTCTCTTCTGACTGGCAACATAAGAATGAACAAAAATCGGTGTATTTATTCTTAACCACACCAGAACAGGTGCTGTGTGAATTTCCCCAAGCAGCCATGCTTTGTTTCCCAGCTCCTACTTTGCTTCCAGAGGAAATCCAACTTCTTTTTCTTCCTTTTTCTTTTTTTTCCTTACAAAAGGAAAGAGAGGGAGATGTGCAAAATGGAAAACTGTGATCTAACTTTGAGATTCTAATAAATTTACTCCTGCTCTTTTCACTGAAATCTCAAGGGAATCATTCTGACTTTGTGCAACTGCATTTGGTTGTAGTTCAGCCTTTGGATCTTTCATAGAATCCCAGAATGGTCTGGGGTAGAAGGGACCTCAATGCCCACCCAGTGCCACCCCTGCCATGGCAGGGACACCTCCCACTGTCCCAGGCTGCTCCAGCCCCAGTGTCCAGCCTGGCCTTGGGCACTGCCAGGGATCCAGGGGCAGCCCCAGCTGCTCTGGGAATTCCATCCCAGCCCCTGCCCACCCTGCCAGGGAGCAATTCCTCATTCCCAATACCCCACCTAACCCTGCCCTCCTCCAGCTGACGGCGATTCCCCCTTGTCCTGTCACTCCACCCCTTGTGAAATGTCCCTGTCCATCATGTGGGCAGCAATCTGTTAATCAAACCCATTCTCAACTCACGTGGATGCCCAACTATTATTCTGTTTTATCTGAATGCAACATTGGCAATACATTCCTTCATTAGTCTGATGATTAGAAGTCCAATAAAGAGGTTTGGGACAAAAATGCAAATCCAGGACTTCTCCAAGGTTCAAGCTACTCCATGAGCTTAATCAGGGGGTGGGAAAGTTGACTCTTCTGATCACATTATCAGTGGGCAGGCCTGGCACAGGGTGCCCAGAGCAGCTGGGGCTGCCCTGGATCCCTGGCAGTGCCCAAGGCCAGGTTGGACACTGGGGCTGGGAGCAGCCTGGGACAGTGGGAGGTGTCCCTGCCATGGCAGGGGTGGCACTGGGTGGGCTTTAAGGTCCCTTCCAATCCAAACCATCCATGATTCTGTGATTAATGACATACCTAGTTCTTCTATGCCATACGCTCCCCTTTTTAAGTCCATCACACTGTCCTAGACTGATTTATGACTGGGTTTGAGGTTTTGAAGTTATTTTTATAAGCACATGACTTTATTTAAGACTATATTCTGCTCTGAGCTCATGTGAAAAGGCAAAGTTGGCTATTTGATGAACACAATGATATCTTTCTCAATGAAGTACAAATATTAATCCCTGAGTACTTCTGGGCAGTTTAAGCTTAGGCAGCATTTCCTTTTCCAAAATAAAAGTTACAATTCAAGAACAAAATTGACAGCCATGGAATTAGCAAACCAAGAGCAATAATATACACATAATATGTTGCATTTAATATTACTTATAACAAGATATCATATGTATTATGGCATATTGTATTCAGCTACACGGATCATATGCTTCAAGCTAATCCTCCTCTTCAAAGAGCTGCAATGATTTGAAACTTCAGCATTCAATTTTTTCACTTTATTACCAAATTCCTGGTTTCAAATGCGGGCATGAAAACAGCACTGTGTAAAACAAACCAGCAAAATGTGACTGAAACCCTGCCATGACCATTCCTTCATTCTTGTTTTAGCTGTGCAGCCTGCCAGGGTTTCCCTCAGATTTAAGGAATTATTCCACTCAGACTTAAAAAATTATTCCCCTCAGATTTAAAGAACAATTTCCCTCTGATTTAAGGAAAGATTCCCCTCAAATTTAAGGAATGATTCCCCTCAGATCTGAAAAACAATTTCCCTCAGATTTAAGGAATGATTCTCCTTAGATTTAAAGAACAATTCACCTCAGATTTAAAGAACCATTCCACTCAGATTTAGCAATGATTTCCCTCTGATTTAAAGAATGATTCCCCTCAAATTAAAGAAATAATTCCTCTCAGATTTAAAGAAAGATTCACCTCACATTTAAGGAATCATTCCCCTTAAATTTAATGAATGTTTCCCCCCAGGCTTAAAGAACAATTCCCTCCAGATTTAAAGAACAATTCCCTCCAGATTTAAGGAACGATTCCCCTCAGATTTAAGGAATTATTCCCATCAGATTTAAAGAAAGAGTCCCCTTAAATTTAAAGAACAATTTCCCTCAGATTTAAGGAACAATTCACTCTGACTTGAAGAACCATTCCCCTCAGATTTAAAGAAAGATTCCCCTCAGATTCCAAGGAACGATTCCCCTTAAATTTAAGGAATGATTCCCCTCAGATTTTAAGAACAACTCCCCTCAGATTTAAAGAGCAATTCCCCCAAATTTAAAGAACATTTTCCCTCAGATTTAAGGAACAATTCCCCCAAATTTAAAGAGCAATTCTCCCAGATTTAAAGAATAAGTCCCCTCAGATTTAAGGAACAATTCCTCTCAGATTTAAGGAAGTATTCCCATCAGATTTAAAGAAAGATTCCCCTTAAATTTAAAGAACAATTTCCCTCAGATTTAAGGAACGATTTCCCTCAGATTTAAAGGACAATTTCTCCCAGATTTAAAGAAGAATTCCTCTCAGATTTAAAGAAAGATTCCCCTCAGATTTAAGGAATTATTTCCATCAGATTTAAGAAAAATTCCCCTTACATTTAAGGAACAATTCCCCTCAGATTTAAGGAACGATTCCCCTCAGATTTCAAGGAACAATTCCCCTCAGATTTAAGGAACGATTTCCCTCAGATTTAAAGGACAATTTCTCCCATATTTAAAGAACAATTTCCCCCAGGTTTGAAGAACAATTTCCCCCAGATTTAAAGAGCAATTCCCCAGATTTAAGGAACAAGTCCCCCAGATTTAAAGAACATTTCCCTCAGATTCCAGGCTGCTCGGGGCTGTGGTGGTGTCCCTGTGATAATGGGGATTGTTCAGGAACTTCCAGCAGCAGGGAAACCCAATCTCCCCCTGGAGTTCAGCACGGGTTAATTGTTCTGCCAAACGGGAATCTTTATTTTATGACTCAATTCCCACTGGGAATGCCAAACCTCCCTCTGCACTGCAAGCAGGGGGCCCACTCCTTTAACAGGAAGAAAATCCACTGATTTTACACAACAACAAAAAAAAAGAAGAAAGAAGGGCACATTTTGCCTTCAGTTCCGTGGAAAATCAGGCACACAAGGTGCGTGACAGGAAAATAGGGACCTGATTGTTCGGTGCCCACAGGAATGGTGCACGACAGGTGGAGAGAAAATCAGGGGAAAGTGACGCAAAGGAGACGCCAAATCCCAACAGAGAAATCCTTCAGCAAGTGTGTCCTGGAAAATGGTATGGCAGGGAAGAGTCTGGGAATGGCACAGGAGCAAATCAGTGCCAAAAACTTCCCCATTCTTCCAGGGAAGGAACAGACTCTTGGCTGTGTCACAAAAACTCCAAAATTCCTGCGTGATCTTTTGTTCCCCCAGCACTGGCTGGTGCAAAGCGCTGCCCATAAATGAATGGCACAATAAAGTATGAAATATTATACATTTAAAACTAAATTAGCAAAAAAACCCTCCTGTTGAACTTAATTTGATTTGATTTAAGGGAAACAAACTTTACTCTGCTATATGAGCCGGTCTTTAGCACCAAAGAAAGGCACAAAATACTGCCTATAAAAAAAAAATCCTTGAGGAAGAAAAGCACAGCAGCAGCTATTTAATGCACCAAGATTTTGTTTTGAGGATAAAAATCCTACAATCACTTAAATAAATTAAAGAATGGAAGCTTAGAAGTTAGTAATAAAAGTGATGTAAATAATGAAGCAATATAATATACATACATACATATATACACACACACACACACATATATATATATATATATATATATATATATTACTATATCTAGGAATATAAAGAGCAGGTCTATTGTTTTTAGTTCCAAACTTTGGATTACAAGTAAGACATTAGTCAAGCACAGCATTCCTATCCCATCCTACAGTTTCACAAAATCAAGGGATCTGAGTTTTTAAAGGCAGTATGAACTACTGTGACCTCGATATCCAAACTGACAAAGTATTTTTGGGTTATGTAGCTGCAGAAAAGATAGAGTATAGGAGATACTCAGTGTTAAAATGCAAATAACCTACTGAACAGCACATGGTTTTATAATTTCCTATTCAAATTTCCTGTTTCCTGAGAGAAAGGCACCTTTCCTGCAAGGAAGAATCCCTCCTGCACACCGTGGTATTCTCCAACTCCCCAACCAAAATTCCTGAGGGACGAGGCTGGAGGGGGTTAATTTATAAAACTGTTAATGTCTGTGACAAAATACTCATTTTTAGCAGGCTAAAAATGTACTGGGAGAGTCTCATCATGCTGAAATACAAAGATTATCAGGGAACCAGGGAATGGTTTGGGTGGGAAGGGGTCTTAAAGCTCATCCCAATCACTCAGTTTTTTAAAAATACAGTTTGAATGGAGAGTAAGGGGCATCGCCAAGGTGCAAGGAATAACTAAACACAGAGTAAAACATAACAAGGACTTGGAAACCAAATTAAAAACCCCCAGTCCCTAAGACAGTTTGTCAATCTCAGCTTGTTTGCCTCTGCAGTGCCATTCCCATCTCCTTCAATTACACACTGGTTTTCCTTAACTCAGACCTGCATCAGCAGCATCCGTATTTCAATCCAGCTAAACCAAGAGTTTTCAAATAAAATGAGTCCTCACGCCCACTTCCCAAAATCAGAGCTGCAGTTCAGCTTTTCAAAATTCAGCAGTATGAATCTAGAAAAGTAAAAGGACACCAGTGACAGAAAAGACT
Source organism: Molothrus aeneus (assembly GCF_037042795.1). Classification (NCBI taxonomy): domain Eukaryota; kingdom Metazoa; phylum Chordata; class Aves; order Passeriformes; family Icteridae; genus Molothrus; species Molothrus aeneus. Next base: position 114,980,538 of record NC_089647.1, on the reverse strand, counting down.
TTCTTCTGCAAAGCTTGTAGCTGTTTGGAAATTGTTTACTCTCAACTGACATTTTATTTAAATATCCTATTCAGCAGTTATGAAAGGAACCTCAGCCCACATTTCACTTCCACTAAAATTCACCACTTTTGTGTCAAACTTTCCCTAACAATGGCACTTTGTGCTTCTTAAATATTGGAGAAAAGGGATTCATGATGGCATTTCATACAGAATATATCCCATGCCGGTTTAGTCACGTGTAAATCAAATTTTTTGCCACCTGAAACACTGAAACAGGATCTAAGATAAAGAACAAAACTGAAATTTCTATCTCATAATTTAATTTTAGTGAAATGCTCATGAAACCATTCCACCCAATTAGAGTGAGTAGAAATATTAGAAATAGAAATATTTCTTTGTTAATCTCAAGCCTTATGAGTGTAATAAGTGTATATATACATAATACACTCTATATATATATATATATACACACATTTTAAGTCTAAAATGTAACACTTGTATCACTACACCAGATGCAGCCTCAAAAACAATGGTTTCATTTTAAAACCTGCACTCCCAGGGATGCTCTGAGGAGCCAAGGAAAGTGGAACCATTTCTGGCAGGGTTAACCTGCTCAGGTGGCATTAGGATAAACATCTGGGAAGAAAAGGTTTCTGAAACTCACAGAAAGAATTTCCATCTAGAGAAAAAAACAATGTTTGGGGAGGATTTGAAATTTCAGTTTGAGAAATAAAAGTTGCAGTGCTTTAAAAAAATAGCCTGAAAGGACTTGGAACATGAAATCACGGTAGGAATATTGATCATTTAAAACAACATATGACAGTTTTAGGAATTTTTATTTGACAACTAGGCCAATGCCATTAAATTTTGGGTACCTGCAGGTGAATTCCCACTTTGCTGTGACCTCAGGACACACAAATACAGACCAGGGACAGTACAGTGAGCACCAAGCTCCCCAGCCACCATCTGGAGAGCTAATGAACAATCAAGGGATCCCAAATTAAACAACACAACTTTCCCTTAGAATCTTTAGGACAACACTGTCAAGTCCAATCTATTCCCTCAGCCTCCAGAATCAATTTTTCAAACTTTATGACAGGTCTAATAGTTCCCACCTGTTGCTCCTGCCTGACTTTTGACTGGCACGTTCCCAGCCAGGGTGGAAATGCAGACAAAGGCCCCTATTAGGCTCCGGCTGTTTCTCCACTGTGAGCTTGCTCAGCCATTAAATTAATTCCAGCCCCCTTTTGCCCCTTCCATCCCTTCATTTTTTCGGGGGGTTATGGAAATTTGGGGAGGTGGAAAAGGGAGATGAAAGTTTAGCATCCAGTTGGTGGGAGAGGTATGAGAAAATCCAAAGCGGCAGGAATTAAATGCTGAATTTTTTGGGATAATTTACTAATTCAATAATTTATAACAAATCCCAATCATTAGGTGGTGTCTGTATATTTTTAACCATCAAAACTTGGTAAAATTTGAGACAAATTTGGGAGACCCTACTTTGGAAAAGGGAAATTAAAGTTTGGCATCCAGTTGGTGGGAGAGGTATGAGAAAATCCAATGTGACAGAAGTTAAATGCTGAATTTTTTGGATAATCTACTACAACAAATCCCATTCATTAAGTCCTTGAGGTGTCTGTATATTTTTAACCAACAAAACTTGGTAAAATTTGAGAGATCCTACTTTGGAAAAGGGAAATAAAAGTTTGGCATCCAGTATGAGAAAATCCAAAGCGGCAGAAATTAAATGCTGAATTTTTTTGATAATCTACTAATTCAACAACTTACAACAAATCCCATTCTTTAAGTTCTTAAGTGTCTGTATATTTTTAACCATCAAAACTTGGTAAAATTTTAGAGATCCTACTTTGGAAAAGGGAAATAAATTTTGGCATCCAGTTGGTGGGAGAGGTATGAGAAAATCCAATGTGACAGAAGTTAAATGCTGAATTTTTTGGATAATCTACTATAACAAATCCCATTCATTAAGTTCTTGAGGTATCTGTACATTTTTAACTATTTTTAACTATCAAAACTTCGTGAAATTTGAGACAAATTTGGGAGACCCTAATTTGGAAAAGGGAAATTAAAGTTTGGCACCTTTTGGGAGAGGTATGAGAAAATCCAATGTGACAGAAGTTAAATGCTGAATTTTTTTGATACTCTACTAATTAAACAACTTACAACAAATCCCATTCATTAAGTCCTTGAGGTGTCTGCATATTTTAAACCATCAAAACTTGGTAGAATTTGAGAGAATCGAATTTGGGAGATTCTAACAGAGTCCTTCATGCAATGCCTGAATAAAGTGTTGCAATGTTTTTCTGGGAATCCTGAATGATCAAAGAGTAACTGTTTTTTCTTTAAGCCAAGAGAATTCTTTTTCCTGAGATGTTCTTTCCTTTCATTCAGAACTGACAATGAGACACAAGCACCACACACTTTTCCTAACAAATTCATATTGGTTCCTTTGGAAGCACCTTAAAAAACTGACAACTTTTTCCCTCAATAAAAATTACCTGATTTTTGCATCGATTTCTAGATGCAAAATTTGCATCAATTTCTAGATTACGAAATGCTATCATTTAAATCTCAAGGTTCTTCAGTGAGCTGCAAATCACAAGGATTACATTATTCCATTACCCATGACAACAGAGTATTTACAGCATCAGCCATAACACCCAAGACAATTATTTTAACTTTATAAAAGAAAGGTCTTTTTGGAGGATAAATTTAAGATAGATTATTAATAAATTAATAATTCAAATTATGATCTGCCCAGGACCATCTTCCTAGCATAAGATGTGTAGAATCAGGATTTGTAGTTTACAACTTACCTGAAAATTAACTATTTAAGCCTCAGATATGTAGAGTCAGGATTTGTAGTTCAGAACTTACCTGAAAATTAACTATTTAAGCCTCATCATGATGGGGGAAATCTTGAAGACCTACATCTGTGAGCACTTCATTGTATTTGGATTATTTAATATAAAAAACCAACTTTTAAACATATCTGAAAAATCAAGACCACTTCTCTTATCTCCCTTGCCTTGATAATTAATGACTCATAAATTGGACAGATTCCATTTAGCTTGTTGCAAATCAAATCCCAAACCTCTGAATTAAACACTTCATTTTACCAAAACAAACTGAGGGAAGAAACCTCTTGATTTATTCAATTATCACCAATTTCTTCACAATCCTCCTTTCAACCCTGTGGGCTGAACATGCTGTGAGCACTAAAAATGAAGAGGCAAATGCTACAAATAACTGAATTTCTGTAAAATAACTCTCCATGGCCTCTTATCAAACTGGCAAGTCTTTATCTCTGCAAAAGCCACTGCAAAATCAACTGCAGGATTAAATCTGGTGGAGGGGATTCGCAAAATTAGACAGCAACTTTTTGTCTAATGTGTGGATGTTTGAACACACAGGGAATGGTTTGGAGTTGAAATTTGTATTTCTCCACAAAATTGCAATTTAGGCTCTCAGGCTGAGAACTGAAGCCATTATTGCTGGTTAACTCTTCAGTGACAACAACACTCATGGCAATTTAATCTAGATTAAAGAAAAAAAATCCCCCCCAAAAAATTCCTGAGTTTGTTTTTCACCTGTAAAATTCATCTGCGATTTCTGCGGATAAATTAACCCTGATATTCAAAACTTGCTGCAGGCCTGGAGTTTCTGTCCTGAATGGCAACAACTTCCCCAGGACAGTTTTTTCCACCAGATTTCCACTAAACACGACAGTACAGCCTTTGTGCACAGACTCCAGGCTGAGATTTAGTAACTGTGATTTTCCTATCACTTAATCCCATTTAAACTCTAACGAGGAACCTTCTCTGAGGTATCCCACAGCTCATTCACAAGGGTCATCTGTGTGATGATGAAAGAACCTCTAGCAGAGCCCTAATCCATGTTTTAGGAGCACAAACCAAGCACTAAAGAGCATTTTAGGGAAATATTCAGCAAAAGAAATGAGAGAAAACAGGAAGGTTAAAACTAGGGGCACAACCTGCTTGGTATCACTCTCAAGTATTGCTTGGTATTACCTCCTTGGTATTGCTCTCAAGGAAGAGGCTTAGAGAATAACTTCCACTAGAGAATGTATTTAATCTCCTAACTATGAATATTTATTAAATCAAATTTTCTTATGGTGACGTTCAGAGGAATAAAGATTAAACTCCATTACCAAGCAAAAAGTTGTCCTACTCAGCTTTCCTCACCCTTTATGGCTCAGTATTTTATATATTATCAATTATATATATATATATATTTTATATATATTGATAATACATAATTTATATATTATCAATTAATATCCTGTGAACATAAAGTTCTTTACTTCATGTCCAGTTTCCAGCTTTCCCCACTCTTTATGGCTCAGTATTTTATATCTTATCAATCAATTAATACCCCATGAGGATAAAATTCTTAACCTCATGTCCAGTCTCCAGCTTTCCCCACTCTTTATGGCTCAGTATTTTACATATTATCAATTAATATCCTGTGAATATAAAGTTCTTTACTTCATGTCCAGTCTCCAGCTTTCCCCACTCTTTATGGCTCAGTATTTTATATCTTATCAATTAATATCATGTGAATATAAAGTTCTTTACTTCATGTCCAGTCTCCAGCTTTCCCCACTCTTTATGGCTCAGTATTTTACATCTTATCAATCAATTAATACCCCATGAGGATAAAGTTCTTAACTTCATGTCCAGTTTCCAGCTTTCCCCACCCTTTATGGCTCAGTATTTTACATATTATCAATTAATATCCTGTGAACATAAAGTTCTTAACCTCATGTCCAGTTTCCAGCTTTCCCCACTCTTTAGGGCTCAGTATTTTATATCTTATCAATTAATATCCTGTGAATATAAAGTTCTCCACTTCATGTCCAGTTTCTCTCTGAGCATTGTGTGTTACCACAATTATGAATTCTGAAGTTCCTTACTTTGTGTCCAGCTTCTCTCTGAGCATTGTGTGAGCATTACCACAATTAAAAATTCCCAATCAGAAAATTGACTCAGGATGCCCTGGATCCCCATCTTACCCATCCAGAAGATTCATGGTTGTCGTGGTCACCTCAGTGAAGAGAAGGATCTTTCCCAGCTTCTTGGTGTGGAGATGCTGCTGATAGGTCTGGAGGCTGAAATGCTCTGAGGAGAAGCTCCCCATCTCCGTGATCACGGGCACCAGGGACGGAGTCACCTCCACCTTGGACTCACAGGACGGAACAAACTTCAGGGACACCTTGCTGGACGCCCTCAGCCCCTCGGCATCCACGTTCCCCTCCAGCCATTTCAGGAAAGCAAGATGGATTTCCTGTGGGCAAGGGCAACAAGATCAGAAAGGCAGATCGCCCCATGTGAGACACACCAACATTCTTCCAAAACTGGTTTTACTCAAGCAATCTTCTGCTTCAAAAGAGGGAAACTTTTCCTCCTCAAAAACGAAGCTCTGCTGCACGTACTTGACACTCTCCTAGAGTCGAGACCGCGCTCCTTTGAAGATTAATTAAGCTTAATTTGTCCCTGTAGCAGGGATTGTAGTGCTCTTGTTGGTAGTGCTCTACACCCTGAAGCAAGGAGGGCACACATTCATTTTCACCGTGCTGAGATGCTCTGCTGGAGGAAGCCCTGTAGTCCAGCACTAAGGGTTGGATTGAGCCTTTTTCTGACCCAGAGATGGGGCAGCTGAGAGGTGTTTTAAAACCTTTTATTCCATTTTCAGTCTCATGAGAGGGGTGAGACAATACAGATGTTATAATTCACAATCAGAAGCTAATTATTTCCTAATTACAATGCACTGTAAGTGTTTCTTGGCCTATCAGCTTTAGCCACACCATGCTGGAAATGCCTTAAAACCAAACATCTAAAATTACCCCTCATGGGTCCCACTGCAATGCATCTTTCACAGTTCTGTTTCTCCAGATTATCCAGTCTTTTTTACAAAACCATCCTTTGAAACTTGTTTCCAGCTCCATTTCTCTCTCAGCAATGTCTGTCCTACTCCAGGGCATTTCTAAGGCAGCATTTCTTATCTCAAGGTTTGCTCACAGATGCACACACTGTGTGAGCCTTCTGTCAGGCTTGCAGAATTCCCTACAAATCCATTTCCCACAACTAAGACTCAACTTGAAGGCCAAACCAGCAGTTTAAAAAACCCATTTAGTGATTTCTCAGTGGAATATCTGCTAAAGCAGGTCACACCTCCAGCTAAAGGATGATTTACTGCTGCCAGTACCCCTGTGGTGACACCCTGCACCAACTGCTCCACATTCACTCTTTCTGGAGATAAATTCTGCTTTGAGAGGTTTGATATGTTTGCCACAACTTCAGGAACAGCCACAAACACAGATTCTGGGGCTTTTTGCTCAGTGTGCAGCTTAAATTTGTTGTCTTTTGAAGTTGTCTTTTATGTGATAAATGAAACCACAAAAAAATTGTGGCTTCAATTCGACTGGAAATAAGGCACTAGTGATGCTTGCCCTCAAATTTCCAAGAGGAAGAGATCTGATTTTTTAACAAAAAGGTTCCAAAGCAAACCCACACCCCTCCTTCCCACCACTGCTGTATCTGGGAACTGGAATACATTTCCTGTGAGTGCTGAAGGCAGGACTAACCTGCCCTTGAAGATGTGTCTGAGCTCCAGCCCAACTCCTCAAAACCCACAAACTGAGAGCAAACTCCCCACAAACAGTTATCCACCCAAGAACTGCTCCTCCTTTCCTCATCCCTCTGTTCTACCTGGAGAAGGAGTGAGAGCAGTGCTCCTGTTCCCAACACCTTCCCCTGGATTTCCACCCCCAGGAATGACCTGCTCTCAAATTCCACAGCCCGTGCTGTCAGCCCAGGGGCAGAACAGGACACAAAGGAAAGAATAATGTTTCCCAAATTCTGTCAAGCCCCAAGCCTAAGAGAGGCTCGGCAGCTAAATTTTAGTTACAGAGAAATTACTCCTCATTTCTTGCTTTCTTAAAGCTCCCTCTGAATATTTTCTGTCTAAACTCTTGGATAAAATATCTTTAAATATTTCCTTCCCCCCCTCTCCTTTTTTTTTTTTTTGCTCTGCATCATAAATGATGATGTGATGATGATTAAAGGTTTTGTGAGCATTTCTTTGACCTGCACCTTCACTCAGAGCTTTGACAGAATAAATAAATTCCTTACACATTATCCTACTTGTTTTACATACCCGCAGTAACTGATTGGCTGTAACTGATATTTAGAAAAATTACAGCTTTCATTTCTGTCAGGGAGAACATGGAAAAACTGGGCTTAATCAGAGAGTGTTTTCCTATTGCTTTCCAAACACAGAAATTCACTCAGCAGCCCTGGATGTGCAACTCCTACACACAGAAACAGAATTTTAACTCACCCAAAGTAAAAACTGGGTTTGACTCACCAAGAATTAACTCACCTAAGGCTGGGTTTACAGTCTGACAGAGATTAAGTCATTTAATCTCCTAAAAATTAATTTCATCTCTCTAAAAATTACAGTATTTTACAGAAACAGGATTTTAACTCACCCAAAGTAAAAACTGGGTTTGACTCACCAAGAATTAACTCACCTAAGGCCGGGTTTACAGTCTGACAGAAATTAAGATACAAAATAAAGGTGACCAAAGTGTGATGACACTGTAAATAAATGATAATTATGATGTGGTTTTGCCACACAGTATTTCCTGGCAAGAGCAAACCAGCACCTATTTCTGTGTGCTGTTCCATTATTACAAACATGTCCCACAGTTCCAACCATTTACTCTCCTGAGTGGATTATTTCAAGTGATTTTCCCCTCATAGATTTTAGGCAAACTTCTTGTTTTCACTGCTTCTAACGCATCCTGAAGTATTTAAGAATTGTTATAGGTGTATAATTTTCAAGCTAATTTCCACCATAGTGCCTATGTGCTTGCTGAGCTGATCAAAAATATGAACACATAACCAAGGAGGGGGATTTTTACAAATTCCTAAGAAAATATGGAAACAAATTCCTAAGAAAATTCCAAACAAATTCTTAAGAAAATTCCTAAGAAAATATGGGTTTAGGTGTTTAACAAAGTTTCAAGTACAGGTCACAGTAGAAAAATTAATTTTTTACTGTAAGAATTTCCTTCACACGAAGTTCCAGGAACGGGGATGCTGAGCATCCCACAATTGGCCCAGCAAAAATGACATTATTGTATAATGAAATGAACATATATGCAAAGTCAGGGATAATTTCTGCTCCAAGTCCACTGACCAGGAACTCAATCCTGTCAGAACTGTGGGATTTCAGCCCAGGACCCAGCTGGAATTCCCAAGCTCTCCTGGTCCAGCAGCATCTGCCGTTCTGCAGCAGCCTCTGGTGGCCACTGCCATGAGAAGTGCTGGGAAAAAATGTAATTTTAATGTATTCTGAAAGAAAAGTCCCCAAAGCAGAAAAGCACTGCACCAACACAAACTACCCAACACCTCTCACTAATAAATTCTCCACACTCCAAAGCTCAATGGAAATCATTCAAAGAGAACCGAGGAGAGATTGGGAATTTCCAAAATTCCCAAAAATACAAAGTTCAGCTGCTGCACACTCCAGACCCTCAGCTCCTCCACTCATCAGCACAAATTGTGCTAATTGTAACATTATTATTTAAATAATCATTTATTAACATAAATATTAAACTCATCTACAAGTTTAATATTTATAGGAAGAGAATGTTTCTACCTGTATTTTAAATGGTAAAAAATGTAATTTTAATGTATTCTAAAAGAAAAGTCCCCAAAAGCAGAAAAGCACTGCACCAACACAAACTACCCAACACCTCTCACTAATAAATTCTCCACACTCCAAAGCTCAATGGAAATCCTTTAAAGAGAACCGAGGAGAGATTGGGAATTTCCAAAATTCCCAAAAATACAAAGTTCAGCTGCTGCACACCCAGACAGTAATTTCCAAAATTCCAAAATTGCCAAAAATACAAAGTTCAGCTGCTGCACACTCCAGACCCTCAGCTCCTCCACTCATCAGCACAAATTGTGCTAATTGTAACATTATGATGTTAATAATCATTTATTAACATAAATATTAAACTCATCTACAAGTTTAATATTTATAGGAAGAGAATGTTTCTACCTGTATTTTAAATGGTAAAAAATAATGTAATTTTAATGTAATTTAATGTAAATTTAATGTAATTTTAATGTATTCTAAAAGAAAAGTCCCCAAAAGCAGAAAAGCACTGCACCCACACAAACTACCCAACACCTCCCACTAATAAAATTCTCCACACTCCAAAGCTCAATGGAAATCCTTTAAAGAGAACCAAGGAGAGATTGGGAATTTCCAAAATTCCCAAAAATACAAAGTTCAGCTGCTGCACACCCAGACAGTAATTTCCAAAATTCCAAAATTGCCAGAAATACAAAGTTCAGCTGCTGCACACTCCAGACCCTCAGCTCCTCCACTCATCAGCACAAATTGTGCTAATTGTAACACAAAGAAGGAAGAGCAAAAGCTGTGGTTTATTTATTTATTTATATATTTATTTATTTACTTTCACACCTGCTCTCTCTAATTTCAAGAGTTTGGTCAGGTGTGTGCAGCAATGCTCCGTAACTGAAGTTTGCTTTTGCTGTTTGAAATTCTTTTTAATTTCATAATCATTAAGTTTCACTTTTCCCCAGTTAAGAGGCTGAGATTGAACAACAAGGAGGGAAGACAGAGACAGAAACCAGCTGCACCTGGAGCCTTCTCTGCTGCAGTATATAATAACACAAAATTACAGCTCCTGATGGAGAAGATTTTATTTGCACCTGGGCTCTGTCAAACGATGAGAGTTCTGCACTGAGCACACCCAGTTGTAATGGTTAAAAAGAAACCCAAATCCGAGACTTTATTCTTACAATCTGTTTATAGAGATAGGATTTGGATGTGGTTTTTTATTTTTATCTGCATGTTCATGTACATAGATAAATGCAATTTAGCTGGGCAGATTTGGGAGCTGCTTTTTTCTACCACGGGCCTGAGACTCCCCATCAATGGAATTCTTTGTTGGGAAAAAAAATTCACCCGCAGCCTAAATTCATTTGGTTCCTATTAAATTCCATTTCAATTTGATTCCTGTTAAAAGCATGGGGGTGAAACGAAAGGAAAGCTAAAAATACAATGCCATAAACCAAACATTTTCCATCAGTTCCCTCTCTCCTGTGAGGGAAAAGGAGAGGATTTAAATGAACCATGATGCTCCACCTGAACACTCAATATTGGGATTAAAATATTGTACCTGTACAATCAATATTGGGATTAAAATGTTGTACCTGAACACTCAATATTTGGAATAAAATATTATACCTGCACACTCAATACTGGGATTAAAATATTGTACACTCAATATTGGATATAAAATATTGTACCTGAACACTCAATATTGGGATTAAAATATTGTAACTGTACACTCACTATTGGGATTAAAATATTGTACCTGAATACTCAATATTGGATATAAAATATTGTACCTGTACAATCTATTGGGATTAAAATATTGTAATTGAACACTCAATACTGGGATTAAAATATTGTACCTGTACACTCAACATTGAGATTAAAATATTGTACATTAGCTGTGCTTGTGAAGCGAGGTCAAATATTCACTTTCTGGAGACACAAAAGGTGATTTGAAACTTTTTTTTTTGCCTTCATTTGTATAAAATCTTATGATTTTCAATGAACTATATTTAATTTTGAGAAGTTTCCAGTTGATGCACTGATCCATGTTTTATCAGCTGATGGACTGATTAAATCTCATATTTTTTTTAAAATATATATATATGTATGTATGTGTGTGTATATATATATATATAGACACAAAACCATATTTATTTATAAATTTTAATATATTTTATATTTATATATTTATATGTATGCTCTTTTTTTGAACTGCAAGCAAGTGAGGATTACACAGGCACAAAGCACCCAATTTTTAGAGGAGCCTGCCTGAAGCAAAACCAGACATCACACCTCCAACAGGACTAAAATCTGCTTTTTTTTTTTTCCTGAATTTCCTGCTCCCAAAGGAGCGTTACACAACTCAAACAGGATCTCAAATTTCTATATTTCATTCTCTGTCAGCACTGATAGGAAAGGAAATATTTTGATGGAGGGTTGTCCTTTGAGTTCAGCCTGAAAGATAAAAATTCACACACATACAGACCAAAAAATATCTCCACGTGCTCCTTGTCTTACACAGCTTTGCTCGACAGTTTTGAAGGTGTTCAATTTTAATTAATTAATTAGTTAATTAATCACTGGAGAGCTCCCACAGCATCATTTGGATCCAACAGAGGCGGAATTTAACATGACCAAAAAGATATAAATATATCAACATATATATCTCAACATATTTATACATAAACATATATTTTATAATATATTTATATATTTATTTTTATTATTTATATATAATATATAAATATCTCAACATACAAATATATTTAGTTACTGTAAATACACATAATATGCAGGAAAAATGATGTTATCTACTGTCCTTATTTATTTCAAACCCCACCTTTTAATGAGGCTTTGTAAAATGCTATCTATTAAGTTTACTACCTCAATCTTTCATTAAAGTGCATGATTTTCTCTTAAAAACAAAGTACAATGACTTTTCCTGTAGGAAAAGTTTGAAGAAATGAGAAGGAAAAAAAAAAGACAAACAGATGCAAAACTGATATAGAGAAATGAGGAAAATCATCTCTTGGTGATGACAGAGAAAGTGGAGAGGATGAAGAATGGGTATTAGATATCATTAGATAATAATAATAAAATAATAAATGAAAAAATAAAAATGAGAATACTTTCAATGCTGATGTCATTAATACTGAATAACATTCCCAAACTGCCCATTCACACCCAGACTTAGGGAAGTGCCAGCCTGGAGATGGATTTTCTACCAACTGGGACAAAGGGAACAAACAGAACTTTTAAACACAAAAACCTCTTTACACCACATTCCGAATCTGGAATACACAAAGTACTCAAATGAATCCAGTTTTTAGGACATTTTTAGGAAACTCCTTTAACATCAACTGCTTACAATTAATTTCAGGCCATTATTTTCACCAGTGGTGTTTTTGTTCACTGGGTAAGAACCTTTCAAACCCCCATTTCTGCACTCCCTCCTTTCCCCACGGCCTGAAGAACTTCATAAAGATTTTATTGTCCTACAAGTGAGGCACATTTTCATTTCATGTTCTCGTGAACTGCAGTTCCTTGGCTGGTACTTGCTGCGCATTCCCAGGATTCTGCACAGCCTGTAAATCTGTTGCAGTTTCTTAATAATATTTTTATATTTCCTAAAGCGAGACACGGTGCAAAGCAGCAGATTTGGAGTGCACAAAGCACAGAAGAACATTTAGAGAGATGGCCGGGTTGGTCACTTTTGGAATTCCCAACCAACCTGATTTTTTCGGAGTCTCCAGAGGTTATTTTGGCTTTGGGGGGATATTTAGCTGAAGAGAGGCAGAAAAAGCTCATCATTTCTGAGAGATCATTCCAGCCACTCAGTCAAGTGCCTTGGTTTTGTCTCCACTCTTCAGAGTGGTTTTAAAAACAAATATTGCATTACATAAACACAGTGGATCCATTTTCCCAAGCCATATGTGGAATACTTCATCCAAAAAAGGGAAAGATTTTTAACAAAGTGCTGCAAGGTATCCTTCTCCTCTTTACTGCAAGCCCATCTCTTTGAACACGAAGCATCTTAGATTTCAACCCATTCCTGGACTACACATCCAGCAACTGCCCATAAATCCCTGCCTAAATCTCAATCCAAAATTAAATTTAGCTTCAAAAAGCACCGTGTGTAGGCTGAAAATTCATTTATCCAATGGGCAGCAGCTCATCCTGGGGAACAGACAGCAGCGCCCAGGGCAGGATTCAGTGACTGATGAAAAATAAGTCAAGATGTTACTTTTTGTAGAGAAAAATAATGACAAATGAGAGAAAATGGGTTAAAAATAATACATAAGGAAATTAATTATGGTCTTCACAGCAAGTTTGATTTGTCTGCATCTCCCCTGCCTTCAGCAGAGAGTTCCACTTGGGAATTGGGATGCCAGGAGAAGGATGGGAATAGGTCAATAGGTAAAAATAATACATAAGGAAATTATTTATGGTCTTTACAGCAAGTTTGATTTGTCTGCATCTCCCCTGGCTTTAGCAGGGTGCTCTGCTTGGGAATTGGGGTGCCAGGAGAAGGATGGGAACAGGTAAATGGGTTAAAAATAATACATAAGGAAATTAATTATGGTGTTCACAGGGAGTTTGTTTTAACTGCATCTCCCCTGGCTTTAGCAGAGCATTCCACCTGGGAATTGGGGTGCCAGGAGAAGGATGGGAATAGGTAAATAGGTTAAAAATAATAAATAAAGAAATTAATTATGGTCTTCACTGCAAGTTTGATTTATCTGCATCTCCCCTGGCTTTAGCAGAGTGCTCTGCTTGGGAATTGGGGTGCCAGGAGAAGGATGGGAATAGGTAAAGTGGTCAAAAATAATACATAAATAATACATAAAATAATACATTAAAAACAATACATAAGTAAATAATCCATAAGGTTAAAAATAAGACATGCAGCAGGTTAAAAATAATACATAAGGAAATTAATTATGATCTTCACAGTGAGTTTGTTTTGTCTCCATCTCCCCTGCCTTCAGCAGAGAGTTCCACTTGGGAACTGGGGTGCCAGGAGAAGGATAGGAATGGGTAAATAGGTTAAAAATAATAAAGAAAGAAATTAATTATGGTCTTCACAGCAAGTTTGATTTGTCTGCATCTCCCCTGGCTTTAGCAGAGTGCTCTGCTTGGGAATTGGGGTGCCAGGAGAAGGATGGGAATAGGTAACGAGGTCAAAAATAATCTATAACTAATACATAAAATAATACATTAAAAACAATACATAAGTAAATAATCCATAAGGTTAAAAATAAGACATGCAGCAGGTTAAAAATAATACATAAGGAAATTAATTGTGGTCTTCACTGCAAGTTTGCATCTCCCCTGGCTTTAGCAGGGTGCACTGCTTGGTAATTGGGGTGCCAGGAGAAGGATGGAAATAGGTAAATAAGTTAAAAATAATACAAAAAGAAATTAATTCTGGTCTTCACAGGGAGTCTGTTTTAACTGCATCTCTCCTGCTCTCAGCAGAGAGTTCCACCTTGGAATTGGGGTGCCAGGAGAAGGATGGGAAGAGGTAAATAAGTTAAAAATAATACAAAAAGAAATTAATTCTGGTCTTCACAGGGAGTCTGTTTTAACTGCATCTCTCCTGCTCTCAGCAGAGAGCTCCACCTTGGAATTGGGGTGCCAGGAGAAGGATGGGAAGAGGTGCTGGAGGTTTGCTGGGCACACACCAGCTCTGAGGGGAGGAACAAGGAGGAGGCTGTAAGGTGCATCCCATATTCTGCTTCCTCTCCTTCCTCAGCTGCAGCAGAACAGTCTGGAAACAATCTTCCCAGCAGCTGCTCTCATCAACAAACTGTTTATTGTAAGAAAGTGCCTGGGTCAAAGGCTAAACGTCATCCAGAACTGAAAGCGTAGCTGTAAAAAAAAAAAAAAACCAACAAAAAAAAACCTAAAAAAAATCCTGGGGCCGTCCATGCACGTGGAAAAAAAAGCCCATGACATTGGGAAGGGAACCATATTCCATGTGAAAGGCCAGCAGTCCACTGAAACAAGAATTCCCTCTTTTGATGGAGTTTTAGGACACTGTGCTCGTTTCTCAGGGCTGATTTTGAGGCCTGCTTGAGGTTTCTGCTAAAAGCAGAATTTACAGCTCAGGCTTTGTTTCCTCATGGACAAAAAGAGCAAAGTGGAGTTGTGTTAAAACACTCTAAAATGTTTTATTAGTGTTCACTCAGCTCCACATGCACACACAACAATTAAAGAAGGATTTCTCTAATTTCTCACAAATGCACTGTCAACGCGTTACACCAAAATCCAAGTTCAGGCTCAGTACCAGTAAATGATCACATTTTATTTTAAAGCACAGGATACTAAAAATCACAGGGCAAAATCTCCTTTACCAGCAGCTTTGAATGTCAGAATGAAAGAGTGCACGAGCAGCTCTGAGAGGGGAACCGGTCCCACACCAGTAATTGGGCCACGTTTGCTGCCCCAGCCCGTAAATCTGCTTTTGAGGGGAAAGCACCCAGAGGAACAAGGTCCACCTTTGACACAACATCACCACCAAACACTTCAGCCAAAGGCTGATAAATCAGATTTCTGCCAGGTGGTGATTTATCCTACCAGAAAAAAGGTGTGAGAAATTACAGGGCGGGCGTTTAATTCTTCGTGACACCTACTTTGTAATAAAATTGTTATTTTTCTGAAGGAAAAGTCTACAGTAAATTAAACCTATGGGCAACTGGGCTAAAAATAAGCCTAGGCAGAAAGGAAAAGACATTCCACTTTTGCATAAAAATCTGAGCATGATGCATAATAAAGTGGGTTGATTTTTCTTCTTTAAATGATATAATCCAAGTCATGTTTGGAAGCATAAATTCAGATATAAATTTAACCCCAAATGCTGTACACATATATATTAAATTACTCTCAAAAGTATTCTGTATAGACTAAGGAAAAGAAAATACAGAAGAATTTTGTTCTCAGCTAATAGGGCAATAAATTAGATGCAATATATTCAGCAGCTAAAACTGGCTCTCTTCAACAGCCATCACATAATACTATTTTTATTTGGTACCAAAACTTTTTTTTTTAAACTAACAACAAAATTGTTTGTTGAAAATCTTGGAATTAGCAGCAGAATGATTAAAGTAAATAAAACCTAAGCAAATATTTTTTCTTCTCCCTGATAATACCCAATTCTTAGCTGAGGGTTTTCCAGCAGGTTTATTTTGCCTTTCAGCAGGGTTACACACATCAAATGTGAATGAATTTAGTGTTCATGAATATGAAATAGCAGCACAGGAGCCAAGGATTCTCCTCTTAGCACTGTAAACACGCATTAAACTCCCACAAGCTTTCAGCTGGACCTCATTTTTGCCTTTTTTGAGGGAAAAAAAGCCTCCCCACCATCTCACACTGGAGGGGTTTGGGAGCTGCAGAAATGTCTGGGAAATGTTAAGGTGAAACCACAACGCATTTTCACATGGAGCAGGCTCAGGGATTCCAGCACAGCCCCAAAAGTGCACAGCTGATGCTCAGCATGGACTGTGGATTTTATATTCCTTCCTAACACACAGTCAGGTTGGCAGAGAGGTCTCCAAATTCCAAAAGGAACATCTTGGAAAGGAGAATTTCTTGGGAATTTTATGCTACAATGGCAAGAATACTTGGTCTGTTGTCCTGCTATAAAGACAAAACCCAGTATTAAGCTAGGACTAATTTTCATTTAAGACCTCTTTGTAATGAAATATATTTTATAAAAATGGACATGACAGCATAGGATTATTTTTTAAAGTAGAAAATAAAAAAAGTAAAAAAAAACCATTAATAAAAGTGCAACGACTTGGGGATTGCAGCACAAGCCCAAAACTGCACAGATGATGTTCAGCATGGACCATGGATTTTATATTCCTTTCTAAAACACAGCCAGGTTGGCAGTGTGATCTCCCAAAAACATCTTGGAAAGGAAGAATTTTTTGGGAATTCTACGCTATATCAGCAAGAATATGCGTGGTTTGTTTTCAAGCTCCAAAGACAAAACACAGTATTAAGCCACCAATAATTTTCATTTAAAATCTCTTTGCTAATCAAAGCTATTTTTAAAATGAACATGACAGCATGGGATTATTTTTTGTTAAAGTAGAAGAAAGTAAAACAAATATGTTTACAAAGTACCACAACTCAGGGATTCCAGCACGGCCCGAAAACTGCACGGGAAATGTTCTGAGACTCAGCACTCTGTGACCCCCCTTCAAAAGACTTCAGCTTCTAAATGATCTGAACTCCAAATTTAACTTCTCACCACGTGCAAAAATGGACCTTGGATTTTAGATTCCTTTCTAAAACGCACTCGGGTTGGCAGAGAGGTTTCCAAATTCCAAAAGGAACATCTTGGAAAGGAGAATTTCTTGGGAATTTTACGCTACGAGGGCAAGAATACACTTGGTTTGTTATCAAGCTTCAAAGACAAAACCCAGTATTAAGCTACCACTAATTTACGTTTAAAATCTCTTCACTAATCAAAGATATTTTTTAAAAAATGGACATTACTGCAAGGGATTTTTTTTTTTTAAGTACAAGAAATTAAAAAAAAATTTTTAAAAAGTGCCACAACTCGGAGATTCCAGCACAGCCCCAAAACTGCAGGGCTGATGTTCAGCATGGACCATGGATTTTATATTCCTTTATAAACACACTCAGGTTGACAGACTGGTCTCCAAATTCCAAAAGGAACATCTTGGAAAGAAAGAATTTCTTGGGAATTTTGCACTTAAAATGTCAAGAATACACTTGGCGTGTTGTCCTGCTCCAAAACCCAGTATTAAGCTACCACTGATTTTCATTTAACATCTCTTTGCTAATCAAAGATATTTTTAAAATATTACCTTGACCGCATAGGATTATTTTTTTTTCAGTAAAAAAAAAAAAAAAAGAAAAAAAAAGGAAAAAAAAAATAAAAAAAAGAAAGTAAATCTGCTTTTTATTTAGCAGACTATCAAAGAAGCTTCATGATTCAAAAATACATTGCATACATACACAGCAATGTAAAACTTGGATAGCAAATATTGAACCTTGAAAGAAGCCTCGCTAATGCCCAGTTTAGCAGAAACTGATAATTCTTTTTTTACAAAACACGGTTGAAAATACCGTATTTAAACACAGTATTCACACAATGCTCAATTGTGAGAATGGATGATACAATTTCATTTACAGCTCTCCCAGCCACGTGGTTTTTCATTATTTTCTCCTTTTTCAGAGGTAACACTTTCTCCCGCTGGGACTGAGCCTTGTTCAGAGCAAAAGGAGCAAAGTTTTTGCCCCAGAGGAAATCCAGGACGATGGGGATCCAACCCTGGGCTGCACCTTGGATTTAAGGATCCAGGAACGAGCTCCAGAAACTCCAGAGGGAGCCGAAAGCATTTCGGGGAGAAATGGGGAAAGAAACACCTCAAGTTAAATTTCTCCTTTAAAGTTGGACATAAAACTCATTTAAATCTTACAAAGTAAGGTCCAATTTTGTGGAACAAACCCAGGGTTTGCCTCAAGTCCAACACACCATGAGCTCCTACTCCACAAGGGCACGTTTGGATCCCCAGGTCCAGGGGAAAGCTCAGCACCGGAATTCAGGATTTTGGGGAAATTCACTCAAAGAATGAAACAAGAACAGACCCAAAGTGAGGCAGTGCTTGAGAACTGTCCTGCAGACCCAAGCACAGGCGGGGAGGAGCATTTCTGAGCAGGGCACATTCTTTATTCGGCAGGATTTGGGATTTTCCTGGGGTTTTTTCTGAGCAGAACCACCTGTCCCTGTCCCTGCAGATATCTGTGCTCCACACTGCGAGCAGGAGTTACTCCAAAGTGCAACTCAGCCCACAGAGAACTCAGGATTGACTCAAATTAAATCACAGTGCCTGCAAACATCTCTCACTTCTGGTTTGTGCGAATTATCTGAATTGCCACCTGAAAAAGATGATTTTTTTCACTCTAAAATTTTGTATTAATCCAGGCAAGGATTTGCTTCATTTCGTTCTGTCCAGGTTCTCCACTTCAGAAGGGTTTTTGTTTCAGTCCTTGCTTTTGTAGGACTGTCCTGACCTTGGTTGTTTTTCTTTTTACTGTCACAAAAGGATCCAAAATTTTTAATTCTACCACAAATCCACTCCAAAAATAAACTTTGAACTGATTAAATACAACTTTGTAGAAAATCATTATAGTATAATAAATAGTCCCAAACTGAATGGGTAACTTCTAAAAATGAATTGTCCTCAAAGCAAAAGTTTCAGGGATTACTTTGACCAGAACTAAAATGCCAAAAAAAGGAGTTTAAAATGCACTTCCAGCATAGCTGCACACAAACTAATGTACTCAAACCAGACAAAATCTATATCAATATGTGATATTTAGTGATTAATTAATTTATCCTTGGTTAAATAAGGACAGTTTTTTAGTTTTTGAACATAATTGCTGGGGAAACAGGAGACTGTGAGCAAAAAAAATATTTTTTAATTTTGAGTTTAAAGTTTGATATGTGCTTTCAGTTTGCCAAACCAGTGAATGAAAAAAAAAAAAGAGGATTGGGACAGTGGTTGTGAAAGTTAAATTCTACCAGCAAAATGATCAAATAGCAGCAAATCATCAAATGCTTCTAAGAGGAAAAAATGTCCTTGAACAGATGGAGAATTTTTTTATCTATGGAGCAATAAGAGCAGCAATAATTAGAATAAAGTTTATTGCAGTTCAAAAATGTCTAACCTGCTTATCCTGGGCTGCTAATTAAACAGAGTGGATTGTGTAGGATAGAAAAAAGCTTGGAAATATTTGGAGAAGAGTCCACTTCCACCTCCAGAAGTGCTGCAGAGATAGCAAAAGCAAACCCTTATCTTTTCTGGATATTCAGAAATACCACTGGACTGAAACACCAAATCCAACACCCTATCACATGTGTTTTAATATCAAAATTATTTATTGTTAATATCAATATGTGTTATTGATAGCAATATGGCTAAAACAGGAAGAAAAAAGAGGCTAAAACAGGAAAAAAAAAAGGAAAATAAGGAAAAACCTCCCGTAACTGCAAAAAGCTCCTAACTATGTAAATTTAAAATAATGACAGAAATATTCTAAAGGTAGAAAGGCAGTTAAAAATGTTTCCAGGTATTTCTAACAAAAACCTTGGAAATTCAAATATTGATTTTAATTTGCAGCTCATACTGCTCATGGTAACTTTGGGAAAGTGCCCCTCTCTCCAAGGAAGCAAAACAATAAGAATTAGCATTTGTTTTCAGCTATTGTATTTGCTTTTCCATCAGCAAATAATTGTACTGAGATCCCAACACCTAAAAGACAGTTTAAAAATGGAAAATAACCAGATAAAAGCTCCTGACAGGGAGCTGTGGTACCCTCACGAGCCCTAAGCCCAACAATTCCATCTTGGAAAGAAGAAATGTCTTCCAGGCCAGAAAAATGCTGGGGTAATTGCTCACTTCATGTAATAAGTTCTAAAGTCAAAACATGCCAGATGCAATTTTTTATTTAGATCTTGACAATCAGGCATCAAAACACAAATTATTGTTCCTTATCTTGCAGAAGAATTTCAGCAATACCTCCTGGAATTGATTTGCATCGATTCTGACTCCATGGAAATACAGAGACATGCTCTCACTAAATAAGTTTTTAAAACTCCTGAGGATTTAAAGATGTTTTTTAGTTCCTAAAACTTGACTTTATTCCATAAGCAAAGAACATCCAGGCACAGCTCTTAACATGAGACACCTTCTCCAGCTGAATGCTGCTCTTCCTTGAAATTATTTTAATAATGAGACCAATGCAATTTTTTGTACTTCTAGTATGACCTGCTCATCAGTTGAATGCCGTATTACAAAAGAAATTGTGATTTATTTCTTTGTTCCAAGTGAAACATCAAAAAACAATCACTAAAACAAGAGCCATAAGCGAATGGTTCAGTAATCCAAATTAATATCCATATATATCCACAATCTCTCTTTCTTTCTTTCTCTCAGCAAATGAAAACAGCTTTATTTTTATTTAGTTTCTCTGTCTGAAGCTGTTAAGGCATTGAGTTCTGTAAGGAAATCTATATTCAAAGGAAAAAAGCTGAATAAAAATTTCCATGTGGGTTGTTTGTCCAGCAAATGTTTTGAGACTCAGCAATCTGTGACCCCACTTCCAAAGACTTCGGTTTCTAAATGATCTAAACTCCAAATTTAAGTGCTCACCACATGCAAAAATCATAAATTTATTACAATTAACACTCTCAAACTGAAGAAAATGTTATTTTCCATGTTAAAATCTCCTCGATACTGATCCTGCTATTGCCTGGCTTTTGCTATTATTTTAATTATATATTTATTGGTTTCTTTTACAAATTAAGAAGTATATTTTGAACTGTTTCCTGAAGCAGTTCTTGAAACATTTCTTAGATAAATTCAGCAGCACAATTTAGTACAGGCTTGAGAAACAAATGAGAAACAACCCACACTGGAGCAGGAAAGTGATTCTCAATAAAACAAGCTGTAAAAATCCAACCTCGTCCCACATTTTAGTGAAACCATCAGCCCAAAGCAGCACCATTTTTATAGCTAAAATGATGAGAGATGTACATAACAACCAGCAGCTGCAGGGAATGCTGGAAAACGCAGTAATAAAGTTATTTTCTCCATGTTCAAGCCTTACTCCTTACCTCTGCTCTTCAGCTGTCGCCCCTTTCCCCTCTCTCCTCCTCCCACACAGCCTCTGCCTTTTCATCTGCTATCAAACCACATCCACCAGCTCTTCCTCCTGCATTTTTCCTCTCCAAAAAAAAAAAAAAAAAAAGTTCTTATCCTCATCAGTCAAGGAGCATGCTCTGATTTACACACTCCATGGAGAACTCTCATCCCAGCTTTTCTCAGGGCTGCAGCTCTCTGGTCTCCTCTGGGCCTCTGGCACTTGACTCACTTTTATTGTTTTGTGTGTTTAGTAAGGAATGGCTAAAGAAAGGAGATAATTTCTGAAACTTGAGGTGGCCAATGTGATTATTAATACAATAAAATTATCCACAGATTAAAGTAATTTCATCATTTTAAATGTATTAACACATTATCTTAAATGTGTGCTTAGTAAGGAATGGGTAAAGAAAGGAGATAATTTCTGAAACTTGAGGTGGCCTATATGTGATTATTAATACAATAAAATTATCCACAGATTAAAATAATTTCATCATTTTAAACGTATTAACACATTATCTTAAATGTGTGCTTAGTAAGGAATGGGTAAAGAAAGGAGATAATTTTTGAAACTTGAGGTGGCCAATGTGATTAATAAAATAAAATTATCCACAGATTAAAGTAATTTCATCATTTTAAACGTATTAACACATTATCTTGTGTGTTTAGTAAGGAACAGGTAAAGAAAGGAGATAATTTCTGAAACTTGAGGTGGCCTATATGTGATTATTAATACAATAAAATTATCCAGAGATTAAAGTAATTTCATCATTTTACACATATTACCACACACATACACAAGACTGTATATAGAATTATGGAATTATACAGGTGCAGGACCAAACTTCATCCCTGCTGTGGATCCTCTAGGAAATGCTGGCATAGATAAAACTGTGACCAGCTGAAATTCCTGAAATTAAATCCCTTCATCCTGTGAAGAACAGCTCTGCATGATCTAACTGTAAAACACAGGCTGCCCTGATACTTTACGCAGGAAACTTTTCCTGGGAGGAGAAAAATTCAAGTACCACGAAAACAGCCAGCACAAGATGTATTTATTCTGATTTATTTTTTCCTTCTGATTTATTTTTTCCTTGCCTCGATTTTCCTGTCAATCCTTTGTTGTCCAATCGAGTTGAGTGGTTTATTAAAGTCAGACATGGTCTCAGGTTGGGAACACCCACTGCAACCCCAAAGAACAGAGCGGGAGCTGCAGCAAACGTGGTGATTTCAGCTAACAGCTGCTCTTTAATCAGCTTTGCACTCTCAGCACTGCGTCGTGTCAGGCAGACAGGCACATGCCAAATTCCACTGCCCCTGCACCTGGAATTTCCAGCTTTCCTCAACGTGTCAGAATTCATGGCTGGAAATGAACTGTCAGAGGATGAACCCAAAAATCCCCGAAGAGGCAGCCCCTTCCCCACCAACTGCTGCACCAGTCACAGCTGACAATGGATTTTTTTGGAGTCTTTGCCCAGTGACAAACTCTGAGAAATCAGTAACTCCAAATAAACTCCCATCTTAATTCTCCAGAATAAATCCAGCTTGATAAATTTCAATAATAAACTCTGTGTTGTGAACAAGTTGGTTTTTTTCCTGCACATTACTGCACAACTGGATTGTCAAAGGAATAAAATACAAATTCCAAAGACCTGAATGCTACAAATGCAGTGTTTCAAAGGAATCAAATACAAATTCAGAAAACCTGAATATTGCAGGTTTTTATTCAAAGGAATCAAATACAAATTCAGAAGACCTGAGTGTTGCCAATGCAGTGTTTTAAATGAATAAAATACAAATTCAGAAGACCTGAATGCTACAAATGCAGTGTTTGAAAGGAATAAAATTCAAATTCAGAAAACCTGAATATTGCTGGTTTCTATTCAAAGGAATAAAATACAAATTCCAAAGACCTGAATGCTGCCAATGCAGTGTTTGAAAGGAATAAAATTCAAATTCAGAAAACCTGAATATTGCCGCGTTCTATTCAAAGGAATAAAATACAAATTCCAAAGACCTGAATGCTGCCAATGCAGTGTTTCAAATTAATAAAATACAAATTCAGAAAATCTGAATGTTGCAAATGCAGCGTTTCAAAGGAATAAAATATAAATTCAGAAGACCTGAATGCTGCAAATGCAGTGTTTCAAAGGAATCAAATACAAATTCAGAAAACCTGAATATTGCAGGATTTTATTAAAAGTAATAAAATACAAATTCAGAAAACCTGAATATTGCAAGTGCAGTGTTTCAAAGGAATCAAATACAAATTCAGAAGACCTGAATGCTGCAAATGCAGTGTTTCAAAGGAATCAAATACAAATTCAGAAGACCTGAATGCTGCAAGTTCAGCATTTCAAAGAAATAAAATACAAATTCAGAAAACCTGAATATTGCAAGTGCAGTGTTTCAAAGGAATAAAATACAAATTCAGAAGACCTGAGTGTTGCAAATGCAGTGTTCCAAAAGCAGCTAAAGTTTGCAGTTTTTTCTTTTTTGAAGAGCGATTGAATTCTATTTCCTCTTGGTCCTATACATTTATTTATCCCTGTATTTATCCAACTTGCCCCTTTAATTAAATGATACATGAATTAAACACACATTCTGGCCATAATGTGCTTCGAAGTGAAGCTACAAAAGGAGCCCTGATGGAAGTGTCAGACAAGCCCCACAACAATTTCCCATTGTGGGAAGGAGGCGTCATTTCTGAGCAATGGTAACTCGAGAGGATCTCGCCAGCTCCAGCTGATGCCAAGCCTGCTCTCATTTTCCCAGTCTCACTTCCATAAATTAGCTGCAGGCCCCATGGACATCAGGGAATCTTGAGGGTGGTTTTTTTTGGTTTTTTTTTTATGTTTGGAAATCCTCCACTTTTGTCAGATCCTGAGCGGTGAGGTCAGAGCGGTGCCAAATGCGGGGTGTTTGTCACAGGGCAGGGATTCCTGCTCTCCAAAATCCCCCCTCTGCTCCAGGGCAGCCCTGACTCCAAAGGCTTTACCAGGAGTGCTGAAACAAAATCCACACCCAGGCACTTGAATACAGCCCTCCCAGCAAGGCAGAATGGGACACCTGAATTTGGGTCAATCTGCCACCACGTTTGATTTTTGAAATTTAGATCCCCATCCCAAACTCTGAGACCAAACTGAAATTAAGAAAGGTCAGCCTCAGCACTCTGCTGAGTAACCTGTACCCAAACAATGATCAGGCCTGCTGCTGCTCTCTGTCATCTCAAGAGTGAAAAGCCAGCAGCAGGCAGAGATCACAAATGTTTTAAATATATATTACATAAGCCATTCTGGGGGGATAATGAAATTTTCCATTCTCTCCAGTACAGAAGGAACATGCCTGCTGAAGAAAGTGGTTGTGAAGTATCATGCACACTGACTCCAAGCCAGCCTTGAAACATGAGAGAATCCAACTCCATGAGTGGCACTTTGGGCAGATGCCAGCACATCATAATTTCACATCAGAGTTAGCTCCACACAAAGATTAAATGCTACTCGGTACAAAAGGCATTAACTTTTAGTTCTCACAGCAGCATAAAGCCCCTTTTTATGGAGATTGCTATAAACAGCATACTTGCTTCCACTCCTCAAAGCTTCCTGCATTTTCCAAATGATCCTCAAAACCATTTATTGAATCAATCCAGGGCCCAAAAGTTGTTTACAAACCATAATGCAAAGGAAGAATGCTGCTCATTATTATGTGCCTACAAATGTGCCTCATGCTTGTTTAACAGGAACAGCATGTTTGCTGCCATCCCGCAAGAAGGAAAACAAAATCTGAAGTAGACAAGTATAAAATAAAGGCAATGTTTGCCAGATTTCCCTTCCCCTCTCCCCTAAATACATGGCAAATATTCCCTGAAAATAAACAGCAGAAAAGGAAAAGGTATCTTTAAGCACCACCTGGAATTACTTGGCTCCACATTTGGAATTCCCTTCACCTCCCATCAAGATTTCTTAATTGGAAATGTTTTACTGTATCCTGACACTACATGCCATCGATTCCTGTGGAATTTCAAAGGCTGCTTTCAAACTGAGGAAATATTATACAGGGGCAGTTGCTGCAAACATGCAAAGATATTTTCATGCAAATCTATCTCCAACACATTGTGCATAAAATGCTTTCCATCCCTTCCCTGGTTTCCCCTCAAATGCAGCTCAGAAGTGTCCCCTGCTGGCAAACACCTTGCCCTGGCTGCAGGAGATGGAGGGAAAGGCTCAGCTGCACTCAGCTCTGGAGCAGCAGAAATTCCTGGGATGTGAACAGAACGACAGCACTAAAGGGGCTCAGCTGGGCAGGGACACTGCTCAGGGCTGGGCACTGCACTGGGAACACCTGCAGCACCCCAGGGCTCCCTTAAAGGGTTCCCCTAAAAACAGCTCCAGGAAAAAGGCTGAAGAATGTTTTGAGAGTGAACAAATTAGGAGGTAATCCAGCCTTCTAATAATTAGAGAATTCCAGAATGGATTGGGCTGGGAGGGACCTTCAAGATCACCCAGTGCCACCCCTGCCATGGCAGGGACACCTCCCACTGTCCCAGGCTGCTCCAGCCCCAGTGTCCAGCCTGGCCTTGGGCACTGCCAGGGATCCAGGGCTGGAATTCCATGCCAGCCCTGCCCACCCTGCCAGGGAACAATTCC
The DNA here is from genome assembly GCF_037042795.1 of Molothrus aeneus. NCBI lineage: Eukaryota > Metazoa > Chordata > Aves > Passeriformes > Icteridae > Molothrus > Molothrus aeneus. The sequence goes on along the minus strand of NC_089647.1, from coordinate 114,954,500 downwards.
TCATTGCCAAGATCCCACCCAGCCCTGCCCTCCTTCACCTCAAAGCCAGATTTACAGGAGGCAGCACAAACAAAGCTCATTTGTCACTCAAATCCTGTTTCTCACCAGAATAAACAATCTCTCAATTGACCAGTTGAATTTTTGTCTCACAAATCAGTAAAAAGCCTTTTATAGTTTCACAGCCATGTTGCACTATAGGGTTGGTTCCAAAAGTTGCCTCTGAACAAAGAGCCAAGAAAATTTTCTTGAAAAATTTTCCTGTGACTCTGCCATTAGTCCTCATCATCTTCTCCATGCCTTCCACCTACAGTCACTGTTGCTATTCCTGATATCATGGAATTATCAAGGTGGGAAGAAAACCTCAGGACCATGCAGTGCCACCCCAGCCCCACCAGCATCACCCCAATCCCTGTCCCCAGGGCCACATCCAGACTGCTCTGGGACAATTCCAGGGACTCCAAACCTCCCTGGGCAGCTCAGCCCAAGGCCTGACCACTCTGCCAGGGAAATTTTCTGTCCCAGTCTCCAACCTGAGCCTGCCCTGGTGCCATTTGAGGCCATTTCCTCTCATTATTTTCCCTGCCCCTCCTGTCAGGAGCTGTGCAGAGCACTGAGGTCCCCCCTGAGCCTCCTTTGCTCCAGGCTGAGCCCTTTCTCAGCTCCCTCAGCAGCTCCTCCCAGGACAGGTTTTCCAGCCCCTTCCCAGCTCCATTCTCCTTCCCTGGACAAAGGCAAAAGGGTTTTTTTTTTTTTATTTGAGAACAACACAATTTTTCAAGGCAAGGTGTTAATTTAATGTGCCTCAGTGATCCAAGCAAGTTCTTTGCATCTGAAGAGAGCCATGAAGAGGAAAACCTCAAACAGGGCCTTGAGGGGCTGGAGCGCGTCCAGGGCAGGGAACGGAGCTGGGAAGGGCTGGAGAATCCCTGAGGGAGCTGAGGGGGCTCAGCCTGGAGAAAAGGAGGCTCAGGGGGGACCTCAGTGCTCTGCACAGCTCCTGACAGGAGGGGCAGGGAAAGGAGGAGGGGAAATGGCCTCAAATGGCACCAGGGCAGGCTCAGGTTGGAGACTGGGACAGAAAATTTCCCTGGCAGAGTGGTCAGGCCTTGGGCTGAGCTGCCCAGGGAGGTTTGGAGTCACTGGAATTGCCCCAGAGCAGTCTGGATGTGGCCTTGGGGACAGGGATTGGGGTGATGCCGGTGGGGCTGGGGTGGCACTGGGTGATCCTGAAGAGCTCCTCCAGCCTTGATAATTCTGGAATTCTGTGACTCTCATTTTTCAATGCCAGGGCTGCCTTGGCACAGGAAGTACCAGTGAAAATCATCCTGCCCTGGACTGATGCCTTGTGCAGGCTGCCCCAGAGCAGAGGCTGGGCAAGGCTAAAGAATAAAGCAGGGATTGATTCAAAGCATCTCCTCCATGGATGCACCTTGGGCAGCACCAGAGCCCAGCCAGGGCTGCACCCAAGATGAACCAAAATGGCCCCAAAATGCACGGCCGGGCACGGGGTCTCTCCCTGGGATCAGTTCTGCTCCATTTGCATCTTGCAGTTCATTGTCCCATTCCAGCTTTAGCCCCTGCAGTCCCACCCTGCTTGTTTTTCTCTCTCCAGCCCACGGGGTTTGTGCTCTGGGGCTGAGATTTGGATCATTTGTCCTTGGTGCCCAGCTGGAGCAGGAATTGTTTTGTCTCCCTGCTCTGTGCACAGAGCTCACCATCCCAGAATGTGAACCCAGCCCCACACACTAAAGCAGCACAGAACCTGAAAAATAGAAAAAACTAAAACCTGAGGCATCAGGACTGCTGCAAAATCTGCTTCACAAACTCAGCTTGATTTAAGCTTTTACCTCTACCAAACAACTGGAACCCAAAAGTTTGCAAAATTCACCCAAGAACCAACAGTTCTGTGAGGAAACTACATTAATAAAAGTGTGCAGAGTAATAGAAGACTGGGGAGAAAGAATAAAAAGATGCTAAAATACACAGAATTTATTCCACCATGGGACAAGTGTTACATATGTTGTTCACTTGGGTACAAGAGGAGACATCACTGAGATACAAAAACCAGAGCAGAGCAGCTCTGAACTGCTGAATTTGGACACAATCCCTACATAATTTCATTATTCTGAGTGCTAATGAAGCAAAAAGAGGAAAACAGTGAGGCACAGACTGTCAAAAACCATATTCCTGGAGAAGAATTCCCTTCAGAACCACACTCCAACCACAGCAAACAGCAGGAATTAGGATTAGAATCCAGACATTGACACTTCCCATGAATGCCAACACTGAAAAAAAGTTTGCTTTATGATTTGTGTGGCCCTTCTGGGTTTGCAGGGTTTTGTTGTAAAGAAACAAAAGTGAATTTGAGGAGGGGAGAGGGAAAAACACAAACCCAGCAAATGCAAGCCCCCCCCTCCCTGCACACACAGGCAACTCAAAGCCTTGCAGCCCAACACATTCCTTTGCATTTATTATGGAAAAAAGCCCCAAATCCCTGGAGTTAAATTCAGTGTTTTTAATTGCTAGCACAGCTATCAGTCCTTAGGTGACGTTTTACAGATACATTAAATCCATTCCCCAAAGCCAGCAAGGTGCTTCAGCAAATACCCCTTTTTATTGGTACAGATATATTTACATTGCTTCATCTATTTTTTTTTCCCTTGAAACTACTTTGCCTTGAAAGGTATTTTCATTTCTAGCCAAGAAATAAACTGGGAAAAGCCTTCAATACAAAAGTTTTTGCTCATTTAAAATAATACACATAATACACATAAAAAAAGTAAAACATGTTAGACACAAATGATTTATCAGTGATTTATTCCAGTTCCTCACTGTCTGTTGGTCATTTAAGATTTTTGTCAGCTCTTATTTTACTTCTGAGCCAGAGAAAAGAGCAAATTTCCTTTCTGGAATAAATAATTTTAAAGTGCTCTTGGTTTTTGTTCTACTGTCTGTAAGGCAGGGATGATGCTGATGCTTTGAGGATAAGAGAAAACAAGCAAATCTCCCATTTTGTAGATTATACATTTTTGGTTCACTTATAAACCAAAACCCTGGGTAGTAATAAAAACTCTGGAGTCTCAGTGTAACTACCCCTGATTTTAGCCCTGGAAATTTAAAAACAAACCCTGAAGTTGGATCTCAAGTCCTACAACAGCCATGAATATGCATGGAAATATTTCAGAAACAATTGTCTCCAAATGTACCCTGAAATCAGGGTTCATTATAGTGTTAGCTGAGAGTTCAAATTTCCCACCCTCAAAGGAAGATTTATTCAGGATAAAGTGACTGCACATTTTCTTGGCTGACATAATGGACCTGGAATTTAAAAGCAGACTATGCCACCCCAGAACCAAGACATGGAAATCTGCTCTGAGCTGATTCTGCTCCAGCTACTGAATTACTCAAATGCACAAAAAAAAATTTTGAGCCTGAGGAGTTTTTACTCAAGTTTTCAGATGAGCAAATGTGAGGGTGTAGCAATTCCTAATGGGAATAATCACCACTGGGACAAATCTCATTCTTCAAGGAGCAAATCCTTGGTTTGAAATCTACTCTGAAACTCCCTGCAATAAAACACAATCCTGCCATTTATGTCTGAAAAATTATCCTTGGAGATGGCTGAAAGAGCAAATATTTGAGAGTATAAGGGAGAAGCTGCATTAAAAATCAGATCTCTATGCTGGGAGCTGCCACTGAACATGTGGGTGCCAGACACTGGGGCTCCCCTCCCCACAGAACACTGAATTTCCCTCTCCATTTGTTCTGCAGCCCAGCAAGAGAAGCAGAAAAAACAAAGATGCTGGGGTTTGCTATCAATACTGACCTCTAAAATTACATTCAGCATCAAGCTGTGTAGATTTAATTAAGCTTTTAACCAGCATTCTAATTGTTCTTCATCTAATTGCTCTTCAGTTGTTGTTGTTGTAGCACAATTCTCCCTGCTAAGATCTAAAATCCTTAAAGATGGATAGGACCATCCATTATTCAGACAGCAGAGCTTTCATCTGGACTTAAAATATAATAATTCCAGTTTGCTCATGTTTTGTTGGCTTTTTTTAATTCATGCAGCAAGACTGTGGTTTTAAGGTCCGTGAATTGGAAATTAAAACTCCAAAATGGGAATTCTGAGGAGGAAAAGAAAAAAAAATTCCAATCCACCCCTCAGGAACAGCTTCAAATTCCAATGCAAAAGGCACAAAGACCCACAGAGTGGAGAGGAACATCTTAAATTCTTAATAATCACATTTATATCAATTAGCAGCATAGGTTTGATGGGATTATTAACAGCATCTCAACAACGATGCAGAAAAACTCAGATTTTCTGGGAATTTCAGCAAAGGCAGGAGAAGCTATTTGCTCACAGAATAAAGTTTAGAATTCTATTTGATGCCCAAAAGGTAGCAGGAAACAGGTCAGGTGAAAGCTCTGATAAAAGATGGAAGAGGCACCAAGGGAATCCCACAGAATTTACAGCTCTGCTGTAAATTGAAGAACTCCTCAAACCAGCACTTAAAGCTGAATTAAAATTATCCAAAAAAAAAAAAAAAAAAAAAAAACCAAAAACAAAACAAAAAAAAAACACCAAAAAAAACCACCAAAAAAAAAAAACCAAAAAAAAAACCAAAACAAACAAAAAAACCCAAAAAAAACCAAACCCTCAGCTTCATTTTCTCTTAATGGAGTAAAAAACGCAGAGCAAACCCAATTATTATTTTTTCCTCATAAGCAAAAGGAGCTTGGGGTTCCTAAAATTAATTAGAAAATCTGAGCAGGTGAGGGGAACCACACAATGGAAAGTCCAGTTTGGGGATGAGGAATCATTCCTGAGCTGCCCAGTCTCAGGAATATAAAAGTATTTCTCATTATTTTTGTATCTGTTAGCAAGACCTTGAGTTTGCTTGATCATTATTTGACTCATTGTGGTATTTTTAATACAAGGAAGTCTAAGAAAACCATCCCAAAATCACTTGCTGGCAATAAAATTAAGGATTTCCTCCAATAATTCACATTTTTGGTATCTCCTGGCTCTCTGGGAAAGGAAGGAGGCCTAAAGAGAAGAATAAATAATGGATGGATGGGGAAAAATAAGTAATTTGTGAGAAAGCTAAACTCTAAGACATTCATTATTTATTTTTATGTGCTCTCTCTTCATTAGGAACTGTAACTTGTTGCAATTTCCTTTTACACAAGATTCTGGAATTATATCAGGCCTAAAGGGAAAGACATTAAAATAACGACTACAAACAGCAAAACTCCCCTTAAATATGTGAATAAAACAATTACAATCACATGAAACCACAATTAATGAAATTTAGGAATAAAATAATTTATTAATAGAATTTATGATTTAAATTTTAAACACTAATTGTGGTATAAACTTTAACTAAAGGATAGACAGTTAAAATAACTTGATGGTCTGCAACCCTGCAATATGCCACTAGATGGCAAGTTTGGATAGAAATTAACTGAATTTTAATTTATAACATGTTTGAGAAGTCCAAAGGCATTGGACAGAAACAATCATGAAAAAAAATAGTGAAAGAGGAGAAGAAAAATAGGAAGAGTTCAATAAACAAGGCTTGTGTCTGGAGCACATCTAACACAACCAAAAAGGTTAAATGGGTTTTAGTTTTGTTTCCACATTGCCACACAAATAGAGAATCAATTCACACAAGATTTTGAAGCTGTATTTTAAAGAAAAACAAGTGAAAATCCCCGTTTTATACATTCCTGACAATTGTTCAGAGCAGGGTCCCACATGGAGGAGAGCAGCACCGAGAGCTGACATCTGAATTTCAAATATTCCCAGGAAATATTACAACAGCCTCAGGAATCAGGGACTGATTTCCCTGTGCCATCAGCCCCTTCCCATTCACTGCACTCTGCTCCTCACCATTTCCTCTCTTGGAAATTTTATCTTGATTTAAAATTTGGAAATTTTATCTTGATTTAATTAAGAGATTAATTTTTTATCTTGATTTTATATTTAAAAAAAAATAAATCCTGTCTTTTAAAGCAGTTATTTCTGCAGCTCACTACAGCCTTCAAAAAGTACAGCATTAAAAATTTCTTAACAGAAACACAGAAATATAATAAAATTAACCCTGCACAATTCCCCCGCGGTGAAATTCAGAATTCCTTCTAGCAGGGACCAAACCTGATGGATTAAAGATGAAATTTTTTTCCCTTACCTGAAATACCTGTTGAAAACTCTCCAAACAAAAGCACCAGGCTTGAAGAGAACACTGAATTTCCCTGGCAGGGTAAATCCCAGCTTACCTCATCAGGAGAGAGCAGATAAATGGGCGTTAACTCAGGGATTGCCCTGGATTCACAGCTCAGCCCCAGGCAGCTCAGGATCTCCCTGAGAACTTCAAATCTCTTGGAATTGCTCATTTTGAGCAAATTAAAATCCTCCTCAGTCTGCACATCCATGGAATTGCTGTCCAGCTCCAAATGGGCCTGGCAGGAGATAGAAAAAAAGAAAATCAGTTTCTAATTCAGGGATCACAACCATCAAGACACCAGAATTTCCTCTGAAACCTACCTAAAACTTCCCTTCTTCAGAAACTTTTTCTGAAGGAGTCGATCAAACTTGTATTTACCAACTTAAATTTAATGTTCTGCTTTTCAGCTCTGCCAGAACCAACAGCAAGATTGGTCATTTAATATTTTGTGCATGAACAGAATTGCAATTACAATTAAAATGGCATTTTAACTGAAATTCCATTAAAATTGAAATTCCATTATAACTGAAATTCCATTATAACTGAAATTCCATCAAAAGTGAAATTCCATCAAAATTATATTAAAATTGAAAGAGCTTTTTAGAAGTTGTACAAGGTATGGAGAACTCCAGCAAGTCTCATGAATTCAGTGGAAATCAGTGCAGATAAAGAAACCCTTCTGTCTAAAAAGTACTTTTTCACCTGGTAGAAAATCACTCCTCGTGGTTGAAGCAGATGCTTAGAAGTTAAAATTAAATGCAAGAGGAAAAAATCCTTCATAAACCTCCTTCATAAAGCTCCTGGCTCTTTTTTCCTGCTTTTCCAAGATACTTCAAAGCCTTTGTATGTTGGAACCCTGAATTTTGGGCTTTCTGTGCTGCCAGGCACTGACCCCCAGGAGAACACTGCACTGACCTGAGGCCATGGAGAAGCTTCCAGAATTCAATAATAAAACTGAGATTAAAGGTGTGGAGTTTGGATAGAAGTGTGTGATATCAGAGGGTGGGAAACTCAGAGTTTAAGGGTTTAGAATACAGGGATAAATAGAAAGCAAGATGGAGGGTTTAGGGTGGAGGCTGCTCCTTCTTCTTCTCCTTCTCCTCCATGGGTTTGGGTGGTTTTGTGTCATTGGATAAAAAAGTCCCCATTGTGGGCATGGGTGGTTGGGTATTGGGTTAAAAGTGAAAATAATTGAGGTGTCATTTGTTAATTGGACAGTTTATCCTTCAAAGGCCTTGGAGAGAGAGACAGGGCTCCATTTTTAGTTTGTTGGAGTGAAGTGCTGCAGAACTCAGGGTTTGTGAGGCTGTGACAGAGATAAGAACTGATCAACATCTGAGTGCCAACAAGAAATACCCTCTCACACATTGAATCCTGACCTTGGCAAACAAAAAACTCCAAAGAATCCACACTTGTACTCTCTGCAGATCGATTGATTGCTATTAAATAAAGCCCTTATTTTTATCCATTTCTTCCATTTTGCAAAATTTCAGTATGTTCGTTGTGTTTTACATATTTTCACTGGAATTCAGGGAAATTAATGAGTGTGGCTGCCCCTGGATCCCTGGCAGTGCCCAAGGCCAGGTTGGACACTGGGGCTGGAGCAGCCTGGGACAGTGGGAGGCGTCCCTGCCATGGCAGGGGTGGGATGGGATAATTTTAAGATCCTTTCCAACCCAAACCACTCCATGATTGTAAAATAAATACATTAAAAAGGAGGCAGGACACACCCACCCACCAGAGGAGTAGAGAAGAAAGAGAAACAAATCTGCCAGAATAGTTCCTGGCTGATGTCACTGCCTGCAAACAACAAGGGCTTTTCAAATCCAGACTGGAAGTCATTGAGAATTATAAAATGCCCCACTAATGCTTTTAATCTGATTTTTGAAGCTGTGCTCTGATGCCCTTTTCTTTTTCCTGGGAAAAACCTCTGGAGTATCAAGTTTTACTGCAGCAGGAGGATCAATTGAAAGGGTGCAGCAAAGCACAACTTGCAGGGACAGAATCAAACCCATTTTCTGGCTGGCAGAGCTGCCTACAAAAAAAAAGCAATAAATATCCTCCAGTGTCCAACAGAGTTCCCAAAAACCCAGCAGATCTAAGCTAATCAAAGACAAAAACACTTCTAAGAACCCCCTGAATATTTCTGAGCTCTGTAACTGCTACAAGACTCTTGCTACCTGATCCCTGAGCAGTTAAAATTTCAGAGCTCTGGGCTGCTGAGAAAGTTCCCCACCTAAAATATTGGTAAAAAACAGAATCTTTCATAAAGTGGGTTCATCTTTCATATTCCTTAACTTAATCTTGGAAAACTCATCTTGCTCTGCTTTTCTCAATTATTTATTTGCTAAACTTCGTGGTACCTCTCATCAGCCTTTCCACCACCCAAAACTTTAGCTGGGAATATTTAAATAATTTCAATCATCAGTGACCAACATTTACCTTCCCATGGAAGCTTCCTCACCCATTATCCAGAAGGTAAAGTGAAGAAAAAAAAAGGAAAAAAAATATTATGAACACTTGACCTTATCTGTTTGGTCTTTTTGGGGTGGGGTGGTTTTTGTTTATTTGTTTGTTTGGGGTTTTTGTTTTGTTTTGTTTTTGGGGGTTTGGTGGGGTTTTTTTTGTTGTTGTTTGTTTGAGGGTTTTCTTTGGCTGTTTTGGTGGTTTTTTAACCAGAGATCACAATATTATGATACTGGAGAGACACTTCTATTGTGGGATATTATTTTTAAGTGGAATTAATGGTTTTGGCTCATCCTAGACTACCCCAATTCCACCCCCAGATTCTCTGAGCTATTTGATAGCTGCAGAATATTAAACATTTCAACCTTTAAAGCCTGAATAAGGACTCAGGAAACAAAAAAAGTTTCCAGCAAAGTTTATTCTGCACTTCCTGCTTTGCCACAATTCCTATTTTTGTAAGGATTTTGTGGGATTTATTTCCCACCTCCCAAAATCTGCTCAAGCTGTATTCCTGTACCACCTCCAGCAGGCAGAGAGGGAAAGCTCTGCTCTGGAATATGAGAAAATCCCAGAATAATTTGGGGTTGGAAGGGACCTCTGGAGATGTGATCCATTCCAACCCCCTGCTCAGGCAGGGTCACCTGGAGCAGGTGACACAGGAAGTGTCCAGGTGGGTCTGGAATGTCCCAGACAGGGAGACTCCATCAGCTGCCTGGGCAGCTGTTCCAGGGCTCTGCCCCCTCCATGGAAGGGAATTCCTCCTCAAGTGGATCCGGAACTTTCTGGGCTTTGGTTTGTGGCCACTGCTCCCTGTGCTGCCACTGGGCACCCCTGGGAGCTCTGGCACCATCCCCTGGCACCCCTTGGAGGCATTTCCTTGGATTAATGAGTGAAATTCCTGCTTCCTGCACAAAACTTGGCTTTACCTTGCCTGATCCATGGCAAAAATAAGAGAATGTTTTCCCAGCAGTGACATTCCCCTTCTTTAACACCAAGTGAAACCCACCCTGCACCTGGATCCCTGCACATCCAGGACATCCATTTACACCTGGGAATGGCTCCCACTGGGAAAGGGGAGATTTGGGTGGGATATGGGGAAGGAATTCCTGGCTGGGAGGGTGGACAGGGACTGGGATGGAATTCCCAGTGAAGATGTGAAGCCCCTGGATCCCTGGCAGTGCCCAAGGCCAGGCTGGACACTGGGGCTGGAGCAGCCTGGGGCAGTGGGAGGTGTCCCTGCCATGGCAGGGGTGGCACTGGGTGAGTTTCAGGATATTCCTGTGCTGGGAGGAAAGGCTGGCACAGCTGGGATTGTTCACCTGCACAGGAGAAGCTTTGGGCTGAGCTCAGGGTGGCCTTGCAGGGCCTGGAGGAGCCCCAGGAAAGCTGGAGAGAGACAATTTCCAGGGGATGCAGGGACAGCACCCAGGGAATGGCTTCACACTGAAACATTACAGGTTCAGATCAGATATTAGGAACAATTTCCTCCCTGTGAGGGTGGGCAGGTGTCACAGACATCTTTCATGAAAAATCCTTTCTTAGGATTTTTCCTTGTGAGAAGCTGCAGTTTCAGCAACCAAAGTAAACAATGGTTATCTGCTGCTGTGGAATGCAACAGGTAGACCCGTGATTGGTCTCTTGTGGATGTTGGGATTTCCTGACCACTCATGGCAGAGCTGGCTCTTGCTCTCTGTCTGAGACACAGATCTTTGTTATTCATTCTTGTCTATTCTTAGCTTAGCTAGCTTCTGAAGAAACCTTTTCCTTTCTATTTCTTTTTAGTATAATCTTAATGTAACATATATTATAAAATAATAAATCAAGCCTTCTGATCATGGAGTCAACATTCTCATCTCTTCTTCATCCTGAAAACCCTTGTGACCACAGTCACAGGCAGGGGCTGGGATGGAATTCCCAGAGCAGCTGGGGCTGCCCCTGGATCCCTGGCAGTGCCCAAGGCCAGGTTGGACACTGGGGCTGGAGCAGCCTGGGACAGTGGGAGGTGTCCCTGCCATGGCCAGGTGGAACAAAATGATTTTTCAGTTCCCTCCCAACCCAAACCATTCCATGCTTGCACACCTGCCCTTGACAGGAACCCCCAATGAACACACAACGGGAACATTTTTAGGATTGCAGCCCAAGCAGCAATGAGGAAATGCATGCCCACAGTACCTGGGAAAGGATGGCTTCTCCTCCACTGCTCCCATGGCTCAGCTGCACAATCACCGTGTCCTCAGCAGCATTGCTCAGTCGACTCAACACCTTCACTCTGCTGCCATCTCCCTTCATCCCCTCCTCAAAAACACAGCCACTGAGCAGCAGGTTCAGCTTCACCTCGGTGCTGTCCTTTTTAGACACCACCAGCTCGTGCACCGCCCTCCTCAGTTTGTTTTTGTGCTTTATCTGCACGCCCCCAAAGGTGAAGGACGAAGAAAGCCCAAGAATCTTCCCCCCTTTGGACAGGAATTTCATGAACTGCCTGTGGATGCCCTCGGGGATGGGTTCCTCTGTGGCAATGAGCAGCAGCAGGGAATTCTCAACCCAGGGGTCTCTGAGCACCTGCTCCTGGTGCAGCTGGTACAGGGTGTAGCTCTCAGCATCGATGCACTCCCTCAGCACTGCTTTCACCTGCTCAAACCTCCCTTTGGCAGCCTCAGAGCCCAGGTAAATCAGGATATTAGGGGGTTTTCCAGCCAGGTTTATTCTTTTGATTCCTTTCTGCAGGCATTGGTGCTCCTTCTCCTCCTGCCCTGTGCTGCTGCAGTCCCGGGGCAGCTCGGGGATGCCCTCTGCAGAGGCGAATTTCACCGACTCGATGGTGCTGTTCTCCAGCTGCAGGCACTCGTGGCAGCTGGAAAGGTGTAGGTGGTGGTGCTCCCCACCTCCTGTTTCCTCATCTTCCCTTTCTTCTTCCAGCTTGGATCTGTCCTCCTCAGCTTGCCCTAACCCTGATTTCCCAGCAGGAGTTACTGCATCCATGTCTGTGCTTTCCTCTTCCGCCGACGGTGCCTCCTTTGCCAGCTCCTTCAGAGCAGATTCCTCTAAATGGACAGCTGCAAAAGGTAAAGATACCAAAAAAAGGGTTCAAATAACGAGATTACCAGGATTAGGACAAGTATCATTAACAGCAGAATTCAGTTTCAGTACAAATTCCCTGTAACAGCAAGAATTTCACTTATTTGACACAACAAATCCTATTTCCCCCCAGGACAACAGAGATTTGCACTCATACCACAAATCTAAAGACAAAATGAAAAAGAGAAAATACCTCTGGAAAAGTACAGCTCTTCTAATTAGGGCAGGGTTTAAAAGTGCTGCTGTTTTGAAAGCAACTGTTTTGAAATAAGCTAATAAAGTGATGGTGTTGGGTAAGACAGATATTGAACCACGTCCCTTGCACTGCTGCAGGCTGCAGATAAAGGTTTGGCACGAGAAAAGGGAGTAAAAAAGAGATTTGAACAGATTTCAGGCTGCAGAAAGGCAGAGAGATCCAGCACAGCAAGATTTGGGAGCTAAGAATCCAAGGGAAAACAAGAAAATAGGAAGAACTGTTAAAAATTCCCCTTTTCCCCTGAAAATGACAGAAATGTGAAGATAATTTGGAGCAAATACAACTGAGAAGAGAAGAGCAAAGATGATTATTACCAGCAAGAAATGTGCAGAGCAAAGAGGAGAGAAAAGACACTCATCACAAGGGAGGGCTTCAAGGCAAAATCTGAAACATTTTCCTGAATCCTTCCCCGCTCACACACAACCAAATCAATTTATTGTGCTCTTAATCCAGGGAGAAACTTGATTAACAACATTTTGCTAATCCAACTTCAACCCCTTTCCTTATTATGAAATTACATCCCCTTTGGAGCAGAAACATGAAGCAAGATTTGGGGTTTTTTTGGTATCCCAAGGGAATTTCAGTTTCCAACCTCTGTTATTCCATCCAGAGCCTCCCCCAGCCTGTTCTGGAGCAGCTTCCACAGAGCACTGGAAGCAAAAGGAGGCAGAAAACATTTTAAAAAGGGACAGACTTGGGACACTCTCAGCTGCCAGCCTTCCTTGGGGGAATATTTATGCAGAACAGCACCAAGAGAGACAGAATTTCCCATCAGATTCTTTTGGGAGAATATTCCTGTCCTCCTGCACTTCAGCTAAATGTTGTTGATTTTGTCATTCCTTCATTTCTGCCTGAGCACTGTGATCTACATTAAATAAAACAGCAAAGCAAAAACAAACCCCATAAAAAAGGCCAAAAAAAAAAAAAATCCCACCCCAAATTGTTTTCAATCCACGTTCAGCTTTAAATATATGTTAATTTCAAATATGAAAAAAAAAATGAGAACATTTGCCTAAAAACTTTCAGTTTGGATTTTCAAAAATAGATTTGTTAATCTAGCAGACAAGATTTAAAGAAAGTATTGGCTAACTTCTGGTTTGGAGCACCCTGGGATAGTGGAAGGGTCCCAGCCCACAGCAGGGGTTGGGAATGGATAATTTTTAAGGCTCCTTCCAACCCAAACCCTTCCAAATCCTCCAAAAAAATTAAAGCAGAGCTACAGAGGGATCAACCTGGAATCCCCAAAGGAAAAAAACCACTGCCAAAAAAAAAAAAAGGAAAATTTTCAGGTAGGTATAAAAAATATGCACAAAGTCCTAAAATAAGCATAAATCAAGAATGTTGTGGCATGAGAAATGATCAGGAGGGTACTTACAAACAATCCTGTGTGGCACCATCCCGTTCTCCATCTGCAGCCTGTCTTCCAGGAAGGCTACTCCAAGGCTACTGAAATTATCTACACTGGCTTCAGCAATTAACTTAAAAGGTTCACCAGGTTTATAGGCCAAGGGTGAACAAAAGTCTGACCACTTGACAATCTAGAACAGAGCATATGGATGGCTTTCAGTTGGGAAAATTATGGAGAAATCCCTAAGCAGCAACAATTTTGTGAGTTTGCAAGAGGAATGCAGGAGAATTGAAGAATTTACTGACAGGGGTTTGCTTTAGGCAGCAAAGATTGAGCCCTGACGGAAGAGGAAAATATCCACACCAAGGAATCATTCCCAAAGAGCAAGGCTCTAAAAGTTCCAAGCAACAAAATGGCAGCAAAGAAAAACTCTGTTTGGATTTGTTTCCTTCAGCACAAACTCCAAGCAAGAATGCTGATAAAAAGAACAAAATTCAACTACAAGGGTTTATTAACTAGAAGGTGCATCCACAGGCTCGTGCAGGCAGCTGAAATGAATTTCTTCCTTGGCCATTCCCAGGGAATTCTTCATCCCCAGGTCAATTCTGAGTGCATTTGGAATCAAGGCTGCAGATAGATTGGGTAAAAAATTAAAGTTAAGCTCTGCAGAAGGGACATTTACAGGCAGCAGTGGTAAAAGTGGGCAGATATATTTTAAAAATTCGTTGTGTCATAAATTAATAAGTTACTTAATGACCACACTTGGCATTCTGCTTTCAACAGGTGTGATGATGGTGCATTTTTTACAAGAAACTCAAAAACTCTTCAGCCCTTTGAGAGGTTGTGGTGAGGGACAAAGAGCTCAGGGTGGGCAACCAAATGTGGGGAAATCTCACAGGTTGCAAATCTTAAACTCCTCAAATCTTAAACACCTCAAATCTTAAACTCCTAATTTTAATAAAAAATTATCAGAAGTATTAACTAAACCATGAGGGTTCAAGATGTTTATCTACATCAAAAATTCCTTTTTCCAGGAAGGAAACAATGCACAAGTAGGAGACACAACTGGATTCACAAACCACTTGTTCTCCCATGAAAGAATTTTTAGAGACCTGCCTTCATGACCTAAAAATGTCAAAAAATCAGCCTTTGCCATGCTCCAGAACATGGGGAGACAAAGTGCAACTCCCTCAGAGCAGCTGCAGCACTTGGACACTTCCATGAGGTTCAGCTTTTCACCCCCATACACCAGATGTAAAACACTGATTGAAGGAAGGAAAAACCTATTTTGGATGCACAAACTGAGGGTGAGCTGTCAGTTATTCTGCTTGTTCATAATTAGACCATCAGCTAAAATTATCTTTCTTTTCTGCAATTAAATGGTTTACACACCACCCAAGGGAATCCAGCTGCAGCTTTTGATGTTGTGGAATTTCCCAAGGGAACAAGAGGACAGAACCAACAACCCCAATGGTTCTGTCTCCTTTCTAAGTCATTCTCAGAGACAATTTCTGGTGAGTAATCAACAAACCCAAATGAGACCATTCAGTCACAGAATACCAGAATGGTTTGGGTTGGAGGAACCTTAAAAATTATCCCAGGGCCACCTCTTGCCATGGCAGGGACACCTCCCACTGCCCCAGGCTGCTCCAGCCCCAGTGTCCAACCTGGCCTTGGGCACTGCCAGGGATCCAGGGGCAGCCCCAGCTGCTCTGGGAATTCCATCCCAATCCCTGCCCATCCTGCCAGGGAAGGATTTTTCCCCACTATCTGATGCTGATTTAAAATGGATTTGTTATTTTCCTGAAGTGGTTCTTGCTCTGCTGCATTGGGCTTGTGTTGAGATTTTCTCTGAAAGTGAGCAAATTTGAGCATTTTTACAGCATCTTAGAATCATGGAATGGGTTGGGCTGGGAGGGACCTTTAAAAGTCACCCAGTGCCACCCCTGCCATCGATGCCTCAGGTTGGAGCTTTTCTATTTTTCACATTCTGTGCTGCTTTAGTGTGTGGGTCTGGGCTTCATATTCTGGGATGGAGAGCTCTGTGCACAGAGCAGGGAGACAAAACAATTCCTGCTCCAGCTGGGCACCAAGGACAAATGATCCAAATCTCAGCCCCAGAGCACAAACCCCGTGGGCTGGAGAGAGAAAAACAAGCAGGGTGGGACTGCAGGGGCTAAAGCTGGAATGGGACAATGAACTGCAAGATGCAAATGGAGCAGAACTGATCCCAGGGAGAGACCCCGTGCCCGGCCGTGCATTTTGGGGCCATTTTGGTTCATCTTGGGTGCAGCCCTGGCTGGGCTCTGGTGCTGCCCAAGGTGCATCCATGGAGGAGATGCTTTGAATCAATCCCTGCTTTATTCTGGAGCTCTGCCCAGCCTCTGCTCTCTGCCTCACCATGGCAGGGACACCTCCCACTGTCCCAGGCTGCTCCAGCCCCAGTGTCCAACCTGGCCTTGGGCACTGCCAGGGATCCAGGGGCAGCCCCAGCTGCTCTGGGAATTCCATCCCAGCCTCTCTCCACCTTCCCAGGGAACAATTTCTTCCTAATATCCGATCTAAACCTGAAATGTTTCAGTTTGAGGCCACTCCCTGGGTGCTGTCCCTGCATCCCCTGGAAATTGTCTCTCTCCAGCTTTCCTGGGGCTCCTCCAGGCCCTGCAAGGCCACCCTGAGTTCAGCCCAAAGCTTCTCCTGTGCAGGTGAACAATCCCAGCTGTGCCAGCCTTTCCTCCCAGCAGAGCTGCTCCATCCCTCTGCCCATCCTGGAGCCTCCTCTGGGCTCTCTGCAGCAGCTCCAGCTCCTCCCTGGGCTGGGCCCAGGCCTGGGGCAGCTCTGCAGGTGGGCTCTCAATCCATATTTCTATTTCTGGCCTTTGGATATCTAACAATAAACCTGGCTGGGTATCTTGTGATCCATGATTTCTGCTAACCCTTAGTGAAAAAATTCCCTTTCCCAGAGGAAAAGGGGAGCAGAGTGTGGGGTTTCACCCCCAAGGTCAAGGTGGTGAAACCCCACCAGAGGTGCCCCAGCTTCAATGGGACTGCCTGTGGTGGAGGATTTACAAAGTATTTAAACATCATTTCCTACCCAAAGAACAGGCACAAGTAACACCCACACCTGGAGGCTGTCAGGAAGTTCTGTTGATGCTCTTGATGTCTCTTCTCCAAGTAAAATCTCAGATGTAAAATGCAATTATTGCTGCACAGCGCAAACAAAGCCAACCCACAGAAGCAGCTCACAAAGCAAAGCTCTTGCCAAAACCTGTGACCCTGAAATCAGGCAGCGATCCATTGGCTCAGAGCAGAGCAAAAACCCTCAGGGAGTATTTTCCAGCTTTCCTGTTGCAATTCCAAATCAAAATTCTGTCAGAAAAAAGGATGAAAGGCCAGCACTCAGCAAGAGATGAGACATTATTCAAACTCCTGTTGTCTGAGTCCCCCTCCTTCTCACCAGCCACAGGTCACTGATACTCCTACAAAAAAATGGCTTTTTTGGCCAGAAATTCCCCCAGGAGCAATGTGTTCCCACAGGCCCTGGATGTGGTGACAGCCAGAGGTACCAAAATTAGGAGAACTTTACTGTGTTCACACAGAAGAACAATAAACAAAATAAACCAGCAGAGCTGGTTTCCTTTTCCTCTTTAGTTTTCATTTTGTGCATGGACGATCACTTCTGAGCTTTCTAAATCAAATTAATTAGTAATGGCCACATAAGGATGAAAAATCTTCCATCCTAAGGAAAATGAAAGCAAACCCAAGAAGATTAAAAAAAAAAAAAAAAAACAAAACAATAAACCCCAAAAGAATAGATAATTAGAGCTTCAATGCAGGTGTTTCTGTGGATCTTTCTGCTACAAAAAGTAAAAATAAAAAATAAAAGTCTTCCACCTGAGCTGGCCCAGGTGTACAAGAGTCCCTCCTCATTCTCACCAGCCACAGGTCACTGATACTCCTACAAAAAAATGGCTTTTTTGGCCAGAAATTCCCCCAGGAGCAATGTGTTCCCACAGGCCCTGGATGTGGTGACAGCCAGAGCTGTTTTTTAACCAAAATTAAGAGCACTTTATTGTATTCACACAGAAGAACAATAAACAAAATAAACCAGCAGAGCTGGTTTCCTTTTCCTCTTTAGTTTTCATTTTTTTTGCCTGGACTATAATTTTTGAGCTTTCTAAATCAAATTAATTATTAATGTCCACGTAAGAATGCAAAATTTTCCATCCTAAGGAAAACAAAAGCAAACCCAAGAAGATTTAAAAACTCCAATAAACCCCAAAAGAATAGATAATTAGAGCTTCAATGCAGGCGTTTTTGTGGATCTTTCTGCTACAAAAAGTAAAAACAAAATAAAAATCTTCCACCTGAGCTGGCCCAGGTGTACAAGAGGGAGGGCACAGCTCATTTATCTCCAGAAGCAGAGCCCACCTGCATGGATTCCACCTGCCAAAGGCAATAAAACCATTCCCAAAGCAGCTGCTGCAGCTTTTCCACAAGGAAATTGCTGGTAGTATAGTTTACCATAGGGTGAAAAATTTAGAGTTTTGGGTTTTTAGTATGGAGGTGGATAGAAGACAAAACAGAGGCTTTTGGATGGTGTTTGATCTTTTTCTTCTTCTTTATCTGCTTTCTTTTCTATTGTGCTGGTGGTATAGAGTGATTAGTTAGGGAGAGCTGTAATACAGATGTTGTGTGCCAGGCAAATAATTAGTTATTGGTAGAAAAAAGTAGAAATAAGACACATTTTAAGAGTTAATTAGATAAAATAGCTTTAAAAGACCTTGAAACTGTACATTTTGTGACTTTTGTGACTTTTCTGCTGCCTTCTCTTTGTGTGCTAAGTCTAGTGTAGAACCTCTGATAAGACAAAAAATAAACAACAACTTGAAGACTAAAAAATTCTTTTACACAGATCCTCACCCAGGGAAGCAGCCAGGCCATGAGCACCTGTGGATGTGATGTCCTGGAACACCAAGGATGTGGAATTTTGGTGAAGGAGCCTGAAATTTCCTGATTGCAGGAAATAAGGGTGACAGGTGGCCCTTCAGGGACACCCAGGCCAGGGTGGGAAGTGGATTTGTAGAGAATTCTTGAAGTTTGACAGAGGGTTCTGTACGTAAACTTTGAGAGAAGAAATGCTGACTTTAGGGTTTTAAAATAAAATAAAATTAAAATTAAGGTTTCAAATGAAATTAAGCCCTTTTAACGCTGCTTGAAAAATTCTCTACAAATCCATTTCCCACCCTTATCCACGGCTCCAGGGGTGATCCCAGCCTGGTTCATGGAGAGCTCTGGGATTCCAGCAGCAGCCCAGATGTTTTATTAAAGCCTCCAGAAACATCCTGACATGGACATTTTCCCTTTCCTCCTCTTCCCTGGGGGCACTGAGATCCATCCCTCCCCTCCCAAAGCCTTCCATGGCCTTAAGGGGGCTTCACAAAAAGCAGGAGAAGGATTTTCCACTGCCCCAGGCTGCTCCAGCCCCAGTGTCCAGCCTGGCCTTGGGCACTGCCAGGGATCCAGGGGCAGCCCCAGCTGCTCTGGGAATTCCATCCCAGCCAGGAATTCCTCCCCAATATCCCACCCAAATCTCCCCTTTCCCAGTGGGAGCCATTCCCTGTCACATTCAGGTTTTCTGAAAAATCCCTTCACCCAGGATTTTTCTCCTGGGAAGCTGAGAGGCCTCAGAGAAAAAGGAAAACAATTCTTATCTCATTTGCTTCTCTGTTGTGCTGCTTTGGAATGTGTTTGGAGATTGTTCACCCACAGGTGATTGTTCCATTGGATTCTGCTGGGAGTTGTTTTCACTCTTTGGCCAATCATGGCCAAGCTGTGTCAGGACTCTGGAGAGAGTCAGGAGTTTTCATTATTATCTTTTTAGCCTTCTGTCTGTGTCCTTTCTGTATTCTTTAGTATAGTTTAGCAGAGCATTCTTTAATATATTTTTAGTATCATAAAATAATAAATTAGCCTCCTGAGAGCATGGAGTCAGGTTCATCATTCCTCCCTGCCATGGGGCACCCCACAAACCCAATAATTCCCTGTGTCCTGTCACTCCATTCCTTGCCCAGAGTTGCTCTCCTGGAGCCCTTTCAGGCTCTGAGCTCTCCCTGGAGCCTTTTCTTCCCCAGGCTGAACAATCCCAAGTTCTCCCAGCCTGGCTCCAGAACAGGGGGGCAATGCCCACCCACAGCCAGAGAAAAATGCTCCTGAAAATCTCAACAAAATATCTCTGGGTCTGTTTGAAACACAAAATAGAGTTTAATTATTGAGTGATCTGAATGAAACAACTCCCTTTTTATTCCCCATAACATCACAACACATCTGTGCCTCCTTCTGTGCAAGAATATTGAATATCTGTACCCCTTTCTGTGCAAAAATATTGAATATCTGTACCCCTTCCTATGCAAGAATATTGAATATCTGTACCCCTTCCTATACAAGAATATTGAATATCTGTCCCCCTTTCTATGCAAGAACATTGAATATCTGTACCCCTTTCTGTGCAAAAATATTGAATATCTGTACCCCTTTCTATGCAAGAATATTGAATATCTGTGCCCCCTTCTATGCAAGAATATTGAATATCTATATCCCTTTTCTATGCAAGAATATTGAATATCTGTACCCCTTCCAATGCAAGAATATTGAATATCTGTACCCCTTTCTATACTAGAACATTGAATGTCTGTGCCCCTTTCTATGCAAGAATATTGAGTATCTGTCCCCTTTTCTATGAAAGAATATTGAATATCTGTACCCCTTCCTATGCAAGAATATTGAATATCTGTCCCCCTTCCTATGCAAGAATATTGAATATCTGTCCCCCTTCCTATGCAAGAATATTGAATATCTGTCCCCCTTTCTGTGCAAAAATATTGAATATCTGTACCCCCTTTCTATGCAACAATATTGAATATCTGTGCCCCTTCCTATGCAAGAATATTAAATATCTGTATACCCCTTTCTATACAAGAATATTGAATTTCTGTGCCCCTCTATGCAAGAATATTGAATATCTGTCCCCTTTTCTATGCAAGAAAATTGAATTTCTGTCCCCCTTTCTATGCAAGAATATTGAATATCTATATCCTTTTTCTATGAAAGAATATTGAATATCTGTACCCCTTCCTATGCAAGAATATTGAATATCTGTACCCCTTCCTATGCAAGAACATTGAATATCTGTACCCCTTCCTATACAAGAATATTGAATATCTGTACCCCTTTCTGTGCAAGAATATTGAATATCTGTACCACTTTCTGTGCAAGAACATTGAATATCTGTACCCCTTTCTATGCAACAATATTGAATACTTGTACCCTCTTTCTATACAAGAATATTGAATACCTGTCCCCCTTTCTATACTAGAACATTGAATATCTGTACCCCTTTCTATACAAGAACATTGAATATCTGTCCCCCTTTTCTATGCAAAAACAAAGATATTTTCTCACCTCCTTGGAAGAGTCAGGTGCTTTCTGCAAGTGCTCTGGGTGAGCAGAAATGCTTTCTGTCACAAAAGCAATGTGCTCTGCTGGCAGCAGCTTCTCAGCGTGAGGAAAGGGAGAAACCAGCAGCCCCCTCCACCTGTTTAAGTCATCAAGGAACTGAAAGAAATGGGAAAGGAGAGTAAGTCTGAGCAGGAAACAACTGATTTAAGAATTCCTTTTTAAATTATGCCCAGCTTAAATTCAAATCCGAGCCTCCAGCCTTACAGGAAGGGTGATGATGCTTTCACTTTCCCCACGAGACAAAGGAAGGGATAAAGCTGTGAACTGTTAAAAGGAACACTAAAAGTGAAACTGGAAGTGCCAAGGCGGGTTTGTGCAGCCAACTCAAACTCCAGCTCTCAGCTTCACAGGAAGGGAGGGTGGCACACAAAACCCCTGAGCCCCTGGCACTGGGACCCTTGTGGGACATTTGCCACTGGCAGCATCCCCCATTCACCTTTCCTCCTCTCCCAGCCACACTGAGCACTGAATCCTCATGCCCCTGCAACAAAATTCCTCATTCACTACCAATCTCATAAAATAGAAACAAATCCTTCATTCAGAATAATTTTTTCCGTAAGTTGTTCCATCCACCACTCAGCAGAACGTTGCACAAAAGTTTCTTCATTAAATTACAAAAGATTCCCTCTCTTGCCCTCAGCAAGGAGCAAATAAAGCTCAAAACCTGGAATCAGCAGATCAAAAAACACATTTGAGACACCTCACAGCTTCTCAGGAAAATATTACATCCATTGTTAATTTTCACGTTCATTTTGCATTGAACTTCATTTGTCTGATATATTTTAAAAATGGCAAACATTAGAAACAACTGGTTTGCTGTGGGAAATAGTAAAGGTAAAAGATTTTTAGAAAGTTGTGAAAGCAGGCGTTAGAAACAGAAAGAGCTGTGGTTGTAAAGTCTGAAAGTAGAAAAGTTACAGTAAGCAAGGACATGAAACAATGAGAGAACTCAAAACATGAAACTATTGAGACAACTCAACTCAGTTTGAGTTTTAGGTTTGGTTAAGACAGATTTTAAGACTGTAGAAAATATGTTTAGTAAGATAGGAGAAGGTTTTAAGTTTAATAATTGTGTATTGTTAATAGGAAGTATATAAGAAAGTATTGTTTGAAGTAGGTATGGTTTTAGTGATTAACTAGAATAATTATCTGTAAGTTTTGGTCATATGTTATTGGTTGAAAAGTTTTTAAAATGTTCTATTACAAAGAAATTTTTTGGTTGCTGTTAGTAAGAAGTGAGTTGTTGTTATCTTTTAATTGTCTTAAATGTAATGTGATGTAATAAAGCTCAAAGAACATATTTTAGTAGTCTTGTTTGTCAACTCCCTAAAAATCCTCTTACCTTCACTATTTCCCACATTTCCCTTCTGCACACACCTCCAATAATTCCATGTGGAAGCAGGAGAGAATTCCCCCGTGGCTCTGGATTCCAGCACTCAATGTGCTCATCCCTGCACAGCCCAGAATACTGAGGGGGCAGCTCACTGACCCAGCCACCCTGGTGAGCACAGAAGCTGCACAAACAAACACTGGTTTCTCCCACATGAAAGTGAACTCAGCTCAGGAAGCTTTAAAGTACCTTAAACATCCCCTCTGGCTAAAGATCAAACCAAAAAAAATCCCTTTACAGGTTATGATTTAGGACTTGCAGTATCTTAAGCAAGCTACTGATCACAGTCCAAGCTACTGAGAGAGAAAAGGAGCTTTGCTGGCTGCCCAGAAGCCAAAAACAAAAATTTGAATTAACCTTTAATCTCTTCAGAGATGATGTAAAGAGCTCCCCAGTGATGCAGAGCCAGAGCTCTCACACCAAAGTGCAGCACAACAGGACCTGCCCCAGGGATTTTCAAATGCTGTCACCACATATTTTAAAGAGACAAAAATACATTGAATTACAGCCCTGAGTCTGTGCCAAACTTCATGCCAAGCTGCAATTCCCCAGAGGGCTCCCCAGCTCGCAATAAACACCAATAAACCCAGCAGATTATAAAATCAGTCTGCATGAACAGCACTGCAGACAGAAAAAAATGTGCTGGCAGTGCAAGGGCTGAGGAGAAGCTGTTTCAGAAATGAGCAGGAGTGGAGCAAAGAGCAGAAATCAGCTGAAATCCTCTTCACAGAACAATAATCCAGGGCAAGTGAGGCAGAACTCCTCCAAACACAGCTTTGTTTTGTTTTGGGGGGCTTTATTGAAATGTGAATTAGGTATTTCACTTGGCTGGGGAAGGTTCTGAGACTGCCACCATCGCTCTTGAGTGTGAAATAATTTGTTAATAAATAGCAAAAAACCCTAGTTTTAAATAGAACCATCTCCATCACCATTTCTAATCTTGTTTTCCCTCAAATGCAAATGGTCTTTTTACCCACTGAACTTACAAAAAGCTTCTCTGCTTCCTGAAGAGCACTTAGCCACTGACATGCTCCATAAATCCCTGCAACAACTGAAATAATCCTCAACCACTCACACACCAACAGCAGCAAAAAGCACAAAGACCAAGAAGAGCCTCACCCAGACCAATTCTGGCATTTAGTGCCAAATTCAGAGCAATCCACCATCCATTTAAATAATTCAGACGAGCTGGGGGCAGTGCCAGCTCCACTCCTGATCCTGAGAGTCAAGCAAGCTCGCTTTCAGTTCTGCTCCCAGCAGTGCCACGTGGAGCTGGTTCAGGAACAGGGGTTTTCCACCCTCATGGGCTGCCACAGCCTCCCCCAGCCCTGCTCATTTGTGATTTTCATTTTGCACCTCATTTTCCTCACTTAGAACCACATTTTGTGTGGGGAGAAGCAGCCAGCTCTCTCTGCAGTTCACATTCCTGGGCAGATCCAGCAGCGTTTTAAAGCCCTGACACGAATCCTGAAGGCACAAGCACAGCACATATTTTTAGACTAAAGCCTTACATGTTCTCCAGGTATGTTGCTGAAATGAAAGAGGCTTTTCCCAGGAACAGGACGAGGAGGAAATGTCCTTAAACTGAAAGTGAGCAGGTTTGGATGGGATATTAGGAGGGAAATCTTCCCTGGGAAGGAGGGGAGGCCCTGGCACAGGGTGCCCAGAGCAGCTGGGGCTGCTGGAAGTGCCCAAGGTCAGCTTGGACGGGGCATGGAGCCCATGGCAGGGGGTTGGAACAGGATGATCTTCAAGCAGCCCAAACCATTCTGTGATTTTATGGAATTCTCTCAAGCTCTCCCAGCCAAGCTTTCCTAGAACTACTGCTGCACTTGCAAAGCTGCACTTAATACACATACATAAATATATACATATATATATATATATATATAGACACATAAAAATACACATTTGTAGCACACAGAGCACCCCTCAGCCCATTTCCTATTCCTCTATATATACACATTTCCTATATATATATATATATATTTCCTATTTCCTATATATACATTTCCTTTATATATATTCCTATATAGATATATTTCCTGTCTCCTATATATACATACATTCCTATAGATATATTTCCTATTTCTGAGATATATACACATATATATATATTGACATACACATTTGTAGCACACAGAGCATCCCTCAGCTCATTTCCTATTCATATATATACACATTTCCTTTATATATATATTCCTATATAGATGTATTTCCAATTTCATATATATATTTTTTTTCCTATAGATATATTTCCTATTTCTGAGATATATACATATATATATATTGACATACACATTTGTAGCACACAGAGCATCTCTCAGCCCATTTCCTATTCCCATATATATACACATTTCCTATATATATATATACATTCCCATGTATAAATATTTCCTATTTCCTCTATATATTTACATATATATACACACATACAAATACACATTTGTAGCACACAGAGCATCTCTCAGCCCATTTCCTACTAAAACAAGCTCCGGCAAGCAGCGAGGAGAGGGAACCACACCTGAACCAACATTTCCCACCAAAGCGACCACCCGGCTGTCCCCTCCTCCTTCCCCTGGCTCTGACACCACGTGGGAATTCCCTCCGCGCGTTGTTTTTCCTAATCCCAAACCCCTGCCCGCCACCAACCCCAAGAACCAAACCACAACCCCGTCACCGCGGGGCCGGGATGCTCGTCCCCGTTACCGCGGCAACCGCGCCCCCCGCCGCATCCCCGTTACCGCGGCAACCGCCGCGCCTCCCCGCGCATCCCCGCGGCTCTACCTGCGCCTCGCCGGTGCAGAACACCTTGCCGCCGACGCGGAGGCAGACGCGCTCGTCGGGGTGCGGCTGGCGGGCGCAGAAGGTGAAGGAGCAGCGGGAGCGGTGCAGCCTCCGCACGGTGCTGCGGACGAGCGCGGCCGAGCGCGGCCCCCAGCGCGCCCACAGGTAGAGGTAGCACAGCGTGATCAGCATGGCGGGCGCGCGGCCACGCCCCCCGCCGCCCGCCCCGGCCAATCGCAGCGCCGTGCGTCAGGGAGGGCGGGTGGCGGTCACAGCGCTGATTGGCTGGCGGGGGCTGGCGCGCGCGGCGCCCCGCCCCTTTGGCAGCGCCGCGTCTCTCCCCTCCTCCTCCTCCCCTCAGCGCTCGGCCGTGAGGGCGCCACCTGCTCCTCACGCTGAGAGGACCGCGGAGTTCCGCGGAGGAAGGAGGTGTGAAAAGAAATAAAGAGCGCTCAAAATCGCTCCAAACGGCTCGAGGCGTGGGTTAGTTGTAGGCGTGCTCTGGAGGAGGAAGAGGAGGAGGAGCAGGCGAGGTCTTCTCGTCGCCGGCGCCACGACCCGGCTGCTCTGGGAATGGCAGAATGGTTTTGGTGAAAAGGGACTTAAAGCTCATCCAGCTCCACCCTCTGCCATGGCAGGGACACCTTCCACTGCCTCA
Source organism: Molothrus aeneus (assembly GCF_037042795.1). NCBI lineage: Eukaryota > Metazoa > Chordata > Aves > Passeriformes > Icteridae > Molothrus > Molothrus aeneus. The sequence goes on along the minus strand of NC_089647.1, from coordinate 114,928,772 downwards.
GGCTACTCCATCCCCAGTGTCCAACCTGGCCTTGGGCACTGCCAGGGATCCAGGGGCAGCCACAGCTGCTCTGGGAATTCCATCCCAGCCTCTCCCCACCCTCTCAGGGAAGGATTTTTTCCCTAATATCCCGCCTAAACTTGTAATGTTTCAGTGTGAAGCCATTCCCTGGGTGCTGTCCCTGCATGCCCTGGAAATTGTCTCTCTCCAGCTTTCCTGGGGCTCCTGCAGGCCCTGCAAGGCCACCCTGAGCTCAGCCCAAAGCTTCTCCTGTGCAGGTGAACAATCCCAGCTGTGCCAGCCTTTCCTCCCAGCAGAGCTGCTCCAGCCCTCTGCCCATCCTGGAGCCTCCTCTGGGCTCTCTGCAGCAGCTCCAGCTCCTCCCTGCGCTGGGCTCAGGCCTGGGGCAGCTCTGCAGGTGGGGAATCACCTGAGGGGGCTCAGGGACAGAATTCCCCCCTCACCTGCTGCTCCCACCAGTTGTGATGGAGCCCAGGATAAATCTTCTGCTTCTCCAAAGCTCAAACTATCCTGATGGAAAACAGGAAAGTGTGAAAAACGCCAAACACTTGTTGTTTTTTTTTTTATTTAATAGTGATAAATTTTTTATAAAAATAATAATATAATGAGAGTAATAAACATTTGGACAATTGCGATTAGGACAATATGAGACAATAAGAACAAAGAGTTATGGACAGTCCAGATACCTTTTCTGGGCAAAATAACTCCAAAAAGGACAAATGTTAACAGAGGATTAACCCTTAAAAGCAGCAGCCTGTTGCATATTCATCCATGATGCACACCTCATTCATGATGCATAAATTCCATTCACACACAGGATTCTGTCTGGGCAGTGTCAGCTCCTTCCTCTTAATCCCAACAGCGTCTTCAGGGCTGAACAAGGCAGGAAGAAATTCGCTTCTTCTGATAATGGGGCAATAAATTCTCTTTCTCTGACAGATTGAGGTGTCCTGTGGCCGTTATCTGCTGTGAGTTCTTTCTTTAGAAAAAGCATCCCACACAGCATAATCTCCATTCCAACCTTATGTTATAACCTAAAACTATATTTAACCCACTACTTAAGAGAATTAACACAGCATAACTCTCTAACACAACACATATAATAATCATTTTAATATTTGCGAAAAGCCAATCATCAAATACACATTTTTCACAAAAGTATCTCATCTTCCTCAGAAATGACATGACACTTCTACCTGACCTTCTTCCCAGAGTGATGGTGTCCTCCTAAAGGCACAGTGTTCCTTTTTATATCCCACCCAGAACCAGGAGAAGACACCTGTCCCCAGTTCCCATTCCTGTAGCCACCAAAGCCACAAATGGATGCATTTAATTCCAGCCAGAAATGCATTTAAAGCCAATTCATTGGATTCACCAAGTGACATCAGAGTGAGGAACAGCCTGGCAGGGAATCAAGCTGCAGGATTTGCACGTGCCCTGCGTGCTGGCAAACACAAATTGCTCCTCCAGAATACACAACAGACAGCAAGTTATCCTCAACTCCTCCAATATAGCAATGCACCACAGTTAGCAAATACTTTCTGTATTTTCTAGGGAAAGGAACCACAACAACAGCTCTGGGAGAGGAAGTGTGGATCAGTCTGATCCTAGCAGACACTTGGTGAGTGAGGGAAAAGAGAAGATTAAAAAAAGATGCAAAATGCAAGGCCACAAGAAAGAAGCAAACACCTGCATCAACAGATATGTGACACTTGTTTCCTGAACAAGTTGGGCAGGAAGCCACAACCTTTTTTTTTTATTATTATTCTGAACTCAAGGTCTTGTTCTGCACTTGGAAATTCAGTGCAATGGGTATTTCAAAATAACAATTTTATCCCTAAGTGTGTCTCTAGCAGTAGATAAACAAGGAACAAATTGGCTCTGCTCTCACATTTCAAGTGAAAGGAGGAGAGAAAATGGTTTTCAGTTGTGCCAGGGGATGTTCAGTGTGAAAAATGCGTATTTTATGACTGGCTTTCCACAAGTTTTAAATGAATATTATATATGTTATGTTAGAAAGTAATGCTGTATTAATTCTCTTAAGTAGTGTGTTAAATATAGTTTTAGGTTATAACAAAATGTTAAAACAGAAACGATGCTATGTAGGATACTTTTTCTTTAGAAAGGACTTGCAGGGAGACAGCAGCCACAGGACACCTGAATCTGTCAGAGAAAGAGAATTTATTGTTCATTAATCAGAAGAAACGAATTTCTTCCTGCCTTGCTCAGCCCTGAAGAGCTGTCAGGATTCACAGGAAGGAGCTGACACTGCCCAGCCAGAATCCTGTGTGTGAATGGAATTTATGCATCATGGATGAGATGTATGAATATGCAACAGGCTGTTGCTTTTAAGGGTTAATCCTCTGTTAACAGTGGGTCCTTTTTGGGGTTATTTTGCCCAGAAAGAGGTACCCAGACTGTCCTTAACTCTTTGTTCTTATTGTCTCATATTGTCCTAATCCCAATTGTTCAAATTTTTATTACTCTCATTATATTATTATTTTTATAACCATTTTATTATTATTAAACTTTAACAATTTTAAAAACAAGTGATTGGTGTTTTTCACATTCAGGAAATGTTTTTCCCTGGCAGGGTGGTCAGGCCTTGGGCTGAGCTGCCCAGGGAGGTTTGGGGTCACTGAATTGTCCCAGAGCAGTCTGGATGTGGCCTTGGGGACAGGGATTGGGGTGATGCCGGTGGCATTGGGTGATCCTGAAGGGTTCTCCCAACCCTGAGGATTCTGTGACTGTGGACTTGAACACCTCCAGGGATGGGATGCAATATTTCCACAACTCATGGCACAAACAGATCACACTTTCACTGGTGAGGCCAAAGATTTCAAACAGTTCTTCATCTCAAGCTTCAGAAACCCCAACCTTGTGCTGCAGCCATATCCTGCCCTGCACAGAGAGAAAGGAATCTCCACGTTAACAGAGGATTAACCCTTTAAAGGAACAGCCTGTTGCACATTCATACACCTCATCCATGATGCATAAATTCCATTCAAACACGGGATTCTGGCTGGGCAGTGTCAGCTCCTTCCTCTGAATCCTGACAGCTCTTCAGGGCTGAGAGATGTGGGAAGAAGTTCATTTCTCCTGATAATGGAGCAATAAATTCTTTTTCAGTGAAAGATTCAGGTGTCCTGTGGCTGCTACCTCGGTGGGAGTACCTCATTCCTCTCTTTTTAAAAAACTATCTTACATTGCATAGTTTCTATTTTAACCTTATGTTATAACCTAAAACTATATTTAACACACTACTTAAGAAAATGGATACAGCATCACTTTCTAACACAACACATACAATGTTCATTTGAATATTTGCAAAAAGCCAATCACCAAATACCCATTTTCACACCAACCTTGTGCTGCTGCCACAGCCTGCCCTGCACAGGGAGGAACAAATCTCCAGTGCTCCTCACCTGACAGCTCACACTGCTCCTTTGTGTGACCTCCTCTCGTGCAGGAAGTCCCAGTGCTTGCCTGGGCACATCAAAAGAGAGCAAACAACCCCCGAAGGGAGCTCTGTGCTCTGGAATTCGCTTTCCTGCTTGGCTCAGGTGCGCGGCTGAGCCCCCGGCCTGCTCAGAGCTCTGTGAGAGCTTTGCACGGGCAGGAAGGGGCCGTGCTGCCGATGCTGCTCTGCCATGGAGTGCGCTCAGCTCCACAGGGAGCATGTCCTGATTGCTGTGAGAAACACCAATCACTTGGGTTTGGAGTTTTAAACGTTTAATGGCAATAAAATGGTTATTAAAATAGTAATGGAATGAGAGTAGTAAAAATGCGGACAATTGGGATTTAGGGCAATATGAGACAATAAGAACAAAGAGTTAAGGACAGTCTGGGTACCTCTTTCTGGGCAAAATAGCCCCAAAAAGGCCCCACGTTAACAGAGGATTAACCCTTAAAGGCAACAGCCTGTTCATACACCTCATCCATGATGCATAAATTCCATTCAAACACAGGATTCTGTCTGGGCAGTGTCAGCTTCTTCTTCTTAATCCTGACAACCTCCTCAAGGCTGAGAGATGTGGGAAGAAGTTCATTTCTCCTGATAATGGGGCAATAAATTCTCTTTCTCTGACAGATTCAGGTGTCCTGTGGCTGCTGCCTCAGTGGGAGTATGTCGAGATACGGCGGGCGGAATTGCAGCACACAACATGCGTGAATGGCAAATCTCTCAGGTTTATTGAAACCCCACACATATTTATATTGGTGTTAATGAAGCTTATACATATTGCAAAAGCTGAGCTCATCATTGGTTAAAGCACACTTAGATCAACTACACCTACTTCTATCTTCTAATAATTATTTTGCTTCTATGTTTGCATTCTTCTAGCTTCTCTACTTAAGATATCTACATTTTTTGGCAAGTGATTTTTTCTCCCGTCTTCTTGTTTCAGCGAAGGTCACTGTGACCTTTGTCAGTGATTGGACACTGGTTACATAGTTCCCAGCTTGTTTCTTTTATCTTTATCTATCGGTATCACATCGAAATGTCTTTTCTCAGCTAACTAATTATCTAAAAAGCTCTCTACAGGAGTACCTCATTCCTCTCTTAAAAAAAATATCTTACATAGCATAGTTTCTATTTTATCATTATGTTATAACCTAAAACTATATTTAACACACTACTTAAGAAAATAAATACAGCATCACTTTCTAACATAGCACATATAATATTCATTTGAATATTGGTGAAAAGCCAATCATAAAATACCCATTTTTCACAATTTCTGAGGTTCCCCTACCCTGGTGAAGTTCATGAGGAAATGAGAAAACTGAATCAAAGCCTCACCATGCAAGGGAATCTAAAGACAAACAGGCAAAACCAGTCCTTGTTTCAAGACAAGCTCCTGCCCATGTTAGCACAGAATTAATTTAGAGCTGTGAAGCTGCTGGAGGTTTTCTAGTTTCTGCAATATTGTAACTTGGACTTAATCATGATAAACTTTGACCAAAAAGTTCAGAATTTTATTACAAGTTTTGACTAAAAATTCAGAATTTTAAACAAGCTTTAATTTAAAAGTTCAGAATTTTAAACAAGCTTTGACCAAAAAGTTCAGAATCTTATCACAAGCTTTGACTAAAAAGTTCAGGATTTTATCACAAGATTTGACTAAAAAGTTTAGAATTTTATCACAAGCTTTAACTAAAAAGTTTAGAATTTTATCACAAGCTTTGACCAAAAAACTTCAGAAATTTATGACAAGCATTGACCAAAACTTTCACAATTTTACAACAAGCTTTTACTACAAAGTTTGGAATTTTATGACAAGGCTTTAACGAAAAGGTTCAGAATTTTGTGACAAGCTTTGACCAAAAAGTTCAGAATTTTAGACATCTTTGACCAAAAAGTTCAGAATTTTGTCACAAGCTTTGACTAAAAAGCTCAGAATTTTGTGGCAAGGTTTTACTAAAATGTTCAGAATTCTATCACAAGCTTTGACCAAAAAGCTCAGAATTTTTTGACAAGCTTTACTAAGAAATTCACAATTTCATGACAAGCTTTTAGTAAAAAGTTCAGAATTTTATCACAAGCTTTTACTAAAAAGTTCAGGATTTTATGACAAGCTTTTACTAAAAAGTTCAGAACTTTAGATTGGGAAAACAATCTGTTGTTGTTATTATTTTTATTATGAAACCAAGGCCTTGCATGCACCAGGGGATTGACTAAAATAGATTTTCTAAACTAAAATAAAGTAACCATGTCAGTCAGCTCCTCTCTCAGAGGGTGGGAGGAAACCTTGGAAAAACAGGGAGTAATCTCAGCCCTCAAAGCTCCCAGCTGCCCTGAGTAACCTTGGAGTAGCTGAGCTCCTCTTTTTGCCTTTGCAGGAACAATTTGAGGCTTTGCTGAGCTTTGTGTCCAGCTGCTTCCCTCTTCTGCTCCTTAAAAGCTTTTCCAAGGATTTCTCTGGGAGGAGCTCTGCCTCCTATCATTGTCTGTGGTTTTTTTGTTTAATATCAGCTATTATTCAGAACTATAAATGCTGTAGAGGTGTCCAGGTTCCCCAAATATGCCAATTTACCTTGGTAATCATTTATTAATTGCCCTTTATTCTTGCAAATGCACAATTGCCTTCATGAGAAAACTGCATAAAACCCATTTGTCACAAAGATAAAAGCCTCTTTTAATGAACACAAAATGATTAGCACAGGGCTCATCTTTCTGTAGAAGTTGAATCTGTCAAAGTTATTCCCAGGTAATGTCAGAGATCTGAATAATTTCCCTGACTTCTTGGAAAACTTTTCTGATTCTGTGTTCTTCACCAAATATCAAAATCAAGCACCTTACATTAAAATTACTGCAGAAAGGAACCTGACTTCAGTTAATGATTTCCACAGAAATGCCAATTAATGTTGTTTGGTTTGTTTGATTAGAACTAGAATGTAATACTTACATTTTTTATACAAGTAATTATATTTGATCACGTTGCAGCTTCAACACCAAAGTTATATTTTCAATAATTCTGTAATAAATTTGGTCTTGCAGGGCTTTACCAAGAGATTTACTTGAGAATAACTTTGCACCTTCTGGGGTGTTACATTCCAGCAGTTTGGGCTCTAGTCCTGCACTAATATCCATGCTGGCAGAGGAATAAATCAATTTTCCTCACATCCAGATCTGATTGCAAGATCAGAGATATCAATTCTCCAATGCAAACTTCCCTTTCAACTCTCAAGTTAAATCAGGACTAAACAAAACCGAGCTGCTGAAATTAAATATGTGGAGGTCAGGCTGTAATTTAGCAAGATATTTAATTACACTGCAGGTCACTTAAGAAGTTTGCCATTTTTCCTCAGGAACTGTGCTGTTATTTAACAAATATTTTGAATTTTTAATATTATTCACTGTGTTCTTTGTTCTGTTAATTGTACTGATTTTGGTACAGAAATGTTCAAAGGGATGGAGACTGTGCTCATATTTTTAATTTGTAATAGGGCACTATTGATTCCTTTCCAACTTCACAGATATCACAAGGTATTTAAACATGGCAGGGAGTAGATTTAGACTGCAGGTGCCCAATTCACACTAAATAATCTGTGGTCAGTAAATAAAATTATTTTTCCTTCTCTGGGAAGAAAGTTGAATGCGAATTTGGACTTTTTTTTAGGACAGGATGTGGATGAGTTCTCCCAGGACATGAAAAAAGTGCATTTACAGGATGTATTTGATAAAGAGCAAATCCCGATTCTGCAACAATCCTGAGAATTCTGTAAATTCCCATTCAGCAAAACAGTATCAGAAAGATAAATTGCATAAATATGTTCTATCCCATGGGCTTTGCTAGAAACAAAAACCCCATTTCCCTGGGACTGGTGTGCCTGGAGCAGCCTCCAAGGTGCGAGCCTGTCCTACCTTTGAACTTGTCTCAGGTGTCTGCTAAGGAAGGCAGGAGCCTCCCCTGAAATGGAGAATACAAACCCCCTCCCTCTGAATTGCTATTAATTTGAAATTAAGGGGCTCTCAGGCAAAAATATGGGAGCAGGAAATAACAGTTGGGAATTAAATTAGGGAAAATGTCACTGTCACATTTTCTGAAAATTCGCCAGGATTTCTTCTCCTGGGAAGCTGAGAAGCCTCAGAGAAAAAGGAAAACAATAATTATGTGATTGCTTCTCCTGTGTTTTGCTGCTTTAGCATGTGGTTTGGAGATTGTTTCTCCAACAGGTGATTGTTTCATTGGTTTCATGTGAGTTGTTTTGACTTAATGACCAATCAGAGTCAAGCTGTGTTATGGAATATAAATCCCAGTATTTCCGGGTGGGACGTGCCTGGCCTCGTCTGGCCCTTGCTGCTGGGCCAAAGGTGGCAGCTGTGGCGTTTCACCCCAGAGACACCTTTGGCCGGCTGGGTGCTGCAGCTGGGCACCCAGAACAAATCCAGGCATAGCAGGAACTCAGTTTACCTCTGGTGGAAAAGGTTCAGGCGATGCTGAAGAGAGAAGGGAGAGGATTCTGCCGTAGAGTTTTAATCCAAGTTTTATTGCAGGATGACAGACCTCTGAATGGTCTGAAGAGAGAAAGGAGAGGATTCTATTGTAGAGTTTTAATCCAGAGTTTATTGCAGGATGACAGACCTCTGAATGTGGTAACAGCTCCCAGCAGAATCCTGACCACGTGGCCCTGTCTCCTCTTAAGCCCGGGGACAGGGGGAGGGGAAGGCAGAGGTTGGCACACCTGGGGGTTGGGATAGGTGAAACAGGAAATGGCATCACTGCAACACTGTGTCAGGATTCTGGAAAAGAGTCACAAGTTCTCATTATTATCTTTTAGCCTTCTGCCTGTACCCAGTGTTCCTTAGTACAGTTTTAGTATAGCATTCTATAGTATCATATAATATAATAATAAATTAGCCTTCTAAGAACATGGAGTCAGATTCATCATTTCTTCCTCTGATGGGGGACCCAGAAAATACCACAGGGAAGAAAGAAAATAAAGGGATAAAATAAACAATGCAGTAAACTAAAACAACACGGAGAAGGTCAGAACTCAACCTGACACCCTGTGGGTCAGGGTGTTGGTAGCATTCCAATTGGAGTTGTGGCTGCAGCCCTCCTGCAGTGTCCGGTGGGGTTCTGCTGGAGCAGGGAGATGTCAGAACCCAGGACATTCCCCTGGCTGCCCTGGATGGCTCCAGACCCTGGCAGGGGGCTCAGAGACCTTGGCACGGAGTCAAAGACACCTGTGCCTTCTATTTTAACCCATGGAAACAATTACCAGCTTTGTGTGAGGATTTACAAGCCACAAGAGTTTGAGTGGAATGGTAGTGAATTTGTCACAGGGTGAAAAAGTAGAATTTTGGGGTTTTTAGAATGGGGGTTCACGAGGCAAGATGGAGAAATCTGGGCGTGTCCTGTCCTTCTTCTTCTTCTTGTTGTCCTCCTTCTTCTGCTGGGATGGTGACACTTCTGGATTGGTTTAGAGACAGACTGTCTAACATAGCTGATAGGTATTGGAAAATGATTGTAAATAAAATATGTGTAGTTTTTAGTATAAAAAGATAACATCGCCCTGAGGGCAGTCAGTGTGCCTCAAGCCGACCTGCAGGACAGATCTCAGCAGGTCAGAGAAAGACTGGAATAGATCAGGAAAAATAAACAACCCTGAAAAGCCAAACTGACGAATCTCAACTTCTTCTTCGGTCGTGGGGCTGGGAAAAAAGAGACTTTAATTCCTTGGGAGCCATTCCAACAACTCCGAACCCAAGAGGGATCCTGGAGAAGGGTGCAGTCTTGCTCTGAAGATCCAGTGGGAGAAGAGGCAGCTGCTGCTCCTCTGGGAATCCAGTGCAGAAGCTGTGCTGGTGTTCCAGAATCTCCAGATTATATCCAGGCAGGAATGCTTGGCCCCTCCCTCTGGGCTCACATCTCCCAATGGGATGCTGCAGTTCTTATCAGCCATGCAGGGACATTCAATGGCTGTTATCAGCAGGTGTCCCCTCCCGAGGGAGGAGTGGGTGTGGACGAGATAAAGAAAATGCCCAATGAACAGAAGACAACTGCCATAGAGATGATGTGGAAACCCAGGGCACCAGGAATATTCCTCTGTCTGCTCTGGGGTGCCCTGACCCCCAGGGCAGCACTGACTCTGACCCTCATCCATGGAGAAATTTCCTAAACTCCAGAATAGGCTGGAATCCACAAAAGTGTGAAATAGATTACAGAGAGCAGTGCGGAGATGCTGAATGCCCAGCTGGCCTCACCATTTCCAGTACAAGCCACAGGTTCTGCCCAACATTTGGGATATTTTCTGGGCTTCTGCCCAACATTTGGGATATTTTCTGGGGTTCTGCCATTCTCTTCTTATCAGATTTTCACCTCTGTAATCTTTTGCCAGCCAGGAAAAAAGGTCAGCCTTGATTAAACCCAAAAATTTAATGTAATATCACATCAAAACTTGCATTTTGTGGCACCTTCCCCACAATGTTTTTCATGCTCAGAGAGTTTCTCAGCACTTGCTCTGCTACCAGCACCTCTAAATACATCAAGGATTAAATATTTGCCCTCACTAAGTCTAAAATTTTTTATTTTTAATGTTCCTTAACTCCAACCAAAACTGCCATGAGACAAAGCAAATGCAGAATTTTAGATTTTGGACCTTTCCTGCACCTCTGGTGGTTGTGAGATGAGGTCAGAGAGTTTTCAGAAGCCCTGGAAGTTTGTGCCAGCTCCTCCCTCAGCCAGGCACTGGCAAACAAAGGAGTGTCACACATTTGAAGTCTGGAAAATTAAGATTCCAAATGAATAAACCAATTAGAATGAAGGATTTTTTGGAACATCTTCACTTGCAAACTGAAAAGAGGATGATTAATTAAATTTACACCAGGAGACAACATTCTGTCGCTACGATGAGTTGAAATTGAAACCCCAGAGTGACAGAGGAAAATTCAGCTTTTACATTCATTTACACTTCTCCAATTCCAAACATATGGCACTAAAGCACAGATAACTTAAGGTATTTCACAAGATGTCCTAAAAGAATTTTATTTCTTTAAAATATTATTTAATTTTTAAAATTATTTAAATTAAATTAAATTAATTTTATTTTTTATTTCAAAATATTATTTTTATTTACTATTTATTTATAAATATTTTAAAATAGTATTTTAAAATATTTAAAATAATAAACATAAATAAATTTAAATATTATTTTAATTTTTTAAATTTATTTACTAATGCTCCAGCTTCCTCATTATTTAATCTGCAGCAAAAAAATTAATTTTATTTAATGATTTTAATTTAATTTAATTTATTTTAATTTTTATTTTAAAGTATTATTTTTATTTACTATTTATTTATAATAGTAAATAAATAAATTTAATAAATTTAATAAATTTAAATATTATTTTAAAATATTTAAAAAAATAAAAATAAATAAATTTAAATATTATTTTAATTTTTTAAAATTTATTTACTAATGCTCCAGCTTCCTCATTATTTAATCTGCCGCAAAAAATTTAATTTTATTTAATGATTTTAATTTAATTTATTTTAATTTTGATTTTAAAATATTATTTTTATTTACTATTTATTTATAATAGTAAATAAATAAATTTAATAAATTTAATAAATTTAAATATTATTTTAAAATATTTAAAATAATAAAAATAAATAAATTTAAATATTATTTTAAATTTTTTAAAATTTATTTACTAATGCTCCAGCTTCCTCATTATTTAATCTGCAGCAAAAAAATTATTTAATGATTTTAATTTAATTTATTTTAATTTTTATTTTAAAATATTTTTATTTACTATTTATTTATTTATAAATATTTTAAAATAGTATTTTAAAATATTTAAAATAATAAAAATAAATAAATATAAATATTATTTAAATTTTTTTAAAATTTATTTACTAATGCTCCAGCTTCCTCATTATTTAATATGCAGCAAAAAAATTTAATTTTATTTAATGATTTTAATTTAATTTAATTTATTTTAATTTTTATTTTAAAATATTTTTATTTACTATTTATTTATTTATAAATATTTAAAATATTATTTTAAAATATTTAAAATAATAAAAATAAATAAATATAAATATTATTTAAATTTTTTTTAATTTATTTACTAATGCTCCAGCTTCCTCATTATTTAATCTGCAGCAAAACAATTAATTTTATTTAATGATATTAATTTAATTTAATTTATTTTAATTTTTATTTTAAAATATTATTTACTATTTATTTATCAATATTTAAAAATATTATTTTAAAATGTTTAAAATTATAAACATAAATAAATTTAAATATTATTTTAAATTTTTAAAAAAATTTATTTACTAATGCTCCAGCTTCCTCATTATTTAATCTGCAGCAAAAAAATTATTTAATGATTTTAATTTAATTTATTTTAATTTTTTAAATATTTTTATTTACTATTTATTTATTTATAAATATTTAAAAATACTATTTTAAAATATTTAAAATAATAAAAATAAATAAATATAAATATTATTTAAATTTTTTTAAAATTTATTTACTAATGCTCCAGCTTCCTCATTATTTAATCTGCAGCAAAACAATTAATTTTATTTAATGATATTAATTTAATTTATTTTAATTTTTATTTTAGAATATTATTTACTATTTATTTATAAATATTTAAAAATATTATTTTAAAATATTTAAAATAATAAAAATAAATAAATTTAAATATTATTTTAATTTTTTAAAAAAATTATTTACTAATGCTCCAGCTTCCTCATTATTTAATCTGCAGCAAAAGCAAACAGAAGAGCCCCCAGAATGATTTCACTGCTCTGAGATGACCCAAAAATGCCCTGAGGTCCCTTCCCTGGTTAATGATTAAGAGCAGCCCCAGAGTGGCCTGGGGCAGCACCTCTGGCATTCATTCAGCTGCCGGCAACTTTCGGTTTCCACTTCTGATTTTTTACTCCACTTCCCACTTGTGCTTTTTTGCCTCGTCTGCAGTCCCGCCCTGCAGAGGCGGAGTGGCCTGGGCTCCCTCCATCCTTTACAGGAACGAGGTGGCAAAGCCTCCCCAGGAGGATTCGGGGCAGCGCAGCCCTTCAAAGGCAGCGCTGGCAGCGGGTGGAATTCTTGGCTCAGGTCTGGGTGCCAGAAATCCTCCCTTGGGAATTCCACAGCTGCAGCATTGCCAGTCAGCGCTGCTTTCATTTTCCATTCCTTAAAATGATGGCAGCAAAAAAAAAAAAAGCAGGTTCTTATTCCCTGGTACAGGGATGGCTCCACAAAAGTTCTGCAATTCCAGATTCCTCTTCTAGGAAAAATCCTAAAAATGATGGCAGCAAAAAGCAACTTTTTATTCCCTGGTACAGGGATGGCTCCACAAAACTTCTGCAATTCCAGATTCCTCTTGGATGAAAAATCCTAGAAATAATGCGTAGCAGAAAGCAGTTTTTAATTCCCTGGTACAGGGATGCCTCCACAAAACCTGCACAATTTCAGATTCTTCTTGTAGGAAAAATCCTAAAAATAATTGGTAGCAAAAAGCAACTTTTTATTCCCTGCTACAGAGATGCCTCCAGAAAACTTCTACAATTTCAGATTCCTCTTAGATGCCTCCAGAAAACTTCTACAATTTCAGATTCCTAAACCCTATGAATGATGGCAGCAAAACCAACTTTTTGTTGCTGGTCCCTGGTACAGGGGTGCCTCCAGAAAAACCTCTGCAATTTCAGATTCCTCTTGTATGAAAAATCCTAAAAATAATTGGCAACAAAAAGCAGTTTTTAATTCCCTGGTACAGGGGTGCCTCCACAAAAGCTGCACAATTTCAGATTCCTCTTAGATGAAAAATCCTAAAAATAATGGCAGCAAAAAGCAACTTTTTATTCCCTGCTACAGAGATGCCTCCAGAAAACCTCTACAATTTCAGATTCCTCTTGTATGAAAAATCCTATGAATGATGGCAGCAAAACCAACTTTTTGTTGCTGGTCCCTGGTACAGGGGTGCCTCCACAAAACCTGCACAATTTCAGATTCCTCTTGTATGAAAAATCCTATGAATGATGGCAGCAAAAAGCAGCTTTTTGTTGCTGGTCCCTGGTACAGGGATGGCTCCACAAAACCTGCACAATTTCAGATTCCTCTTAGATGAAAAATCCTAAAAATAATTGGCAACAAAAAGCAACTTTTAATTCCTTGGTACAGGGGTGCCTCCACAAAACCTGCACAATTTCAGATTCCTCTTAGATGAAAAATCCTAAAAAATATTGGCACCAAAAAGCAACTTTTTATTGCTGGGCCCTGGTACAGGGGTGCCTCCACAAAACCTGCACAATTTCAGATTCCTCTTGTAGGAAAAATCCTAAAAATGATGGCAGCAAAAAGCAACTTTTTATTCGCTGCTACAGAGATGCCTCCAGAAAACTTCTACAATTTCAGATTCCTCTTGTAGGAAAAATCATAATTAAAGTTGATTTTCATGCAGCAGCTTTGAATTCTGCTTCCAGGAGCTTTTAAGACAAGCTCTGAAGGATAAAAACATCCAAGGGAAGCAAATTCTTGCATGCCACAGAAATGTGGTTTTTTCTAAATATGATGCAGGATTAATTTAAATTAAGAGAAAAAGGACTACAACAGGATTTTCCTCTCCTAAATTACATTTATGCAGGGAGAATGACAACAATATTCCCAAGAGCAGCTTTCTGAGCTGCAGAGACAAAATCCAGCCAATTCACTGAAACATTTCCTATTTATTGTTATTTATTCCTACTTATTGTTATTTATTCCTTTTTAATGTTATTTATTCTGCACTGCCTTCGTCTCTCAGCTGCTTTTCATCCACAGCACAGCATCCCAACAAAATTGACTTTGGCAGCCCCTCTGGAAGGGAACTGGCAGAACAAAACTGAATCTTTCCGAAACTTTTTCCTCAGAAAAGGAGAAAGTTCCTGAATGGAGAGATACAAAACCCCCCATTCATCCCAGCTGGGTGAAAGCTGCCTGGAAATTCAACAGGACCCTTAAAATGGAACATTTTACCCACTCAGGCCCACAAGAAAGGCGAACAAAATATATTCACACAAGATCAAGTATTTTGTTTGTAAGGCAGAAACATTTTATGATGTTTCCCCCCATAAATGAAGCTGAAGTTCAGAGAAACTTGTTGCATTTTTAGTGTTTATAGACCCCAAGCGCAGATGTGTCCCAGGATGAACATTTAATATTAATATTTAAGCTTTTTGTTTATAGACCCCTAGCACAGATGTGTCCCAGGATGAACATTTAATATTAATATTAGAGCTTTTTATTTTAGATCAGGGGGTCTTGGGTTGTCCTTGCTCCTGTTCTCCCCCTGCCCAACCACAGGGAGAGTTTGAGATGATCCAGTGGAGCTGACAGAATTCCTTATGGAATATGGAATTACAGAATAATTTTGGGATGCTCTGGATAATGCTTTAGGGAACAGCCAAAGTTTATCTGCTTAACTCAAGGGAAATCATGGAATGGTTTGGGTTGGGAAGGACCTCAAATCTCATCCATGGCAGGGACACCTCCCACTGTCCCAGGCTGCTCCAGCCCCAGTGTCCAACCTGGCCTTGGGCACTGCCAGGGATCCAGGGATGGAATTGCATCCCAGCCCCTGCCCACCCTGCCAGGGAAGGATTTTTCCCCACCATCCCACCTAAACCTGTAATGTTTCAGTGTGAAGCCATTCCCTGTGTGCTGTCCCTGCATCCCCTGGAAATTGTCTCTCTCCAGCTTTCCTGGGGCTCCTGCAGGCCCTGCAAGGCCACCCTGAGCTCAGCCCAAAGCTTCTCCTGTGCAGGTGAACAATCCCAGCTGTGCCAGCCTTTCCTCCCAGCAGAGCTGCTCCAGCCCTTGGAGCATCCTCACAGTCCTTGTTTTTATCATCCTTCCCTTTCCTGCCAAGATGGAAACAAGACAGAGACATAAATTTGGCAGCCCCAGCTCCTTTGGCACAGCCCCATTCCATGGGAACCCAGACACCTCCATTATTTCACGGTGACCCTTTCCTTTCCTTTCCTTTCCTTTCCTTTCCTTTCCTTTCCTTTCCTTTCCTTTCCTTTCCTTTCCTTTCCTTTCCTTTCCTTTCCTTTCCTTTCCTTTCCTTTCCTTTCCTTTCCTTTCCCCTTTTCCTTTCCTTTCCCCTTTTCCTTTCCTTTCCCCTTTTCCTTTCCTTTCCCCTTTTCCTTTCCTTTCCCCTTTTCCTTTCCTTTCCCCTTTTCCTTTCCTTTCCCCTTTTCCTTTCCTTTCCTTTCCTTTCCTTTCCTTTCCTTTCCTTTCCTTTCCTTTCCTTTCCTTTCCTTTCCTTTCCTTTCCTTTCCTTCCCTTCCCTTCCCTTCCCTTCCCTTCCCTTCCCTTCCCTTCCCTTCCAGGATAAAACCTGCAGGACAACTCAAAAGGGTGCATTTACATGAAATTTAATTCAAAACTGAATTTTCATCCCTGGTTTTATTCCAGCAGGGCCAATGCAGTGGATTGAACTCTACCAATAAGGCAGAAGGGTGAAAATGAGGGCAAATTCAGGGTTTTTTTTGCCTTTTATTCACTTAGTTTCTGAGAAGAATGGACACCTGATATCCAGGGATGTTTTGTAAGGAAAGCCACTGCTGTTCAATCATGTGGGGATTCTTTTTTTTTCCTCAACACCTGAAGCAAAATTTAAATAAATCTCCATTACAAACCCCCTCTCCTCTTTGCAGAGCTGTGGATCTTCTCATCACAGTCACAGGCAAGACCTGTGCATCCCCAACTCCCCAAAATCCACATTTCAGCCCCAAAACCTCACTACTGCCTGGTTTGATTTTGTTCCCAAGCTGAAGGAAAGGTCCCCAGGGTGAAGCAGCAGCGACAGAAAAGCCAAAATTGAGTTTGACCCCTGCAAGTTTTCCTTGAGCAAACAATTAGGATTCCTCTTGTATGAAAAATGGAAAGTAAAGTTCATTTTCATCCAGCCCCCCGCCTTGGCCTCCCCGTAATTGTGGGGTCTGCAGAGAAATGAAACTCATCCAGTCTTTGCCCAAGGTTTTCTTATCCTTCAATTTGTGCTTCTCAGGGCATTTTCCAGGGGTTTTCCTTGGTCCTGAAGGGATTTGGGCACCCTTGGCAAGGCACTGAATTAATCCTTCCATCAGATGATCCCAAATGTGGCCTGCACTCGGTGGCAGCTGGAATTCCAGATGAAATTGCTCTCAGGAAGCAAAAAGGGTGGAAAATACACAGGAAAAAACAAAAAGATTGAAGTCACTACTTCAATGTCTGGGATGGATGAGGGGAGTGACAAAAGGGCAAACACATCTTTGTGGCTGCTGGTCATCAAATCGTGATTTAATGGGAATTAAATTGTTAATTTAAATTAAATCATTAATGAAAATTAATTAATAAAAGGACAGGATAATGGCAGGGTTGGGAAACTACAGCAACAAAGCCCCAAAACTTCATAAATAACTTAAAACTGGTTATCAAATCACGATTTAAAGAAATGAAATCATTAATTAAAATGAATTAATAAAAGGACAGGATCGTGGCAGGGCCAAGAAACAACAGCAAATAAAACCCCAAAACTTCATAAATAACTTTAAATTACCACACAAATCAATGCTGTTCTACTTTAGACACAAATTCATTTTTATACAGTGCCAATCCAGCTAAAATTCAGTGTTTCAAAGTGAAATGTTGAAAAGCTTTTTTGCCCTTCAGTAAGGAGGTGTTTTAATCCTACCTGGAATGCTGAACAAGGAGATTTTTCCTCCAAATTCAGGCAGAAAAGCCAACCAACCACAGATTTATATTTACACCAAAGTGATTTTTACCAGAGCAGCTGATGATCATTTTGACAGATTTCTAAAGAACTGACATGAGATTTTCCAGGCAAATTCTCAACCATTTATTCATCTTTTAATGAAATAATAACACTTTCAACTCAATTCTCTGCTGAGGTTGGTTACAGGCTTAATAAATTATGATTATTAATTTATTAATTATAAATTAATAAATTCACTGGGTTTTAAAATAGACCTAAATAACACTGAGTCCTGGAGATAACTGAATTTGTGACACTTGGGAGAAAGGAAATAAACAAAAAAACCCCTTAAAATTCACTGTTTATAAAACATCTGAGTCACTTAACCTTGGGTATTAACAGCATGGACCCGTCAGTTCCTCTATTTCCAGCTATTCCTTTGAACTTTGTTGTCAGTAATTTCTTAAAATTAAGTTTTAAAAAGTAAATTCAACACTTGTTTGAGCAAATCTTCTCAACCCACCTTTATTTTTGGTAACTCAGTAAATCTGATATTTTGGGGGGTGGGGGAACCAGCAGATTTGGCTGAATAAAGAATTTTGTGAAGGGAAATGGAGCATTTATCACCTCAGCCCAGGAGAAACCTCCCAGAACCACAGGAAAAAGGTGAAGATGGAAAAACCAGCCACATTCTATTAATATTTACAAAGGCAAATGACATATTTACAATGCAAACACTTCCAGTTAATAATTAAAAGAGATCCTCAAGTGTTTGGCTGGCAAAACACATTTTTTCCCCCTGAATTCAAAGAGAAATTGAATTAATTTAGGAATTAAACTCAGCCTAAAAGCTGCTTTGTTTCCCTCTCAGAGGGGAATTCCAAGCAGAAAGCTGCAAGCAACAGAACACTTTTCAAACTACTTTTTTTTTTTTTTTTTAATTTTTAAAGAATAACCAGATAAATTATTGGAGCATAATTTTCAGAGCAATTCAGGTTATTAAAGTGCGTAATAATAATAATAATAATAATAATAATAATAATAATAATAATTTAATTAGAAATTCTGGCCAAAAAAAAAAAAAAGCTGGAGGAGTTTTTCTTTTTAGCTTGGAGAGGTTTTAATTAATAAAACTTATTAATCTTTTGTCCAAGCAGGTTTTAATAGCAGCTATCTGCTGTTGCAGGTGCCTCTTTCAGGGAGGAAGAACATCCTGTTGACTTCGCTGATGGGAATATCTCTCAGGGCTGGAATTGCCTCCTCCTGGAATTTCTTCTGCTGCTGCTTTCTTGCAAAGTTATCTACAAAAGATAAGGAGAGCATTTCATGGCTTCCAGGTCCTTTTCTTCCCAGAATATTATGTAATTTTATAGTGCAACACTACAAACTTAGCTACTTTGAAGGATGAAAACCCCACCGGGAGTTCCGAAAAAATCAAATATTTGAGTTTAAAAAAAGGCTTAAAGGCTTAAAATTTAGGTTTTATTTAAAGGCTTAAAATTTGGGGTTTATTCTCTAGAGATTTCCAGAATTCTCAGTGAAGAATCAAACTTTTCAAAAAGCAATAAAATTACCTGTGATGGTGTGAGTGGAGTTGAGTGGAGCTGTGCTCATCATGTTAATCCCAAAAAGCAAAATGTAACCAATTCCCACAGACACCAGGAGATAAACTGGCAGAGCAACTGCCCAGTACCTGAGAAAAAGGATTTCAAATTTGACATTTAGTAACAAATGCTTAATAACAACTCAGTTTTAATGTTGGTTTTTTATCTCTGATGAGTTTCTCCGAGAGGAAAAGAAACAACACCTCTGGTGATGGATCCTGACTCCACTGGAGCTGCTGACAAACCATCAGATAAATTCCTTTAAAAAGGTGTTTATTTCTTAATTATGGCCCAAAGTTTAGTGCATTTCCACCAGCAAACTTCCTAAAAGCAAAATGTCACATTTATCCTAAAACATCCCAATATTATTTATTGCATGGCACAACAAAACACTTTCACTATAGTTACATCAAAAAATGCTTCAGAAACATTCCAGCCCTTTATCATCAGGGAAAAATGGATTTAATGCAAGGCCATTACTTAAAAATAAAAGGTTTTTTATTTGAAAATAATTAGGATTGAGGAGTTTAATTGGCTGAACTTACTTTTGAGGCCAGTATGTCAGTCCCAGGGAGAAGAGCCAAGTCTCAGGAACATAAGCCCAGATAAGGTACAAAACTGCACAAAAAATTAAAAAGTCACAATAAGACTGATGGTGTTTTAGACTTGTACATTTTGCTTTTATTTAAACTAAAATATCTCTCCCAAGAGATTGCAGAATTTGCCTCTCAGACACAAATCCTGCCCAGTCCCTGGGATCCATTTTATATTTAACATTTAATTTCTGATTTCCTCTGAAGGCAGACAAGAATTTATTCCAATTTAAACTGCAGAACAATAAAGAAAAAACCAACAAAACCACTCCCAAACACCTCAATAAAAAGAAGCCAAAGGAACCTGAACAGAAATAACATTAAAGCAGAAAATGATCTCGCAGAGGACATTAAATGGGAAGAAAACCGGATGGAATTGCAGCTGTAATGAAAAATTATTGAAAATCCTTCCTGATTTTTCCTGGGAGAGGAGCTGAGCCCAACTCCCCAAGGGTGCCAAAGACCCACAGCAGGATCCTGCACTGAAGGATATTTGCAGCACCTTTTTTTGGGTTAGAAAAGCGTTTTCCACCCTCCCAAACCTTGGATCCTCAGTGAAATCAGCACAGAAAAGCTGATGGAACCTAAAATATTTTCCTCCGCTGTTGGCCAGATTGACTTAATTTTTATTTATTTATTTATTTATTTATTTCAGGTTTTTGGTGGGGAAGGTAACAAACACCCAGCTCTGCTGGGAGGAAAGGCTGGCACAGCTGGGATTGTTCACCTGCACAGGAGAAGCTTTGGGCTGAGCTCAGGGTGGCCTTGCAGGGCCTGCAGGAGCCCCAGGAAAGCTGGAGAGAGACAATTTCCAGGGCATGCAGGGACAGCACCCAGGGAATGGCTTCACACTGAAAAATTACAGGTTTAGGTGGGATGGTGGGGAAAAATCCTTCCCTGGCAGGGTGGGCAGGGGCTGGGATGCAATTCCACCCCTGGATCCCTGGCAGTGCCCAAGGCCAGGTTGGACACTGGGGCTGGAGCAGCCTGGGACAGTGGGAGGTGTCCCTGCCCACGGGATGAACTTTAAGGTCCCTTCCAACCCAAACCATTCCATGATTTCCCTTGAGTTAAGCAGATAAACTTTGGCTGTTCTCTAAAGCATTGTCCAGACCATCCCAAAGTAACACCACAACAACCTCCAGCGCTTGGTGAATGTGAAAACGTGCGCGATTCGGGGCAAAAACGGAATAAAACGTGAACGCTGCAAAGCAGCAGCGCGGGGTGACGGATCCGGCTGTGGGATACTCACTGAAGCCAAACCACGAGCCCAAAAAAAGCGCAAATCCATAAATTGCCCTTTCTGGCAGCGGGGCCGGAGAGTTCTCAACCATCCCGGGCTGTTCCCTTTAACTTCGCGGGGAGGGCGGAGATTTCCTGGGCAGCTCCTCGGGGGGACCCCCGGCTGCGGGGACCGCACCCCTCCCTCTCTCCCTCCCTGGGACAGCAGGAGGAGGAGGAGGAGGAGGAGGAGGAGGAGGAGGAGGAGGAGGAGGAGGAGGAGGAGGAAGGGAGGAAGGGAGGAAGGAAGGAAGGGAGGGAGGAAGGCTCTCCCTACCCCCCGCTCCCGCCTCCGCGCCGCCCGCATCCGGCCACTCGCGCAGGCGCGCGGCCCGCGGATTGGCCGCTGCCCGTGACGTCAGAGGGCGGGCGACCAATGGGCGGTGCATCCGGTGGGCGGGGCGCGCTGAGGCGGCGGGAGCGGGAGCGGCGGCGGCGGATCGGGATCGGAGCCGTGAGCCGGAGCGGTGCGTGCGCCATGCGGGGATGAATGCAGGAATGGAGGGAAGGAAGGAGGGAGGGAGCGAGCGGTGGCTGCTCGGCCGCCTTCCCCCACGCCTCGCCCCGCCCGGCCCGGAGCCGCCGCTCGCTGCCCGGTCTGCGCCCGGTACCGTGACGGGCGCTCCCGGCCCGCCCGGGGCGGAGCGCGGTGCCGTGCGCCTCCCCGGGCTCTGGCAGTCCGTGCCGGCGGGATAAGGCACGTGAGCGGCCGGCCCGGGCCGTTCCGGGATCGGATGGCGGGGGGGGAGCCTGGGAGCTGCCGGGACGGGGCGGAGTGTTCGGCATCCCGGGGCGTCGCCGTGATTCCCACGTTTCAGCCGTGATTCCCGGGCATACAGCCACGACTCCTACGTTTCCTCCGCGATGCCCGGGATGGAGCTGTGGTTGTGGGGCTGCCGCTGTGATTCCCGGGGGGTTCAGCCGTGATTCCCGGGGGGTTCAGCCGTGATTCCCGGGATGTAGCCGTGATTCCCAGGGTTCAGCCGTGGTGATTCCCGGGGATGCAGCCGCGATTCCCGGGGTGTAGCCGGGATGTAGCCGCGATTCCCGGGATGTAGCCGAGATTCCCAGGGTTCAGCCGTGGTGATTCCCGGGATGCAGCTGCAATTCCTGGGGTTCAGCCACGATTCCCGGGGATTCGGCTGTGATTCCCGAGGTGCAGCCGGGATTCCCGGGATGCTGCCGTGATTCCCGGGCTGCTGCTCCCATTGTCCCGGCAGGGATAACGTGCTTCAGCTCTGTTGCCGTGCCGATCAGAGTTAGTCTCTGTCCCACGCTTCCAGCCGGGTTTAGGCTGGCCGTGCTCAGCATTAAGCTCTGCCGAAGTGCTGCACAGTTTTCCAAAACCCAGCCAAGTGAAGTTTAGCAGTGAGATCCTTGGAAGCGTTGGCAGCTCCTGGTTTTTGTGTTTCTGGTGTTTCTCACCCTCCTTTTCTCTCAGGGTGATGTGCCATGGCCGATCCTCTCTCCAAGTCCGACCTCGTTTCAGCCTTGGCTCTCTTTGCTGGTGATCCAACCTATTTTCAGCTGGTAAGTGGGGTTGGAGCTCGATGGGAAGCTGTAACCCTGATTTTTGAAGTTTTCCTAAGCCTTCTGATGTTTACATTCTTGTAAGGAACTTTCTCACATGCTTTAGGCAAATAACTTATTGTGTGGCATTCTTTAATGGAGGAGGAGAAATTTGTTTTGTCCAGTGTCATTGGAGAGGTGGCACTGTCACCCTCCAATCCTCTGCCACTTTTGGAAATCTGTAAATGTTGGAGCCAGAAATTAAAAAGTCCTTGTTTACCCTGAAAAGAGCGGCAAGTTATTTTGTGTCCTGTAGTGACAGGAAACTTGCAGGATGTTCCAGGGGGGATTTTACCCAGATCTGGCCCTGGCACAGGGTGCCCAGAGCAGCTGGGGCTGCCCCTGGATCCCTGGAATGTCCAAGGCCAGTTGGATATTGGGGATGGAGCAGCCTGGCACAGTGGGAGCTGTCCCTGCCATGGCAGGGATGGGATTATATTTAAATTCCCTTCCAATCAAAATGATTCTGGGATTCTCTGATCAGATCTCCAGAGTCACTCCCAGTGCTGATGAACTCAAGCTGCTGTCTGGCCACGATTCCCTTACAAAAACCCCAAAACTGGGGCAGAGCCAGAGCCTGTGTCCCCTGCCAGCAGCAGGGGGACATTGCTGAGTGCAGCTCCTGTCACACAACCTGCCCAACCTGTTGGTCCTGTGGCCATTCCCGGGCTGCTGCAGCTCAGCCTGACACTCAGTGCCTGTCCCTGCAGGGCATTCAGCTCTGGGGCCCTGGGGTTTAAACTCTGGGTTCCTGGGATTTCAGCTCTTGGCTTGTGGAATTTCAGTTCTTAGCCCCTGGGATTTCCCCTTTGGGTTCCTGGGATTTGAGCTGTTGTTTCCCGGGATTTGAGCTCTGAGATCCTGGGATTTCATCTTTGGGTTCCAGGGATTTCAGCTCTTGCCCTGTGGGATTGCAGTGCTGGGTTCCTGGGATTTGAGCTCTTGGGCCCTGTGGGATTTGAGCTCTTGGGCCCTGTGGGATTTCAGCTCTTGGCCTTTGGGATTTCAGCTCTGGGTTCCTGGGATTTCACCTCTTTCCCCCTGGGATTTCAGCTCTTGGCTTGTGGAATTTCAGCTCTTAGCCCCTGGGATTTCCCCTTTGGGTTCCTGGGATTTCAGTGCTGGGTTCCTGGAATTTCATCTTTGGGTTCCAGGGATTTCAGCTCTTGGCCCTGTGGGATTTCAGCTCTTGGCCTTTGGGATTTCAGCTCTTGGCTCCTGGGATTTCAGCTCTTGGTATCTGGGATTCTAATTCTGGGGTCCTGGGATTTGAGCTCTTGGGCCCTGTGGGATTTGAGCTCTTGGGCCCTGTGGGATTTGAGCTCTTGGGCCCTGTGGGATTTGAGCTCTTGGGCCCTGTGGGATTTGAGCCCTTGGGCCCTGTGGGATTTGAGCCCTTGGGCCCTGTGGGATTTGAGCTCTTGGGCCCTGTGGGATTTCAGCTCTTGGGCCCTGTGGGATTTCAGCTCTTGGGCCCTGTGGGATTTGAGCTCTTGGGCCCTGTGGGATTTGAGCTCTTGGGCCCTGTGGGATTTGAGCTCTTGGGCCCTGTGGGATTTCAGCTCTTGGCTCCTGTGGGATTTCAGCTCTTGCCCTGTGGGATTTCAGCTCTGCGCTCCTGGGATTTCAGCTCTTGGCCTTTGGGATTTCAGCTCTTGGCTCCTGGGATTTCAGCTCTTGGTATCTGGGATTCTAATTCTGGGGTCCTGGGATTTGAGCTCTTGGGCCCTGTGGGATTTGAGCTCTTGGGCCCTGTGGGATTTGAGCTCTTGGGCCCTGTGGGATTTGAGCTCTTGGGCCCTGTGGGATTTGAACTCTTGGGCCCTGTGGGATTTGAGCCCTTGGGCCCTGTGGGATTTGAGCTCTTGGGCCCTGTGGGATTTGAGCTCTTGGGCCCTGTGGGATTTGAGCTCTTGGGCCCTGTGGGATTTCAGCTCTTGGGCCCTGTGGGATTTCAGCTCTTAGCCCCTGGGATTTCCCCTTTGGGTTCCTGGGATTTGAGCTCTGAGATCCTGGGATTTCATCTTTGGGTTCCAGGGATTTCAGCTCTTGTCCCCTGGGATTTCAGCTCTTGCCCTGTGGGATTGCAGTGCTGGGTTCCTGGGATTTGAGCTCTTGGGCCCTGTGGGATTTGAGCTCTTGGCTCCTGTGGGATTTGAGCTCTTGGGCCCTGTGGGATTTGAGCTCTGGGCTCCTGTGGGATTTCAGCTCTTGCCCTGTGGGATTTCAGCTCTGGGCTCCTGTGGGATTTGAGCTCTCGGGCCCTGTGGGATTTGAGCTCTCGGGCCCTGTGGGATTTGAGCTCTCGGGCCCTGTGGGATTTCAGCTCTGGGCTCCTGTGGGATTTCAGCTCTGGGTTCCTGTGGGATTTCAGCTCTTGGTTCCTGGGATTCCAATTCTGGGGTCCTGGAATTTCAGCTCTTGGCCCCTGGGATTTCCCCTTTGGGTTCCTGGGATTTCAGCTCTTTCCCTTTGGGATTTCAGCTCTGGGCTCCTGTGGGATTTCAGCTCTTGGCCTGTGGGTTTCAACTTTTATTTCCTGGGATTTCAGCTCTTTTAATTATTATTATTTTTGTCCTTCCTCCTCTGAAGGGTTTGGTGTGAATTTTTAATGCCTCTGATTCCATTCAGAATTTATTTGCACCAGTGAAAAATTTTTTGGGTGCTTGCTGCTGCCAAAGCAAAATCTTTAGGAGCTCTCAGTTGTCTTTCAAGATGAGCTGATTTTTAAATCACAGTTGATTTTTTTCCTCCTCTTTGTTATTGTGTGTCCTGGCCTGTTAAATCCATGAATTTTATAATTTCTGCATTTCTATGAAATGATAGTGCAGCACTTCCTGTGATAGAGAGTGTTCATTAAATCACTCATTTAGGATGTTTGCTAAAATTACAGACTTTGTAGGGATCTATAAATAGGAATAAATAATTTCTTTTTCAGCTTGAGGTGCTCAAATGGGGTTAAACCCCTTAAAAGTAACATGAAATACTAAATTAACTCCCTTTATTTTCCTCTAGGTGGTTTTATTTAAATACACATTCAAAATGTAATTATTATTTTTGATTTTTTTTTTTAAAACCTGTGTTACCTTCTTAAAACTTTGAGTTTAGTTAGGTCCTCTTGAACATGATTTTGCTGCCTGATTTTTTGAATTATGAATTCCTAGAATCTTCTTCTGGTGTGACTGAAAATATTGTTTAAATGAGTAAAGCTTTTCCTGTCCATTCACAACCATTAACCTGTGGCCATTTTTTTAATGGGGATGCAGGTAAATATTCTTTTTTCCTCCAAACAAAATGCTTTCTTTGCTCCTGGCTTTGTTTGCTATTGGCTGTGCAATGTAATAAATGGTAAATATGTAATAAATGGTAAATATGTAATAAATGGTAAATATATAAATATGTATATATAAATATGTAAATAATGTGTTTATCTTTAGGATCATGGAAGCTTTGGACAGACAGTGCCACCTAATCCTAAAACAGGTATGGAAACAAAACCAGTTCTTCATTTCTTGGATCTTTGGATTGCTATTTAATTTTATTTTTCCTTATTTTGCCTGAAAATTGGTTCATTATTATTTTTTAGCAGAAGCATTGTTATATTCTGTTACCCTGGAACAATTCTCATCTGTTTCTCCTAATGTACATTAAATATTCAGTAATATTTACAGAAATGCAGGCAATGAATGCTGAGAGGGTGGAGATGCAAGGCTGGTGGTTTCAGCTGTGTAGGTCTAAAAACAATTTCCATTTTTTGGGGTATTTTTTTGCAGGGAATGTTTTGCAGTAACAATTCACCAAAAATTCCCAGTTGCAGAAAAACAGATGGCTCAAATTCGAAATTTTATTTTCTGCACCACCCCCTAATTTGTGGGAATAAGCAGATAAACAGCTGTGGAAGGGAAATTTTTGGGTGTGGTTTTTTTTATGGGGCATTTTGTGTATTTTTTGTGGTTTTTTTTTTTTTGGTGTGGGGTTTTTTTGGGTGTTTTTTTGGTGTATTTTCTTTTGCGTAATTTTTTGCGTAATTTTTTTGTGTATTTTTGTGAGTTTTCCCCCCGTGTCTTTTTCCCCTTTCTCACCTTTTTCCCCCTCTCTTTTCCCTGCCTTGTCTTTTCCCCTGGTTTTTTCCTCTCTTTTTCCCCATTTTTTCCTGTCTTTTCCCCTGGTTTTTTCCTCTCTTTTTCCCCATTTTTTCCTGTTATTTCCCCTGGTTTTTTCCTCTCTTTTTCCCCATTTTTTCCTGTCTTTTCCCCTGGTTTTTTCCTCTCTTTTTCCCCATTTTTTCCTGTTTTTCCCCTGTCTATCCCCTGCCCTTTTCCTGCCCTTTCTCCCTATTTTTCCGTCTCCTTTTCCCATCTTTTTCCCGTCTGTTATCCCTGGGGTTTTTTCCCCCTTTTTTTTTTCCCCTTTTTTTCCCCCGTTTTTTTTCCCCGTTTTTTTTTTCCTGTCCTTTCCCCTCTTTCTTCCCCTGTACTTTTTCCTTGTTTTTTTTCCTTGTTTTTTTCCTTGTTTTTTTCCTTGTTTTTTTCCTTGTTTTTTTCCTTGTTTTTTTCCTTGTTTTTTTCCTTGTTTTTTTTCCTTGTTTTTTTTTCCTGTTTTTTTCCTGTTTTTTTTTCCTGTTTTTTTTCCCTGGTTTTTTTTCTTTTTTTTTTTTTTTTCCTGGTTTTTTCCTGTTTTTTTTCCTTGTTTTTTTTCCTATTTTTGTTCCTTGGTTTTTTTCCTGTTTTTTTTTTCTGTTTTTTTTCTGTTTTTTTTTTTCCCTGTTTTTTTTTTTCCCTGTTTTTTTTTACCCTGTTTTTTTTTCCTGTTTTTTTTTCCTGGTTTTTTTTTTCCTGTTTTTTTTTCCTGTTTTTTTTTCCCATTTTTTTTCCTGTTTTTTTTTTTTTTCCTGTTTTTTTTTTCCTTGTTTTTTTTTCCTGTTTTTTTTTTCCTGTTTTTTTTTCCTGTTTTTTTTTCCTGTTTTTTTTCTTGTTTTTTTTCCTTGTTTTTTTTCCTTGTTTTTTTTCCTTGTTTTTTTTCCTTGTTTTTTTTCCTTGTTTTTTTTCCTTGTTTTTTTTCCTTGTTTTTTTTTCCTTGTTTTTTTTCCTGGTTTTTTTTTCCTGGTTTTTTTTCCTGGTTTTTTTCCTGTTTTTTTTTTTCCTTGGTTTTTTTCCTTGGTTTTTTCCCTGTTTTTTTTTTTCCCTGTTTTTTTTTCCTGTTTTTTTTTCCTTGTTTTTTTTCCTGTTTTTTTTCCTGTTTTTTTTTTTCCTGGTTTTTTTTTCTCCTTTTTTTTTTCTCCTTTTTTTTTTCTCCTGTTTTTTTTTTCCTGGTTTTTTTCCTGGTTTTTTTCCTATTTTTTTTTTCCTGTTGTTTTTTTTTCCTTTGGAATTTCTGAAATAATGGTTGATTTTAAAATTATTGGTACTTTATAATGCCTGAAATAATGATTTATTTTAATATTTATTGGTACTTTATAATGCCTGAAATCATGATTGATTTTAATGTTTATTGGCACTTTGGAATGCCTGAATTAATCCATTATTTTATTATTTATTGGTATTTATATACCAATATATTAAATTTTATGAAATATATTTATTTATTTATTTATTTATTTATTTTTATATTTATTGGTATTTATAATGCCTGAAATAATGATTGATTTTAATATTTATTGGCACTTTGGAATGCCTGAATTAATCCATTATTTTATTATTTATTGGCATTTATATACCAATATATTAAATTTTATGAAATATATTTATTTATTTATTTATTTATTTATTTTTATATTTATTGGTATTTATAATGCCTGAAATAATGATTGATTTTAATATTTATTGGCACTTTGGAATGCCTGAATTAATCCATTATTTTATTATTTATTGGCATTTATATACCAATATATTAAATTTTATGAAATATATTTATTTATTTATTTATTTATTTATTTTTATATTTATTGGTATTTATAATGCCTGAAATAATGATTGATTTTAATATTTATTGGCACTTTGGAATGTCTGAATTAATCCATTATTTTATTATTTATTGGTATTTATATACCAATATATTAAATTTTATGAAATATATTTATTTATTTATTTATTTATTTATTTTTATATTTATTGGTATTTATAATGCCTGAAATAATGATTGATTTTAATATTTATTGGCACTTTGGAATGCCTGAATTAATCCATTATTTTATTATTTATTGGCATTTATATACCAATATATTAAATTTTATGAAATATATTTATTTATTTATTTATTTATTTATTTTTATATTTATTGGTATTTATAATGCCTGAAATAATGATTGATTTTAATATTTATTGGCACTTTGGAATGCCTGAATTAATCCATTATTTTATTATTTATTGGTATTTATATACCAATATATTAAATTTTATGAAATATATTTATAATCTATTTATTTATTTATTTATTTTTGTATTTATTGGTATTTATAATGCCTGCAATAATGATTGATTTTGGTATTTACTGGCACTTTGGAATGCCTGAATTGTGCCCTGGAATTGCCATTTGTTTTATTTTTGCCCTTCCAGGAGTCGATCCCTGTGAGGTGTGGTGCAGCAAGCCCGTGGAAAAATTGAGGGAAATTTGCAACGTGATCAAAATCAGGATTTTCTGGTGTGCTCTCTTCACCAGGGAAAGCACTTCCTTTGTGGATACTTTCTGGTGAGAATCCTCATTTTCCAAGGGCATTTCTCTCCCAACCCTCCACTTTTCCAAGGGCATTTCCCTCCCAACCCTCCACTTTTCCAAGGGCATTTCCCTCCAAACCCTCCCACTTTTCCAAGGGCATTTCCCTCCAAACCCTCCCACTTTTCCAAGGGCATTTCCCTCCCAATCCTCCCACTTTTCCAAGGGTGTTTCCCTCCCAACCCTCCACTTTTCCAAGGGCATTTCCCTCCCAATCCTCCACTTTTCCAAGGGCATTTCCCACCAAACCCTCCACTTTTCCAAGGGCATTTCCCTCCAAACCCTCCCACTTTTCCAAGGGCATTTCCCTCCAAACCCTCCCACTTTTCCAAGGGCGTTTCCCTCCAAACCCTCCCACTTTTCCAAGGGCATTTCCCTCCAAACCCTCCCACTTTTCCAAGGGCATTTCCCTCCCAATCCTCCACTTTTCCAAGGGCATTTCCCTCCAAACCCTCCCACTTTTCCAAGGGCATTTCCCTCCAAACCCTCCCACTTTTCCAAGGGCATTTCCCTCCAAACCCTCCCACTTTTCCAAGGGCATTTCCCTCCAAACCCTCCCACTTTTCCAAGGGCATTTCCCTCCAAACCCTCCCACTTTTCCAAGGGCATTTCCCACCAAACCCTCCCACTTTTCCAAGGGCATTTCCCTCCCAATCCTCCACTTTTCCAAGGGCATTTCCCTCCCAATCCTCCACTTTTCCAAGGGCATTTCCCTCCCAATCCTCCCACTTTTCCAAGGGCATTTCCCTCCCAATCCTCCACTTTTCCAAGGGTGTTTCCCTCCAACCCTCCCACTTTTCCAAGGGCATTTCCCTCCAAACCCTCCCACTTTTCCAAGGGCATTTCCCTCCAAACCCTCCCACTTTTCCAAGGGCATTTCCCTCCCAATCCTCCACTTTTCCAAGGACATTTCCCTCCCAATCCTCCCACTTTTCCTTGTTCCTGGGAAAATTCCATGGGTGCTTCCAGTGAGGCTCCAACTGGTGCAGAAATGTTGGACTGGGTTGAGGTCAGAAATTCTTGAATCCACAGGAAAAAAATTAAAAAATTAAGATGGATTTTCTGAAGTTTGGAATCTTTGGGATTTTCAAATCCTTGGGATTTTGGAGTTTGGAATCTTTGGGATTTTGGAGTTTGGAACCTTTGGGACTTGGGAGTTTGGGATCTTTGTGACTTTGAAGTTTAGAACCTTTGGGATCCTGGAGTTTTGGAACCTTTGGGGATCCTGGAGTTTGGGACCTTTGGGGAACCTGGAGTTTGGGATCTTTGGGACTTGGGAGTTTGGGATCTTTGGGGATTTTGGAGTTTGGAATCTTGGGGATTTTGGAGTTTGGAATCTTGGGGATATTTTGGAGTTTGGAATCTTGGGGATTTTGGCATCCTTGGGATTTTGGAGTTTGCAATTTTTGGGATTTTGGAACTTTGGGGACTTTGGAGTTCGGGACCTTTGGGGATCCTGGAGTTTTGGAACCTTTGGGGATCCTGGAGTTTGGGATCTTTGAGACTTTGGACTATTCGAACCTTTTGGAACCTTTGGGGATTTTTGAGTTTTGGGATCTTTGGGGATTTTTGAGTTTTGGAACCATTGGGGATCGTGGAGTTTGGAACCATTTGGGATCCTGGAGTTTGGGACCTTTGGGGATTTTTGAGTTTGGGACCTTTGGGGATTTTGGAGTTTGGGAACCTTTGGGGATTCTGGAGTTTGGGAACCTTTGGGGATTCTGGAGTTTGGGAACCTTTGGGGATCCTGGAGTTTGGAAACTTTGGGGATCCTGGAGTTCGGAACCTTTGGGGATCCTGGAGTTTGGGATCTTTGGGACTTGGGAGTTTAGGACCTTTGGGGATTTTTGAGTTTTGGGACCTTTGGGGATCTGGAGTTTGGGACCTTTGGGGATTTTGGGGTTTGGAATCTTGGGGATTTTGGGGTTTGGAATCTTGGGGATTTTGGAACTTTGGGGACTTTGGAGTTTGGGAACCTTTGGGGATCCTGGAGTTTGGGAACCTTTGGGGATCCTGGAGTTTGGGATCTTTGGGGATTGTGGAGTTTGGGACCTTTGGGGATTTTTGAGTTTGGGACCTTTGGGGATTTTTGAGTTTTGGGACCTTTTGGGATTTTTGAGTTTTGGGACCTTTTGGGATTTTTGAGTTTTGGGACCTTTTGGGATTTTTGAGTTTTGGGACCTTTGGGGATTTTTGAGTTTTGGGACCTTTGGGGATTTTTGAGTTTTGGGACCTTTGGGGATCTGGAGTTTGGGACCTTTGGGGATTTTGGGGTTTGGAATCTTGGGGATTTTGGAACTTTGGGGACTTTGGAGTTTGGGAACCTTTGGGGATCCTGGAGTTTGGGAACCTTTGGGGATCCTGGAGTTTTGGACCTTTGGGGATTTTTGAGTTTGGGACCTTTGGGGATTTTTGAGTTTTGGGACCTTTGGGGACTTTTGAGTTTTGGGACCTTTGGGGATTTTTGAGTTTTGGGACCTTTGGGGATTTTTGAGTTTTGGGACCTTTGGGGATCCTGGAGTTTTGGAACCTTTGGGGATCCTGGAGTTTGGGAACCTTTGGGGATTCCGGAGTTTGGGAACCTTTGGGGATTCTGGAGTTTGGGAACCTTTGGGGATTTTTGAGTTTGGGACCTTTGGGGATTCCGGAGTTTGGGACCTTTGGGGATTCTGGAGTTTGGGAACCTTTGGGGATTCTGGAGTTTGGGAACCTTTGGGGATTCCGGAGTTTGGGACCTTTGGGGATTTTGGAGTTTGGGACCTTTGGGGATTTTGGAGTTTGGGAACCTTTGGGGATTCCGGAGTTTGGGAACCTTTGGGGATTTTGGAGTTTGGGAACCTTTGGGGATCCTGGAGTTTGGGAACCTTTGGGGATCCTGGAGTTTTGGACCTTTGGGGATTTTTGAGTTTGGGACCTTTGGGGATTTTTGAGTTTTGGCACCTTTGGGGATTTTTGAGTTTTGGGACCTTTGGGGATCTGGAGGTTGGGACCTTTGGGGATTTTGGGGTTTGGAATCTTGGGGATTTTGGAACTTTGGGGACTTTGGAGTTTGGGAACCTTTGGGGATCCTGGAGTTTGGGAACCTTTGGGGATCCTGGAGTTTTGGACCTTTGGGGATTTTTGAGTTTGGGACCTTTGGGGATTTTTGAGTTTTGGGACCTTTGGGGACTTTTGAGTTTTGGGACCTTTGGGGATTTTTGAGTTTTGGGACCTTTGGGGATTTTTGAGTTTTGGGACCTTTGGGGATCCTGGAGTTTTGGAACCTTTGGGGATCCTGGAGTTTGGGAACCTTTGGGGATTCCGGAGTTTGGGAACCTTTGGGGATTCCGGAGTTTGGGAACCTTTGGGGATTTTGGAGTTTGGGACCTTTGGGGATTCCGGAGTTTGGGACCTTTGGGGATTCCGGAGTTTGGGAACCTTTGGGGATTCCGGAGTTTGGGACCTTTGGGGATTTTGGAGTTTGGGACCTTTGGGGATTTTGGAGTTTGGGAACCTTTGGGGATTCCGGAGTTTGGGAACCTTTGGGGATTCCGGAATTTGGGAACCTTTGGGGATTTTGGAGTTTGGGAACCTTTGGGGATTCCGGAGTTTGGGAACCTTTGGGGATTGTGGAGTTTGGGACCTTTGGGGATTGTGGAGTTTGGGAACCTTTGGGGATTGTGGAGTTTGGGAACCTTTGGGGATTCTGGAGTTTAGGAACCTTTGGGGATTTTTGAGTTTAGGAACCTTTGGGGATTTTTGAGTTTTGGGACCTTTGGGGATTCCGGAGTTTGGGACCTTTGGGGATTTTTGAGTTTGGGACCTTTGGGGATTTTTGAGTTTTGGGACCTTTGGGGATTTTTGAGTTTGGGACCTTTGGGGATTTTTGAGTTTTGGGACCTTTGGGGATTTTTGAGTTTTGGGACCTTTGGGGATTCCGGAGTTTCGGAACCTTTGGGGATTCCGGAGTTTGGGAACCTTTGGGGATTCTGGAGTTTGGGAACCTTTGGGGATTCCGGAGTTTGGGACCTTTGGGGATTTTGGAGTTTGGGAACCTTTGGGGATTTTGGAGTTTGGGACCTTTGGGGATCCTGGAGTTTGGAACCTTTGGGGATCCTGGAGTTCGGAACCTTTGGGGATCCTGGAGTTTGGGATCTTTGGGACTTGGGAGTTTAGGACCTTTGGGGATTTTTGAGTTTTGGGACCTTTGGGGATCTGGAGTTTGGGACCTTTGGGGATTTTGGGGTTTGGAATCTTGGGGATTTTGGGGTTTGGAATCTTGGGGATTTTGGAACTTTGGGGACTTTGGAGTTTGGGAACCTTTGGGGATCCTGGAGTTTGGGAACCTTTGGGGATCCTGGAGTTTGGGAACCTTTGGGGATTTTTGAGTTTTGGACCTTTGGGGATTTTTGAGTTTTGGGACCTTTGGGGATTTTTGAGTTTTGGGACCTTTGGGGATTTTTGAGTTTTGGGACCTTTGGGGATTTTTGAGTTTTGGGACCTTTGGGGATTTTTGAGTTTTGGGACCTTTGGGGATCCTGGAGTTTTGGAACCTTTGGGGATCCTGGAGTTTGGGAACCTTTGGGGATTCCGGAGTTTGGGAACCTTTGGGGATTCCGGAGTTTGGGAACCTTTGGGGATTCCGGAGTTTGGGACCTTTGGGGATTTTGGAGTTTGGGAACCTTTGGGGATTCCGGAGTTTGGGAACCTTTGGGGATTCCGGAATTTGGGAACCTTTGGGGATTTTGGAGTTTGGGAACCTTTGGGGATTCCGGAGTTTGGGAACCTTTGGGGATTGTGGAGTTTGGGAACCTTTGGGGATTCTGGAGTTTGGGACCTTTGGGGATTTTTGAGTTTAGGAACCTTTGGGGATTTTTGAGTTTTGGGACCTTTGGGGATTTTTGAGTTTGGGACCTTTGGGGATTTTTGAGTTTTGGGACCTTTGGGGATTTTTGGGACCTTTGGGGAGTTTTGGGACCTTTGGGGATTTTTGAGTTTTGGAACCTTTGGGGATTCCGGAGTTTGGGAACCTTTGGGGATTCTGGAGTTTGGGAACCTTTGGGGATTCTGGACTTTGGGAACCTTTGGGGATTCCGGAGTTTGGGACCTTTGGGGATTTTGGAGTTTGGGAACCTTTGGGGATTTTGGAGTTTGGGAACCTTTGGGGATCCTGGAGTTTGGAACCTTTGGGGATCCTGGAGTTCGGAACCTTTGGGGATCCTGGAGTTTGGGATCTTTGGGACTTGGGAGTTTAGGACCTTTGGGGATTTTTGAGTTTTGGGACCTTTGGGGATCTGGAGTTTGGGACCTTTGGGGATTTTGGGGTTTGGAATCTTGGGGATTTTGGGGTTTGGAATCTTGGGGATTTTGGAACTTTGGGGACTTTGGAGTTTGGGAACCTTTGGGGATCCTGGAGTTTGGGAACCTTTGGGGATCCTGGAGTTTGGGAACCTTTGGGGATCCTGGAGTTTGGGACCTTTGGGGATTTTTGTGTTTGGGACCTTTGGGGATTTTTGTGTTTGGGACCTTTGGGGATTTTTGAGTTTTGGGACCTTTGGGGATTTTTGAGTTTTGGGACCTTTGGGGATTTTTGAGTTTTGGAACCTTTGGGGATCCTGGAGTTTGGGAACCTTTGGGGATTCCAGTGTTTGGGAACCTTTGGGGATTTTGGAGTTTGGGACCTTTGGGGATTGTGGAGTTTGGGAACCTTTGGGGATTGTGGAGTTTGGGAACCTTTGGGGATTTTGGAGTTTGGGAACCTTTGGGGATTCCGGAGTTTGGGAACCTTTGGGGATTCCGGAGTTTGGGAACCTTTGGGGATTCTGGAGTTTGGGAACCTTTGGGGATCCTGGAGTTTGGGAACCTTTGGGGATTCTGGAGTTTTGGGACCTTTGGGGATTTTGGAGTTTGGGACCTTTGGGGATTTTGGAGTTTGGGAACCTTTGGGGATTCCGGAGTTTGGGAACCTTGGGGATTTTGGAGTTTTGGGACCTTTGGGAGTCTGGGAAGCTGAAATTTGGGGAGTATTTCAGTATTTTTGTAGATGCTGACATTTCAAAAGCAGCAAAATTTTCCATCTCTTCTTCTTTTAATTATTATTTTTCTCCTTCCTCCTCTGAAGGGCTGGACGTGAATTTTTAAACATTTTCAGATCTAATCCCTCTAAATATTCGTAATTCAGACCCTGTAACAGCTTGGTGTTTGTCTAAATAACAATTCCTTCTGTTAAATAATAATTCCTTCTGTTTTCCAACAGTTTGATGTTCCTGGACTGGAACATGAAGAAAGTTTATGAGTTCAATGTTATGGAAGACCTTGCTGATTTAATTAAAAAAGTTGTTGTAAGTCCTGGATTTTAAATTTCAAATTTCTAAATTTTCAAATTTAATTAAAGATTAATTTTTTTTTTCAAATTTAATTTTAAATTAATTACAATTAATTAAATCTGTCCCTTAAGCATCATCTAATCCTGAATTAGACATTTCCTTTTGCTGAAGTGAAGACATAATTATCAATTATTTGATAATTAGGAAATTGTGGCCTAGGCTTTATTCCAGATGGGATCATGTAGGAAATATTTGCAGTCAGAAATGAAGTTGGTGGATGAATGACTTAAATAATTTATTTTCCCCTTATTTCAACAAACAATATTTTAAATTTGCTTTTGCTGACTTAGAAACAGAATAATGGAGAGGAGGACGTGAGGAATTTGTTCCATTTGTTGTGGGGTTTATTTTAAATTTCGGTAATAAAACATTTCTTACTTTATTTCTTGAAATTGTGTGTCCAACCCCAAGCTACATATTTTATTTTATGAATTTAGGTGTATTTTATGTTACAGATTTAGGTGTATTTTATTTTATGAATATAGGTGTATTTATTTTATAAATTTAGGCGTATTTTATTTTATGAATTTAGGTGTATTTTCTTTTATAGATTTAGGTGTATTTTATTTTATGAATTTAGGTGTATTTTATTTTATTAATTTAGGCGTATTTTATTTTATTAATTTAGATGTATTTTATGAATTTAGGTGTATTTTATTTTATGAATTTAGGTGTATTTATTTTATAAATTTAGGTGTATTTTATTTTATAAATTTAGGTGTATTTTATTTTATTAATTTAGGTGTATTTTATTTTATGAATATAGGTGTATTTTATTTTATGAATATAGGTGTATTTTATTTTATGAATTTAGGTGTATTTATTTTATAAATTTAGGTGTATTTTATTTTATTAATTTAGGCGTATTTTATTTTATGAATATAGGTGTATTTTATTTTATAAATTTAGGTGTATTTATGAATTTAGGTGTATTTTATTTTATGAATATAGCTATAACATATTTCTTATTTAATTTCTCTTCATTTTCTGGGTTGTAGATCCAAGAGTAGGGTAGACTTGGAGGAGCAGATTTTGGGGTGTCTCAGCTTTGGGGTTCTTTGGGATTTTGGGAGCTGCACAAGGGCTCAAAGGGGCAGAATTTCCTCAGCAGATCTCACAGGAATCCTCTCTGCTCATTTATTTTTCAACAAAAATCAGGAATGCAGCTGCCCCAGGGATGGTGGATTCCAGCAGAACAGGAAATGTCACTGAGCTGCACCCGAGCAGGCAGAAATTCCAATTATCTCCTCTCAAAAATTGATTTTTAATTTGGTTTTTTTGTTTGTTTTTTTTATCCTTGTTGCAGAACATCCCCCATTTCATCAGTGGCATCCTGAGGATTGGCACTGGGATAGAAAATGTGAGTTTCTGGAATGGTTTGGGAGATTCTTTCATTAATTTCAGTCATCACAAGGAATGAATGGGCATCACAAGGAATTTCTGGGCTCTGGAGAAGGGAGAAAGGGAAATTTCTAAACCAAATTCGAGGGGGTTTTTATTATTTTCTTTAGTAAGTTCAATCATCACAAGAAAGTTTCTAAATCAAATTTTCAGGGGTTTTATTTTTTAATAATTTCAGTCATTACAATAATTTCATATATTTCATTTCAATAATTTTTATTGTAATAATTTCAGTTATTACAATAATTACAATCATTACAATTGTTTCTAAGCAATTTTTTGGGGGGGTTTTTTGTTATTTTTCAATCATTTCAGAAGCTTCTAAATGAAATTCCACCATTTGAATTCTTCCTGTTGCAAGTCTGCTCTGATTTTGTGGCTGTGCTGTGCTGGAGCTCTCGGGATAATTCAAATATTTGTGTTTATTTGCTGCTGTCCGTTTGAAAATCAGCTGAACAGAGGCAGAGAGCAGAGCTCCAAGGCTTTGCTGTGCCAGTTGGTGACTTTTCCTCGATTTCTGTGAACAGAGGCAGAGAGCAGAGCTCCAAGGCTTTGCTGTGCCAGTTGATGACTTTTCCTCGATTCTCTGTGGTTTCCCATTGCACCAGGGTCAGTTCCACCTCGGAGAGGCGCTGGACTGGGTCAGGTGTGTGGGGGACTCCAGCATGCTGCAGGACCTGGAGCAGATGGGGGACTTCGGCAGGGTCATCCTGGCCATGTTCTTCTCTGAGTGTGAGTCTGGACCCTCCAGAGGGCCAAAAATGGGGGAAAAATCACTGCTCTCTTCTCAAAATCATGAAATCATTGCTGCTTTTATTTCCATCCCGGGCCTCTCCACTCGGAAATTATTTTTATCGTCATTATAATTATCGTTATCATTATTATATTGTATCATATGTTAATATATAATATATAAGTCATTATGATTAGATAATATATATAAGATAGTGAGATAATATATAATATATATAATATATATATAATATAATATATAATATATAATATATAATATATATAATATAATATAATATAATATAATATAATATAATATAATATAATATAATATAATATAATATAATATAATATAATATAATATAATATAATATAATATAATATGATACAATACGATACAATATAATACAATACGATACAATATGATACAATATAATATAATATAATATAATATAATATAATATAATATAATATAATATAATATAATATAATATAATATAATATATAATATATATAATATGATATAATATATATAATATATATAATATGATATAATATAATATATATAATATAATATAATATAATATTATATTATATAATATGATACAATACGATACAATATAATACAATACGATACAATATAATACGATATAATATGATATTATATGATATTATATTATATTATATATATAATATAATATATATTATATTATACATATTACATAATATATATTATATAATATGTAATTATATAATATGTAATTATATAATATATAATTATATAATATATATTTTATAATTATATATAATTATAATTTACAATATATGTTCTATAATTGTATATAATTATAGAATAGATATCAATAATAGTGATTATTAATATATATTGTATATAATATATAATTATATAGAAATACAATTTTATTATAATTTTATGTAATTATAGTATTATATATAATTATATAAAATAGAATTTTGTTATAATTCTATGTAATTATAGTATTATATATAATTATATCAAAGTATAATTTTATTATTCTTTTATGTAATGATATAATTATATATACTTATATAAAATTATAATCTTATTATAATTTTATGTAATTATATATCATATATATAATTCATATCAAATTTATTATATATTGTAATTTATACAATATATATAATGTAGATTATAAAATTATATAATATATAATATGTTACATATTGTATATTATGTATGATATGTAAATATATATTATATTTATATTTATATATTTATTTTATATATAATGTATTTATATATTATATATAAGTTTTTATATATTTTTATGTAATTATGGCAATTAGATATAATTTATAATATAATAATAACAATGACAATAATAATAGTGATGATAATAATAATGATAATATAATAATAACAATAACAATAATAATAATAAAAATAATGATAATATAATAATAATAACAACAATAATAATAGTAATAATAATAATAACAATGATGATGATTTGGGTTGCTCCTGTTGCTGAATTTGTTGCAGGTTTTGGGAGCAGGCAGGAGCAGAGCAGGATTTTTAGTGGGAATTTTTTAGTGGGATTTTTTTTTTTTTAGTGGGAATTTTTTTTTAGTGGGAATTTTTTTAGTGGGATTTTTTTTAGCGGGATTTTTTTAGCGGGATTTTTTTAGCGGGATTTTTTTAGCGGGATTTTTTTTAGTGGGATTTTTTTTAGTGGGATTTTTTTTAAGCGGGATTTTTTTTAAGCGGGATTTTTTTTAGTGGGATTTTTTTTAGTGGGATTTTTTTTAGTGAGATTTTTTTTTTAGTGAGATTTTTTTAGTGGGATTTTTTTTAGTGGGATTTTTTTTAAGCGGGATTTTTTTTAGTGGGATTTTTTTTTAGCGGGATTATTTTAGTGGGATTTTTTTTAGTGGGAATTTTTTTTAGCGGGATTTTTTTAGCGGGATTTTTTTTAGCGGGATTTTTTTAGTGGGATTTTTTTTTAGCGGGATTTTTTTAGTGGGATTTTTTTTAGTGGGAATTTTTTTTTAGTGGGAATTTTTTTAGTGGAATTTTTTTTAGCGGGATTTTTTTAGTGGGATTTTTTTTTAGCGGGATTTTTTTTTTAGTGGGATTTTTTTTTTTAGTGGGA
Organism: Molothrus aeneus; assembly: GCF_037042795.1. NCBI lineage: Eukaryota > Metazoa > Chordata > Aves > Passeriformes > Icteridae > Molothrus > Molothrus aeneus. The sequence goes on along the minus strand of NC_089647.1, from coordinate 114,889,151 downwards.
TTTTTTTTTAGTGAGATTTTTTTAGTGGGATTTTATTTAGTGGGATTTTTTTTTTAGCGGGATTTTTTTTAGCGGGAATTTTTTTTTAGTGGGAATTTCTTTAGTGGGATTTTTTTTTAGCGGGAATTTTTTTTTGTGGGAATTTTTTTTTAGCGGGAATTTTTTTTTGTGGGAATTTTTTTTTGTGGGAATTTTTTTTTTGTGGGAATTTTTTTTTGTGGGAATTTTTTTTTGTGGGAATTTTTTTTTAGTGGGATTTTTTTTTAGTGGGATTTTTTTTAGTGCGATTTTTTTTAATGGGAATTTTTTTTTAGTGGGATTTTTTTTTAGTGGGAATTTTTTTTTAGTGGGATTTTTTTTAGTGGGAATTTTTTTTTAGTGGGATTTTTTTTGTGGGAATTTTTTTTTTTAGTGGGAATTTTTTTAGCGGGATTTTTTTTTTAGTGGGATTTTTTTTAGTGGGATTTTTTTTTAGTGAGATTTTTTTTTAGTGGGATTTTTTTAGTGGGATTTTTTTAGTGGGATTTTTTTTAGTGGGATTTTTTTTTAGTGGGATTTTTTTTAAGCGGGATTTTTTTTAGTGGGATTTTTTTTTAGCGGGATTATTTTAGTGGGATTTTTTTTAGTGGGAATTTTTTTTAGCGGGATTTTTTTAGCGGGATTTTTTTTAGCGGGATTTTTTTAGTGGGATTTTTTTTAGTGGGAATTTTTTTTAGTGGGAATTTTTTTTAGCGGGATTTTTTTTTAGTGGAATTTTTTTAGTGGGATTTTTTTAGTGGGATTTTTTTAGTGGGATTTTTTTTAGTGGGATTTTTTTTTAGTGGGATTTTTTTTAAGCGGGATTTTTTTTAGTGGGATTTTTTTTTAGCGGGATTATTTTAGTGGGATTTTTTTTAGTGGGAATTTTTTTTAGCGGGATTTTTTTAGCGGGATTTTTTTTAGCGGGATTTTTTTAGTGGGATTTTTTTTAGTGGGAATTTTTTTTAGTGGGAATTTTTTTTAGCGGGATTTTTTTTTAGTGGAATTTTTTTTTTAGTGGGATTTTTTTAGTGGGATTTTTTTTAGCGGGATTTTTTTTAGCGGGATTTTTTTTTTAGTGGGATTTTTTTTTTTAGTGGGAATTTTTTTTTAGTGGGAATTTTTTTTAGTGGGAATTTTTTTTAGTGGGAATTTTTTTAGTGGGAATTTCTTCACCCTCCGTGCTCCCCTGAATTTCCTCCCCAGGGAAACGTTACATCACCAAGGTGGCACTGGAGGATTATGATTTAGTGGCAGAACTCCGAGCTCGGACCTGTGAGAGCTCCAGGAAGGTGAGAGAAGCTCTCAGGGTTTGTTTGGGGCATTTTTAGGGGGGTTCTGACTGTTAAAAAAACCCAATTATTGAAGAGAAATATTTCAAAAGCTCAAGTGTTTAATTCTGACATCAAAAATTCCCTTTACTACATGAAATAATGACTTTTACACTGCTGGATTCAAGGAGTTTATCCACTAAACTCCTTAAATTCAGCAGTGTCAAGGTCATTATTTCATGTAAGTGGGGCCAGGACAGAAAATGTGGTGGAGAAAATGTGGTGGATAAATTCTCTGTTCCTGGTCCCACTTACATGAAATAATGACCTTTGCATTGCTGAATTTAAGGAGTTTAGTGCATAAATTTTCTGTTCTGGTCCCACTTGCATGAAATAATGATCTTTATACTGCTGAATTTAAGGAGTTTAGTGCACAAATTGTTTTTGCCTGTCCCACTTAGATGAAATGATGACTTTTACACTGCTGAATTGAATGAATTTGGTGCATAAATTGTTTTTTTCCTGGTCCCACAGAAGAGTGAAGCCATGAAGCAGAGAGGAAATACAGAATTTTCCCAGGGAGCCCTGGGCTCTGCCATCATGTCCTACACCAAAGCCATCGAGTTTTGGTAAGAACTGAGCTCAACTTCTTCCCATTTCTCCTCATTTTGTGCAATTTTGCATCAGCCACTTGAATTAGAGGCCAAATGATGCCTAATTTTTAAAAAAAGCCCTCTAACCCATTTTAATTCTATTTTTTTAGTTGTTTTTTTTCTGCTCCAAAAGTCCTTTTAGGGCTTCAAATGGCCAAGAAGAAGAGGAGCAAGCCTGCAAGAAAAATAAATTATTTTAAATCAATTCTTCCAATAATTTAAAAATTCTTTTAATTCTTTGGTGTGGACAACCAAGAGCAGGCACTTTGGGTGTTTGCCCTCGAAATGCTCTTGCAAATGTTGCCAATATTTATCATTATTTCTCTTTATTCCCATGATGCAAAAGGAGCAAAGAGCCAATATTTCACTGCCTGTTCTTGGCAGCTCTCAGGCTTTGTGAAACCTTTGTTCAGTTTCTTCCTGAAAGGCTCTGGAGAAGGGAGAAAGGGATGAAATGGGAATTTTTAGGGCATTTTTCCCCTTCCCTTGGAGTGTCAGCAGGGTTGGTGTGTTCACCATTGGGGCTGTGCTCATGAAAATGCTGATTTTACTCATCCAGGTGTCCCTAAAATGCAGGAAAATTGATAAAATCCCACTTTCCACAAAACCCCCTTGTGCCAAGAGTTGGATTTTTTTCATTTTTTGAACTCTGTAGCTTTACAATTATGCCCTGCAAAGGATCAGGATTTTTGATTTATTTCCCCTCCCTTTTATCTACACCAACATCTCATCATGTACAATTCATTTTAATCAATTAATTTCCAATATTCTGGGAATAAATCCATTTGAATCCCCATAAATGCCACATGGCAGGAGGGGTTTTGGTCCCACATTTGAGCTGATTTCACCCTTCTTGCAAAATTGTGGCAAGGCCAGGAAGGGAAAAGCAGAACTGGGTAGAAAAACAGGAAATCCTGGGGCTGGTGCAGAGGAGGTCGTGTGGTTTCCAGGAGCTGCAGGGCTGGGCTGCTTTTAACAGCAGGATGAGAATAATTGGAATTAATGGCCCCAAAACTTGCAAATGATCCCACAATTCTAATGGACATTCCCATTTAAACCCCTGGGAGTTTCTGTGTGGAGTTTTTGCAGGCAAATCTGGTGAAAAATTCAATTTTTTCTTCTCATTTGCAAGGAAATCTGGTGAAAATTCAAATTTTTTCCTTCTCCTTAAGGTTTTCAGTAGGAATAGCCATGATTAACTCTGAACTGGCTGAGAATAATTCAAATTAATAGGAAGTTGCATTGATGGCCCCAAAACTTACCAATGATCCCACAATTACAATGAGCATTGCCATGCAAACCAATGGGGTTTTCTGTCTGGAATTTTTTCAGGCAGATCTGGTAAAAATCCAATTTTTTTCCATCTCCTTAGGGATTTCAGGAGGAGCAGCCATTATTAACTAATTGGAAGTTGCATTGATGGCCCCCAATCTTATCTAAGATTCCCCAATTCTAATGAATATTCCCAGTGACAACTTGTAAACCCATGGGGTTTTCTGTGTGGAGTTCTTGCAGGCAAATCTGGTGAAAATCCCTTTTTATATTTTCCTTCTTAGGGATTTTAGTAGGAATAGTTTTTATTAACTAATTGGAAGTTGCATTGATGGCCCCAAAACTTGCAAATGATCCCACAATTCTAATGAACATTCCCATATAAACCCATGGGAGTTTCTGTGTGGAGTTTTTGCAGGCAAATCTGGTGAAAAATTCAATTTTTTCTTCTTCTTCTTTGCAAGCAAATCTGGTGAAAATTCAAATTTTTTCCTTCTCCTTAAGGTTTTCAGTAACTCTGAGCTGGCTGAGAATAATTTGAATTAATAGGAAGTTGCATTGATGGCCCCAAAACTTACAAATGATCCCACAATTCTAATGGACATTCCCATTTAAACCCATGGGGTTTTCTGTGTGGAGTTTTTGCAGGCAAATCTGGTGAAAATTCAATTTTTTCTTCTCATTTGCAAGGAAATCTGGTGAAAATTCAAATTTTTTCCTTCTCCTTAAGGTTTTCAGTAGGAATAGCCATGATTAAGTCTGAGCTGGCTCAGAATAATTTGAATTATTTTGAAGTTGCATGAATGGCCCCAAAACTTGCAAATGATCCCACAATTACAATGAACATTCCCATATAAACCCATGGGGTTTTCTGTGTGGAGTTTTTGCAGGCAAATCTGATGAAAATTCAATTTTTTCTTCTCTTTTGCAAGCAAATCTTGTGAAGATCCCATTTTTTTCCTTCTCCTTAAGGTTTTCAATAGGAATAGCCACTATTAACTCTGAGCTGGCTGAGAATAATTTGAATTGATTGGAAGTTGCATTGATGGCCCCAAAACTTACAAATGATCCCACAATTACAATGAACATTCCCATATAAACCCATGGGAGTTTCTGTGTGGAATTTTTGCAGGCAAATCTGATGAAAATTCAATTTTTTTTCCTTCTCCCTAAGGTTTTCAATAGGAATAGCCATGATTAACCAATTGGAAGTTGCATTGATGGCCCCAAACCGTAGAAATGATCCCCCAGTTCTAATGAACAAATAAACCCACGGGGTTTTCTGCGTGGAGTTTTTTGCAGGCAGATCTGGTGAAAATCCCATTTTCTCCCTTCTCCCTGGTGATTCCAGTAGCAATAACCATTATTAACCCTTGATAATGTTATTTTTCCCAGCCCTACCAACCACCTGCTGTATGGGAACCGAGCTCTGTGCTTCATTCTCACCAGGCAATACGGGTGAGTGAGCCCTGGGCTGAGCTGCTTGCAGAAAAGGGAATGCATTTGGAATAAATTCCATTTTCTAAAGCCCTAAACGTTGTTTCTGGTTGTGTGGCTGCAGTTGGGTGTGGTTATGGATCCCTGGAAGGGTTTATGGCCACTTTGGGTTTGTTCTTGGAGCAGCCTGGGGGTGGTGCAAGGTGGCCCCGCTCATTTTGGGGTGGAACTGGGGGGGATTTGAGGCCCTTTGAAACCCCAAACCATTCCATAGTTTGGAGAAAAACCCCAAACCATTTCATACTCGGGGAAAAAAAACCCAAACCATTCCATAGTTTGGGGAAAAAAAACCCAAACCATTCCATAGTTTGGGAAAAAACCCCAAACCATTCCATAGTTTGGGAAAAAACCCCAAACCATTCCATAGTTTGGAAAAAAAATCCCAAACCATTCCATAGTTTGGGAAAAAAACCCCAAACCATTCCATAGTTTGGAAAAAAAATCCCAAACCATTCCATAGTTTGGGAAAAAAACCCCAAACCATTCCATAGTTTGGAAAAAAAATCCCAAACCATTCCATAGTTTGGGAAAAAACCCCAAACCATTCCATAGTTTGGAAAAAAAATCCCAAACCATTCCATAGTTTGGGAAAAAAACCCCAAACCATTCCATAGTTTGGAAAAAAAATCCCAAACCATTCCATAGTTTGGGAAAAAAACCCCAAACCATTCCATAGTTTGGAAAAAAAATCCCAAACCATTCCATAGTTTGGGAAAAAAACCCCAGACCATTCCATAGTTTGGGAAAAAAACCCCAAACCATTCCATAGTTTCGAAAAAACCCCAAACCATTCCATAGTTTGGGAAAAAAACCCAAACCTTTCCATAGTTTGGGAAAAAAACCCAAACCATTTCATAATTTCCATATGAGCTGCTGTTCCATTTTTATTTTATTTATTTATTTCATTAATTAATTAACAAATATTTATTTATTTATTTATTTTAATCGATTTTTAATTTTTATATTCTCATATATTAGATTTCTGTTTATGATGGGTTTTTTGTATTTATTTGTATTTTTATTATTTTGGTTTTTTTTTTAAATTTATGTTATTTGTATATTTATTTTATTTATTTTTACACCAGCCTGGAGATTTTTAAATATATATATATATATATATATTTTTTTTTTTTAATATATATATATAAATATATATATATATATAAAATATACATACGTACATATATATATAAAAATATACATACATATATATCTTATATATTATACATATCTTATATATCATATATACATATTTTATATATATGCTATATATTATAAATATTTATTTTATATATTGTATGTTTATATATTATATATTTATATAATATATATAGAATATAATTATATTTAATTATATATAATTATATATATATATAATATTATATTATTATTTTATATATATATAACGTATAAAGCTATAAATTACAAATTCCTCTTCTTTCCCCTCCCTTTCTCTCAGGAGAGCTGTCCTTGATGGAAAAAGAGCCATAGTTCTCAAGCCTGACTGGCCAAAGGTTGGTTTCTTGCACATTCCAAAATTTTATTTTATTTTTTTTGGCATTTTAGAGCAAGAGGAGAACCCAGAGCTGATTTTTAATGAATGGACACAGAGCTTTGTGGGCTGAGGATTCTGCCAAGTGCATTTTGCTTGGGTTTTTAGGTTTAAAATGTTATTTTGAGGTGCTTGGCATGTGTCAAGACAGAACAAAATGTTTATTATGCTGGGCGTTATCAGAATACTTCAAAAAGTGCATTTAGATACATAGAAAACTCCTGGTTAATGGCCAACAGGTATTTGCCAATATTCCTGGCCTGAAGGAGAATAAACAACAGATACTTACAACATTGAAAGTGACTGAGATTAGAGAAGAAAAAGCAAATTTGCTCTTTTCCAAAGCAGAGAAAGCAAAAAAAAAAACCACCCAAATTTCCTTTTTTCCCAATGACTTATCCCTGTTGCAGTTCAAATCTGATTTTTCATCAGCTGACAGCAGCTCACTCGCTGGATTACACAAAATTCACCTTTTTTGCTGCTACTGCAGCAAGATTTCCTATTAAATCCTCCTCTCCTTAGTGTGGCTAAAACCTTAAAATCCTGATTTCATTTACTTTTTTATTATTCTTTCTTTTGTCCTAGGGTCACTACCACTACTGCAAAGCCCTGGCCCTGCTGGGCAAGGCTGAGCTGGCCCTGGTGGCCAACGAGAAGGCGCAGAAGCTGTGCCAGAACAGCGCCGAGGGGATCAAGGAGCTCATCCAGCAGAACGAGAAACTGAGGAAGAGCTCCCAGGACACGCAGGGTAATCCCTCCCTGCTGAGGGCTCAGCTGCGCCCCTGTGCTCAGGGAGCTCGGGGTGGCTTTTAATTCCTCCTGTTCTGGCTTTTACTGTAGGGGCGGAACAGAAACACAGGGCGAGGAAGCCTCTGCAAGAGAAAAAGTAAGGGGGTCGTTTGGGGTGAATTTGGGTTGAATTTGGGTTGAATTTGGGTTGAATTTGGGTTGAAATTGGGTTGAAATTGGGTTGAAATTGGGTTGAAATTGGGTTGAAATTGGGTTGAAATTGGGTTGAAATTGGGTTGAATTTGGGTTGAATTTGGGTTGAATTTGGGTTGAATTTGGGTTGAATTTTGGTTGAATTTGGGTTGCTTTTTCGGTTGAATTTTGGTTGAATTTGGGTTGCTTTTTCGGTTGATTTTTGGTTGAATTTTGGTTGAATTTTGGTTGAATTTTGGTTGAATTTTGGTTGATTTTTGGTTGATTTTTGGTTGAGATTTTGGTTGAGATTTTGGTTGAGTTTTTGGTTGATTTTCGGTTGATTTTCGGTTGATTTTCGGTTGATTTTCGGTTGAATTTCGGTTGAATTTCGGTTGAATTTCGGTTGAATTTCGGTTGAATTTCGGTTGATTTTCGGTTGATTTTTGGTTGATTTTTGGTTGATTTTTGGTTGATTTTTTGTTGATTTTCGGCTGATTTTCGGCTGATTTTCGGTTGATTTTCGGTTGATTTTCAATTGATTTTTGGGTTGATTTTTGGTTGATTTTTTGGTTGATTTTCGGTTGAATTTCGGTTGAATTTCGGTTGAATTTTTAGTTGATTTTTTTGGTTGAATTTTAGGTTGATTTTTGGTTGAATTTTTGGTTGATTTTTTGGTTGAATTTTTGGTTGATTTTTCGTTGATTTTTGGTTGATTTTTTGGTAGATTTTTGGTTGAATTTTTGGTTGATTTTTTGGTTGAATTTTGGTTGAATTTCGGTTGATTTTCGGTTGATTTTCGGTTGTTTTTTGGTTGAATTTCGGTTGATTTTCGGTTGATTTTTGGTTGATTTTTGGTTGATTTTTTGGTTGATTTTTTGGTTGATTTTTCGGTTGATTTTTTGGTTGATTTTTTGGTTGAATTTTGGTTGATTTTAGGTTGATTTTTTGGTTGAATTTTGGTTGATTTTCGGTTGATTTTTCGGTTGAGTTTTGGTTGATTTTTGGTTGATTTTCCGTTGATTTTCGGTTGATTTTTTGGTTGAATTTCGGTTGAATTTCGGTTGAATTTCGGTTGAATTTTGGTTGATTTTTGGTTGATTGAATTTTGGTTGATTTTTTTGTTGATTTTTGGTAGATTTTTCGTTGATTTTTCGTTGATTTTTCGTTGATTTTTTAAAAATTAGTGATTTTTTCTCATTCATTCTAAATTGATTTTTCATTGATTTTTCATTGATTTTTTTCTGTTCATTTTTTGTTCCTTTTTCATTGATTTTTAAAATTGATTTTTCATTGATCTTTTAAAAAATTGGCAATGTTTTTTGGTTCGTTTTTAATTGGTTTTTCATTGATTTTTTTGGTTGATTTTTGGTTGAATTTCGTTGATTTTTCGTTGATTCTTTAAAAAATGAGCAATGTTTTTTGCTTCATTTGAAATTGATTTTTCATTGATTTTTTTGTTGCTTTTTCGTTGATTTAAAAAAAATGGCAATTTTTTGTTTGTTTGTTTGTTTTAAATTGATTTTTTTCGTTGATTTTTTTCCTTGATTTTTTTCGTTGATTTTTTTCCTTGATTTTTTCCTTGATTTTTTTGTTGATTTTTTAGTTGATTTTTTACTGATTTTTAAGTGATTCTTTAAAAAAATTAGCAATTTTTTTGGTTCATTTTAAATTGATTTCTTGTGGATTTAATTCATTGATTTAGTTCATTGATTTAATTCATTGATTTAGTTCATTGATTTAATTCATTGATTTAATTCATTGATTTCTAACTGATTTTTAATAGATTTTTAATAGATTTTAAAATAGATTTTTTTAAAATTATGATTAAGTGCTACATCATGCAGATATTGCATAAATTTTGTTGTCCATCAGGAAATAAAACCAGAATTAATAAATTGATCAGAAGTGCTGAGGATTTCTATGAACTCTATAAACTTCAGCATCCAAAGCAGTGTGGGGCCAGGGCATTTTTAACAATTAATTCCCATTATTATTTAACTTCTAAATATATAAATTTAGTCATTCAGTTCCAATTTTTGTAGAAAATTGAGGTGTTTTTTAAAATTATTTTATTATCTTATTATTTTATTAAATGGTTTTATTTGTGGATTTTTTTTTGCTGTTGCTGCATCTTTGCACAAGTTTGGAGCTGTAAAAAAAGCCTGATGAAATCCTTTACGTTTCTATATTTATAATAGATATAAATTATTATTTTATATTCTATATAAATGAATATATGTTATATATTTATGGGATTACACTCCTCCAAGAGGGGTGAGATTAATTTTTATTAATCCGGTTTTTTCATGGTATATTTGTCTAAAACATGGGGAAAAACCCAGGAATTCTCTGTTTTTCCACATCAGGGACTGCACTTCCTCAAAATCTGCTCCAGGAACTTCCCAGGAGCAGAAAGGGGCAGAAAAGGAGAGGAAGAGGAGCCAGGATGAGCCCAAACAGCCCCAGGGGGCTGAAAACCAGGAGACAGACAAGGTACAGCTGGAAACGCGGGAATTGCACCTGGAACTGCAGGAATTCCATCTGGAATATCAGGAATTCCTACAGGAATTCCACCTGGAACTGCAGGAATTCCAATTGCAGGAATTCGATCCAGGATTGCAGGAATTGCACCTGGGATTGCAGGAATTCCTACAGGAATTCCACCTGGAACTGCAGGAATTCCAATTGCAGGAATTCGATCCAGGATTGCAGGAATTGCACCTGGGATTGCAGGAATTCCTACAGGAATTCCAGCTGGAACTGCAGGAATTCCATCTGGAAATTCTGGAATTCCACCTGGAGCTTCAGGAATTCCACCTGGAACTGCAGGAATTCCATCTAGAATATCAGGAATTGCACCTGGAACTGCAGGAATTCCAATTGCAGGAATTCCCTCTGGAGCTTCAGGAATTCCACCTGGAAATGCAGGAATTGCACCTGGAACTGCAGGAATTTGCTCCAGGATTGCAGGAATTGCACCTGGAATTGCAGGAATTCCTACAGGAATTCCACCTGGAACTGCAGGAATTCCAATTGCAGGAATTCGATCCAGGATTGCAGGAATTGCACCTGGAACTGCAGGAATTGCATCTGAAATTACAGGAATTGCACCTGGGATTGCAGGAATTCCTACAGGAATTCCAGCTGGAACTGCAGGAATTCCATCTGGAAATTCTGGAATTCCACCTGGAGCTTCAGGAATTCCACCTGGAACTGCAGGAATTCCATCTAGAATATCAGGAATTGCACCTGGAACTGCAGGAATTCCATCTGGAATATCAGGAATTCCTACAGGAATTCCACCTGGAAATGCAGGAATTCCAATTGCAGGAATTCCCCCTGGAGCTTCAGGAATTCCACTTGGAAATGCAGGAATTCCACCTGGAACTGCAGGAATTCGATCCAGGATTGCAGGAATTGCACCTGGGATTGCAGGAATTCCTACAGGAATTCCACCTGGAACTGCAGGAATTCCAATTGCAGGAATTCGATCCAGGATTGCAGGAATTGCACCTGGGATTGCAGGAATTCCTACAGGAATTCCAGCTGGAACTGCAGGAATTCCATCTGGAAATTCTGGAATTCCACCTGGAGCTTCAGGAATTCCACCTGGAAATGCAGGAATTCCATGTAGAATATCAGGAATTGCACCTGGAACTGCAGGAATTCCATCTGGAATATCAGGAATTCCTACAGGAATTCCACCTGGAACTGCAGGAATTCCAATTGCAGGAATTCCCTCTGGAGCTTCAGGAATTCCACTTGGAAATGCAGGAATTCCACCTGGAACTGCAGGAATTCGATCCAGGATTGCAGGAATTGCACCTGGAATTGCAGGAGTTCCTACAGGAATTCCACCTGGAACTGCAGGAATTCCAATTGCAGGAATTCAATCCAGGATTGCAGGAATTGCACCTGGAACTGCAGGAATTGCATCTGAAATTACAGGAATTGCACCTGGAATTGCAGGAATTCCTACAGGAATTCCAGCTGGAACTGCAGGAATTCCACCTGGAGCTTCAGGAATTCCACCTGGAAATGCAGGAATTCCATCTAGAATATCAGGAATTCCACCTGGAACTGCAGGAATTCCATCTAGAATATCAGGAATTCCAGTTGGAACTGCAGGAATTGCATCTAGAATATCAGGAATTCCAACTGGAACTGCAGGAATTCCATCTGGAATTGCATCTGGGATTGCAGGAATTCCACCTGGAACTGCAGGAATTCCAATTGCAGGAATTCCACCTGGAATTGCAGGAAGAATTCCATCTGGAATTTCAGGAATTCCACCTGGAACTACAGGCATTCCAGCTGGAACTGCAGGAATTCGATCCAGGATTGCAGGAATTCCATCTAGAATATCAGGAATTTCAGCTGGAACTGCAGGAATTCCACCTGCAGTGCTGTGCCTGCAGCTCTGCAATTCTTTCAGCAATTGTGCATTTTCCTGGGATATTTCCTTCCAAAGCCACCACAGAATTTGGGATTTTCAGTTGGTTGCTTGGAGGAAGAGTTGTCTTTTTTTTTTTTTTTATTTTTATTTTTTTAGATTTTATTTTGAAGTTTTTCAATTTAAAATCAGTAATAAGTCATTATTAATTTAAAGAGATATTTGTGGCATTTTTGTTGTCTTGGCTGTCGTTACGGTAAGATAATCAATTGCAATTTATATCCTATAGGATGTATTTATAATATATATAATGTATTATAAATATAATATATATATATTTAAATATAATATACTATAAATATATTTACATTTATAAAAATTATAATATTATACAATATACTATATTGTATTATAAAATACATATAATATTATAGATACATTATATGAATATATTATATTATATTCGTATAATATAATATATGAATATATTATAATATAATAATATTATATTATGTTATATTCATATAATATAGATATAATATTCAATTATATTTTAATATTTAATATTTTATAATATAGTTATAATATATTGAGTATTAATGAGTTTATGAATATATTTTATGAATCTATTTATAAATATATTATATTCTATTCATTTATATTATAATATATATTATCATGTATGATATAGATATATAAATATATATTTATATATTCATTAAGCTATTATAATAAATTATATTACTTATAAATATATTAGAGACATATTATAATTATTATAGATTAGAAATATATTGCATTTAAATTTATTATCTATTAAATATGGATATATGAATATGTCATCTATATAGATATATACTATAAATGTATAAGAATATATCTATATTCTTTTATATATATATTCTTATAAATATATTATTATATATTTATATAAATATATTATGTAAATATATATTTACATAAATATTTATATATTTATATATTTATGTTATATAAATATATATTTATAAAATATTTATATGTTTATAAAATATAAAAATATATAAATATATAATATATTATATAGATATTATATATTCTTATTCTTATAAAAATATTTATAACATATTTACATATTCTAATTTAGCCCATGAATTGCACTCTAAAGAAGCTGCGGAATGCAGAAGATGCTGGTGGATAATTGGGATTTTGAGCCAGAGCAGGGCAGCCCCAGCTGCGCTGTTTGTCTGCTGTTTGTCTGTCCGAGCAGGGGGAGGGCCCTGGGCTGTGACGTGGCCCTGGGAAAAACGAAACCAGAGCAGCAGGGCAGGAAATGGAAATTTTGGACTTTTCTGGCAGAGAAAAACAGGCTGGGGAAAGCCCCAGATGGGCTCAGGGCTTTGCTTTTCTTGTCTGCTGCAAATCTCTCTGTGAGTTTGGCTTCCTCAGGGCGATGTTTCCGTGCCAGATTTGTGGATAATGGAGGTTGAGGCAAACTTGGGAGGAAAATCATTAGAAAAGCCCTTGTAATGAAATGGTTTTCTTTGCCTCTTGATGAGGAAGGTAATGCAGCACCTTGTCATGGCTGTGCTTGCTGAGGGGTTTGGGGCTTTTTGGCTTTGTTGAAATGCAGTCAGGGAGATGGATTTGGCTTTTGTAATCTGATGTTTTTGCCAGCAGGTGACTGAGCCCCAGAGAGCAGAAGGCAAAGGTTCCACGCTGGAGCAGCCTCCAAGTGAGTGGGGTTTTTTTTTTTGCTTTTTTTTTTGCTTTTTATCAAGTCTGAGCCACTTCTTCCTCTGCTGTGCCATAATTAATGACCAGAAGTTAATTTCCTGTCATTTCCACAACAATAAGCAAATCAACTTTGACTTCTTCCTTTGACACTTCTCTATTTCTGTCTCGATGCTTTTGCGATTTGGATCTCCTTGACTGAATTCAGAACTGAAACTGGAATTAAAGAGTAAAGTCTGAGCCACAGGCTGGAAATGCTTTCCCTCCTCCTAAGCCAGGCTTTAAATTAAACAGGAATTCTGCATTTCAGTATTTACAATTAATTTGTGGTTAACAAATGCTCCATCAAAAAATAATTCTGCAGGTTAAGAGGGAAGAGGCCACAAAATATTCAGCAGAGTGGATTTTTAGCTGCAGACTTGCAGAGTTGTGTGGTTTCTTGTTCGTGTTTGGGGTTTTTTTTAATGAATAAATCATTTTTTAGAGAGAACTCCCACTCCCCAAAGCTCCCCCAGTGCCAGAGCTCCTTTTCTGCACTGCAAGTGAAGCTCAGGCAGTTCTGAGCTTCAAAGGGAAATCCTTCCCTCATTTTTCCTGGGGGTTTTTACCACCTGCTCTCACTTGTCTGAAGCTTTTGGTGCCCCATTCCTGGAATATTTCAAATAATTTTAAAGCACAGAGCACCTGAAAATTGGATTTTAGGAAAGCACTGAAGGTGTGTTAGGAAATATTATTTTTGAATGAGCAGGAGGAGGATCCTGATCTTGAGAGCTTTGTGAACACCTTGCAGGATTAAAGGATTTCTTGGGAGGGGGAAAACGTGGGGAAGGTTGCACAGGAAATCCCAAGATGTTTTTATTGGAAAGATGTCAGGTGGTAATGGAGGCAAAAATGAAAATTTGATTCTTTTCTGAAGACAGGCTGGGAGAGTTGGGATTGTTCAGCCTGGAAAGGTTTTGGGGAGAGCTCAGAGTCCCTAAAGGGGCTCTGGGAGAGGGTCTGGGGATGGGGGGACAGCACCCAGGGAATGGCTCCAGAGCAGGATTTGATGGGATTTTGGGCAGGAATTGTCCCCTGGAGGGTGAGGAACTCCTGGGTTCCCAAATCCCTTCTCCAGGAGGAGTCTGGGTGTGACTGGAGCCAGGTTTAGTGACAGACCTGAGCTCTGGTTTGTGCCCAAGGTTTGTAGGGATGGGACTGATCCTTCCTGGGAGTTTGTCCCTCAGGATTAAGGATGGCAAACCCAAGGTATTGATCCAGCTAAAATAAATCCTGGATTTCAGATGATGGAGATAACGATTAGAGAAAGGGATTTTAATCAATCTGTTACACAATGGAAGTGGTTGTGAGTTGTGAGGAATTTTTGAATGAATTCAAGATGGGACCTCTGAATTGTTTTTGATGATGTGGTTTATTTTTCTTATTTTCTGCACAGGCAGGAAGGGTGAGTTCAGCTCACATCTTCACTGCATGGCTCAGGTCACAAGACCTTTTAAGGAGTTTTTAACCAATAAACCAATAAATATGGGTACAGGTAAAATGTTGGTGATGGAGAGAGATGAGGAGCCTGCTGGTGATCAGGATCTGATTTTATTGTGGGATACAAACACTTATATTCTATTTTAGGGAGACTAGCAATATGTGCTACAATGATTAGGTTACAATCACACACACAAATTTATGCATATAACAGCATCTCTTGCTTGCAGAGTTTATTGAGATTTTCTTTTTCCAGTGAACCTGTCTGATTGAATCTTCTTGCAGTCCAGGTCTAATTTTCAAAGTTCCCTTTGCTTTTGCCAAGGCATCCCCTTATCAAATCTCTGATGTTAACCAGGCCCAAAGTCCATCATCTGCCTTGTGTCCCCCAGCATTCCAACAGTGAAATAGAAATAAAATAGAAGTAAAATCTGAAATCCTGGATTTCAGATGATGGAGATAATGATTAGAGAAAAGGGACTTTAATCCATCTATTGTAGATCCTGGATTTCAGATGATGGAGATAATGATTAGAGAAAAGGGGTTTTAATCCATCTATTATAGATCCTGGATTTCAGATGATGATGGAGATAATGATTAGAGAAAAGGGATTTTAATCAATCTATTATAGATCCTGGATTTCAGATGGTGGAGATAATGATTAGAGAAAAGGGATTTTAATCAATCTATTATAAATCCTGGATTTCAGATGATGATGGAGATAATGATTAGAGAAAAGGGGTTTTAATCCATCTGTTATAGATCCTGGATTTCAGATGATGATGGAGATAATGATTAGAGAAAAGGGATTTTAATCCATCTATTATAAATCCTGGATTTCAGATGATGATGGAGATAATGATTAGAGAAAAGGGGTTTTAATCAATCTATTATAGATCCTGGATTTCAGATGATGATGGAGATAATGATTAGAGAAAAGGGGTTTTAATCCATCTATTATAGATCCTGGATTTCAGATGATGATGGAGATAATGATTAGAGAAAAGGGGTTTTAATCCATCTATTATAGATCCTGGATTTCAGATGATGATGGAGATAATGATTAGAGAAAAGGGGTTTTAATCCATCTGTTATAGATCCTGGATTTCAGATGATGATGGAGATAATGATTAGAGAAAAGGGATTTTAATCCATCTATTATAAATCCTGGATTTCAGATGATGATGGAGATAATGATTACAGCAAGGGATTTTAATCAATCTATTATAAATCCTGGATTTCAGATGGTGGAGATAATGATTACAGCAAGGGATTTTAATCCATCTATTACCAATGGAAGTGGTTATAACCGATACTGCAGTGTATTGTTTGTTCAAGCAATACTTTTATAATGGTTATTTTTTAGCCTGGAGAGAAGAAGGCTCCAGGGAGACCTTAAATCCCTTTCCAGGGCCTAAAGGGGCTCCAGGAGAGCTGAGAGGGACTGGGGACAAGGGATGGAGGGACAGGAGCCAGGGAATGGCCTTGAGCTGCAGGAGGTGATGCCAAACCCAACTTTCCAACCCAACCTGAAGCAGTAAAATTCAGCCATTCTCATCCTCGGTGCTGAACACACCCAGAGAACTCAACTCCACTTTCCTGGAGTTCATTTCTGTCCACTTTGCTGTGGCTCTTGGGTCTTCAGAGAGACGGGAGCAGCTGCTGGTTGTGGTAAAGTTGTTTTTTGCATGAGTCTTGAAGGCAGAGAGTTCTAAGTGAGTTGTTGAGAGTTCTGCAGTTAGGAGATGCAGCTGGCAGTGTGTATTCTGTTACTATTTGTTGAAGGTAAGGCACTTGTTTTCTGTTAATTGAGCAGTTTTCTTTAGCTTTTCTACAACTAACCCTCTTTTTAGAAAGGTGTCTTTTCTTAATAGGCTGTTGGGCTTCACTGTACAACTGATAAAGTTACATCATCTTATTGTGAGATGCTCTGCCCAGAGGGAGGAACAAAGGATTTTTATTTAAATATAATCAGGGATTTAGAACACCACAGTCAGCCTTTTCTTACTCAATTCTAAATAGAAGAGCAGCTTTTGTCTCTACTGGATTCCCAGCACTACTAGATCTTCAGAAGAAAACTTCACTTTTCTACAAGATCAGTGCTTTAAGAGAGCTCCATCTGTCACTCTAAGAAAACTGCAGCTCCTGTTTAATCAGACTGCTGCTGACACTTTGACTGATAAGGTATCAGGTTTGAATTCTTAGTGCTGTTTTGTATTACTGCATTTTAAATTTTATTTTTATTTTCTTCCCTAGTAGAAAACTGTTATTCCTGCTCCCACAGCTTTGCCTGAGAGCTCCTTAATTTCAAAATTACAATAATTTGGAAAGAGGAGGTTTACATTCTCCATTTTAGGGGAAGCTCCTGCCTTCCTTAGCAGACACCTGGCTTTTCAAACTAAGTGTAAAGTCTGTGCTAAAGCTTTCTGGCATGGAGTCCCAAGCAGAGGCAGAAGTAAAAGCTCCCACAGAGTCCCAGGCCAAAGCAGCAGCAGCAACAACCCCACACCTTTACTCTTTCTTCTTCTTGATGGTGATGATGAATGTTATAAATGAGAAGCTTGACTAGGCCAACATTCAAGCAGCAATCAATTTATTAATTAATTTGGTAAAGTATGAGCCATACAGTGCTGGGTACAGTGGGGGAAGTTTCCCTCCAACTGCACACCCATAGTTGAGGCTTACAGGTATTTACAGGGGTACTCATCAGCTTTCTCAGCAGTTTCTCTTCCAAATTTTTACATCACAATTCTATACACTATTGTGATTTAGTTTTTCTCAGGATGTATCCCAAAAGGAGTCTCCCATCTGGTGGAGTGCAGCTCTCCAGATGTGGGTCCACCTTTTAATTGCAAGTCCTATAAATCTCATAACAGTGATGTCCAGCTTCCCTTGCTCAAAACTATAAATCCTTGAGGTGATGTTCACCTTCCTTTCTCAAGCTGCTTTTCACTGTTTTGTTAAGGCATGAGATAAGCATGTTTCCTTTTTATATATTCTAAAGCTATAGTTTCAAAGATCCTTTCTACAAGCAATATTCTAAAATTATACTTCAAAAGGTTATTATTGCAAAACTCTTTAAATCTTTGCTGCAAGCAGAAAGTTCCTGTCAAAAAGCAACATCCTTAAAGCTTTAATTCAAATGCTCCTAAATCAACTTAAGACTTATAAAGGTTAATTGCAAACAAAGGGTAGGTTCAAAGGCCTTCTTCCATGCTTTACTTTCCTCAGTTATTATTAGAACTCGTCTTTATAACTGTCCCTTGGTCGGTTTCCAGACATATCACGCATGGCCTGTGTGTACCTGGCACCAAACTCAGCTTTGTATTTCACATGAAAAAGAGAGCAGGGAAGAGCAGGCAGGAACAGCATTTTCTGCTTCTGATGCCTTGTGCAGGCTGCCCCAGAGCAGAGGCTGGGCAGAGCTACAGAATAAAGCAGGGATTGATTCAAAGGCCTCCATGGATGCACCTTGGGCAGCACCAGAGCCCAGCCAGGGCTGCACCCAAGATGAACCAAAATGGCCCCAAAATGCACGGCCGGGCACGGGCTCTGTCCCTGGGATCAGTTCTGCTCCATTTGCATCTTGCAGTTCATTGTCCCATTCCAGCTTTAGCCCCTGCAGTCCCCCCCTGCTTGTTTTTCTCTCTCCAGCCCACGGGGTTTGTGCTCTGGGGCTGAGATTTGGATCATTTGTCCTTGGTGCCCAGCTGGAGCAGGAATTGTTTTGTCTCCCTGCTCTGTGCACAGAGCTCAGCATCCCATAATACGAAGCTCAGACCCACATACTAAATCAGCACAGAATCTGAAAAATAGAAAAGCTCAAACCCGAGGCATCACTTTCTTCTTCTTGTTGTCCTCTTGTTCTTCTTTTTGTTGGTGGTTGTCCCCACCCCAGTTGTGGTGGTTTGACAGGAAATGTGTTTTCTGGGATGCTGTGCTTAGGCCAATGGATGTTCAGATTTCAATATTGGCACCTAATGTGGCCATTGGGACATGGGATCTGCCTCTGAGAACACGGGGTTAAAGCAGGGCTCTCCCCTGGCAGGCTCTCCTGGGTTCTGGTCAGGGAAAGGTTCAGAGCTCCCCTGCCTGGCTGCTGCGGGCTGGGCGGGGCAGGGGAAGCCATGGGGCCAGGTGAGGTAGGCCCAGGGGAAGCCATGTGGCTGCGTGAGGTAGGCCCAGGGGAAGCCATGGGGCCAGGTGAGGTAGGCCCAGGGGAAGCCATGCAGCCCAGTGAGGTAGGCCCAGGGGAAGCCATGGGGCAGGGTGAGGTAGGCCCAGGGGAAGAAGCCATGGGGCACAGTGAGGTAGGCCCAGGGGAAGAAGCCATGTGGCTGCGTGAGGTAGGCCCAGGGGAAGAAGCCATGGGGCCGGGTGAGGTAGGCCCAGGGGAAGAAGCCATGGGGCCGGGTGAGGTAGGCCCAGGGGAAGCCATGGGGCCGGGTGAGGTAGGCCCAGGGGAAGAAGCCATGGGGCCGGGTGAGGTAGGCCCAGGGGAAGCCATGGGGCAGGGTGAGGTAGGCCCAGGGGAAGCCATGGGGCCGGGTGAGGTAGGCCCAGGGGAAGAAGCCATGGGGCCGGGTGAGGTAGGCCCAGGGGAAGAAGCCATGGGGCCGGGTGAGGTAGGCCCAGGGGAAGAAGCCATGGGGCACAGTGAGGTAGGCTCAGGGGAAGAAGCCATGGGGCCGGGTGAGGTAGGCCCAGGGGAAGAAGCCATGGGGCCGGGTGAGGTAGGCCCAGGGGAAGAAGCCATGGGGCCGGGTGAGGTAGGCCCAGGGGAAGAAGCCATGGGGCCGGGTGAGGTAGGCCCAGGGGAAGAAGCCATGGGGCCGGGTGAGGTAGGCCCAGGGGAAGCCATGGGGCCGGGTGAGGTAGGCCCAGGGGAAGCCATGGGGCCGGGTGAGGTAGGCCCAGGGGAAGCCATGGGGCCGGGTGAGGTAGGCCCAGGGGAAGCCATGGGGCCGGGTGAGGTAGGCCCAGGGGAAGCCATGGGGCCGGGTGAGGTAGGCCCAGGGGAAGAAGCCATGGGGCCGGGTGAGGTAGGCCCAGGGGAAGAAGCCATGGGGCCGGGTGAGGTAGGCCCAGGGGAAGAAGCCATGGGGCCGGGTGAGGTAGGCCCAGGGGAAGAAGCCATGGGGCCGGGTGAGGTAGGCCGGGCCTGGCCAGAAGGGAGGTGAAGGCCCCTGCAGGATGGAAGGGTGGAGGAGCACTGAGAGGCATCGGGCAGCCACCCCACCCCCAGGAGAGACAGAGACTGGTGCCTGTGCCTGTGCTTGTGCCACCTTGGAATTTAATAGTGGCCGGCCGAGAAGGAGAAGCGGGGGGCGGCAAGAAGGTGCCCGGCTGGGAGTTCTGGA
Organism: Molothrus aeneus; assembly: GCF_037042795.1. Lineage (NCBI taxonomy): Eukaryota > Metazoa > Chordata > Aves > Passeriformes > Icteridae > Molothrus > Molothrus aeneus. The sequence goes on along the minus strand of NC_089647.1, from coordinate 114,869,019 downwards.
CAGACAGAGCCTCAGATTTTTAACCCTTTCCTTGGATGATGGAAACTTTACAAATGCTAATCCTCCTGGAGCTGAATGAGAAGAGAGATCGTGATAAGAGGAAATGGGCCACGAGAGAAATAGAGAAGAACTCAGGTGGAAGAGATGAGGGAGTGGCTTTTGCTGGACTCTTTGTGTGTAGCCATGGACAGAGCCGTGTTTCCTTGTGATACAGGGACTGCATTCTAGGGGGAGGCAATGCCTCAGGACCAAGAGGGTTCGGTGTGGGTACCCCTCGGCCCCAGGGGGTGAAAAATATGGGGGGGACAGATGTCCGAAAGTTGAGACTGTGCCTTTTTAGTGTGGGATGAAGCATCCTTAAAAGTCGACCCTAGCAGCAGCTCTGGTCCGTGTTCAGTGGTGAGAGCGCTGGACAGGAAAGGAAGAGGTCACCACTGGCACAAGAAGGACTCCTTGTCCTCTTGATGAACTGAGGATTGAGTATTCTGAAGGGTGGTGCCAAACCGAGAGTTGATGATTTGGGGGATGTATTGTATTGGGAATTTGGTGGGGATGAGATGTATTTGTGAAGTTTTCATTTTCCTTGTGTGTTTCTTTTTTTTTTCCTTTCCCTTGTAGTTTAGTTAATAAATTTTTTCTTTCCTAAGTGGGAGCCTGCTGTGCTTATTCCTGGTCCCATCTCACAGCAGGAACCAGGGAGAGGGAATCCTCATGGGGGCACTGGCATTGTGCAGTGTCAAACCATGACACCAGTACAGGGATTTTTATACATAAAACAACCAATCAGCTAAAACCACAAATCTAAACCATTCACAACCTGAACTTGATTCTAATGTACAAAAGTGATGGGGAAGTAGTTTTAGTTCTTATCTAAATTAGTTTTATCTATTTACACATATAGCTTTATCTATTTACATTAATAATTCTGTCTAGAGAAGCAAGCAAGGTTCTGCTCTGTTTTTGTTATGTCTGGGATTAAGTTTAAACTGAGCTTTAAACTAGTCTTTAGGGCCTTTACTAGTTGATTTCTTGAGGCACTTAAGAACTTTACTACTAAGTGAAGTAAGTAGCAAGTTTAAGAAACTTTACTGCTAGTTTCTTAGGGCACTTGAGATATATTTCTACTTACTTAAAACTATATCTTACACTTCTATTGACTTAAAATTTGAACTTAGCTTTTAAGTGGCTTAATAGATCCTAATTTCTCTAAAGGCTTTAATTCAGCCCCTGCATCCATTTCTCTGTCAGAGGAGCCCAGGGATGTTTGCATTCCAGCACATTTCCAGGCATCCACCTCTTTCATGGCCCTGGAGAATCATTTGAAGGTTTCTCTGAGTCATTTGAAGCTTTCTCTGGGGCTCTGCTCACTGAGAGCCCCCAGTGTTTGGAGTTGCCTTTCCCTGAGCTCCTCTTTGGGCGTGTGCTGGTGTTTCTGGGTCGGTAATTTTGCCCCAGCCCCTCTGTATTCCTCATTATCTGTTCCCAGCTGTGCTCAGCATCCTCTGTGCCTCTCTGACATTCTTTTATCTCCTTTGCAAGTTGGGCTCTGAGCTCTTATCACCCAACTTCAGGGGGGACTGAAAATTTCCCCTTCTCCCTGCTGCGTGCCAGAGCACAGGCGCCAAATTACCGAGGATGAAATTGGGCATTCAATTAGAAATTCTTCCCTGGCAGGGTGGGGAGGCACAGAGAGGCTGGAGAAGGGGCAGGGTGGCTGATTCTTGGAGGAGCTGAGGAAGGAAGAGGGGAAATTCTGGGAGAGATCTGACAATGCTTGGCCAAGCACCACGGAACGCGTTGGGCGCAGTCATTTCACCAGCCCCGTGCTCATCCCATGTTTCTGCTTTATTTGCTCTGCTTTATTTTCACTTTCTGTTCTCCCTTCCTCCTCCCCTGGTTCTGTAGAGCAAAATATTTGATTTGGAGGGAGGAGGAGGCTCCCAGTGACTGGCTGGCCCCAGTTTGCTGTGGGTGGGGGAGGAAGAGCCTTTTTTTTTTCTCCTTTGCCTTTGTTCACTGAACTTGCAGGAGTTTTAATGGAAAAGAACTTAATGCCACATTATATTATTGTAAAATCGTTGGCCTTTTTGATTTATTTTTCTTGCTACTTCCTATTTTTGGTCTTCATGTACTGTTTCTTTGAGCTCCTGTATGTTTTTATTAAATATCTTTGGTCACTCCTAATGGAAAGTGCTAAGAAAAGTCATTTCCCTTCTCCTAACATTTTTAAGTGTTTGTTGGGTAAGTAAATGATGATTTCTGTGGAATTAATACATTGACTTAAGTATTTTAATTAAATCAGTTAAGTAAATCAGCTGGTTTTGCTTGTTACCTTGTTTTAGAAGCTTTTTTATTTCATCTGGAAGCAGCATTTAAAGTTGGGTGTTGTAGGGGAGGAGTTGTTTCTATGGGAATTGTTGCTGCAGTAATTTTTGTTGAATGGCTTTTGAAATTGGAGCAAAATAATGCAGATTGATTTCTTCCTTCCATGCTGAGATGGTTTCTCTTCTCTTCACTAAGATTTTGTTTTGTTGTTAGATTGGTTCCTTTAGGGAAAGCAACACATGAAATGAAGAGAAAGTGAAATATCTCAGTCTCAGGATGGTTAAAGGATGATGTGCTGGAGGTGTTTCCAGGCTTTCAGGAGAATTCTGGTTTTCCATCATTCCAAGGTCTCCATTTAGAGGAATTGGTGGGGATTTTTAGTGCAGCTTTGGGGTTCCCATGAGTTCCAGCCGCCATCCACTCAAGGAGTGGTCCATGAAATAATTCTGAACATGTTCAGTCCCGGTGGTGACTCCTGATTTTTGTGCTGACTCATTTAAGTTTCAGGTCATTAAGCAGCTCCTAATGAGAAATTGCTCCTGGCCCAAGGCTTTAATTGCCCCCGGGTGGGATTTAGCACAGGAATGTCCATGGGCCACCTCCCCTGCCTGCAGGGAGAGCACTCAGGGCTCAGCTGGGTTTTTACACACTCGGTGCCTTTCAGTATTTCCTGTTTAAAATACTCTGAGGAGTATTTTTAAGCACAGATCCTTGCTAAAATTTCACCTGTAACGTGAATAACTTCTCCTGTATTCAAATCTGATTTTCTGGCAGCTCAGCAGAACAATAACCCAGTGCCCAAGAGTTTCAATCCAGGTGCTGCATTGTTTCCCTGTGGGTGTGTCCAATAAAAAAAAAAAAGATGATTTTTGCAGTTAATGGCAGGAATTCCTGGGTTTGTCATAACAACAAAGCATTAAAGCACATGTTCAGTGCTTTTCATTTTCTCCTTCCGTGGTGCCCAGGAATTGTTTCCTCAGTGCTGTTCCACAGCAGGGCGGGAGCTCTGGGGGTTTGGAGTGCTCCAGTGAGTTCCACGTGAGGTCTTTGATGTGAAATTTGGGAGTTAAATGTGAATTGCTCTCACCTGATTAATCCTTCCTTGGCCTTGGCATCCAGTGTTTCCACTTTGAGTTGTCTGCCTCTTTTTATTTCCATTTGACACTGACAAGGCTTGAACTTCGCTTTACCTCAGGGCTTTTGAAGCAAAAAAATTCATCCTCATGATTTTTTCCAGAGAAACTTGGACTTGCATAGGGATCTGTTATTCCCTTTGAAAATTCTGATTGGTCAATAATAGTATAAGGAAAAAAAAACCCAAACAATTTGAATATAAAATATTGCATAATGTCATTTTATAATGCATTACCTAACATACAATGTATGCATTCTAATACACAATACATAATTATATAAGAATTGGAAATATATATATATAATTTCTAATATCTACAATATATAAATATAAACTGGTTTTATATATTTTATGCATATATAATATATCCTACATAAAATATATCATATATAAACTGTTTATATGTTTATATCTATATTATATATATATATATAAATTACTCTTTTATAGGACAGACTGATTTCTTCAGGCTGGAGTCCACTTTAATAATCACAATTTTGTGATTATTTAATCACAATTTTGAGATTAAAATCCTGCAATCCTGCAGGAGTTTAAGGTTCTTCTATTTGTTTAAAATCTTTCCCTTTTAGCATTTTTTTTTATTCCTATCTACCATAGAACAAAACTAAATTCAAATTCACTTTTTGGTTGTGTTACTTTTGACCTTGTCAGTTTTTAAGATCTACGAGTTACAGAGCCAAATGTGAGTTCCAAGTGCATTTTTTTGTTTGCTTGTTTCAGGTAATGTTCATTTTGTTTAAAATCCTTTTCCTCTTTACAGACCAAAGTCAGCAAAACAAACGAAAGCCAAAAACCAAAACTTGTGACTATGAAAAAATGAGGTAAGAAATACTATTTATTTTTAAATTTATTCCTATTTTGAGCTATTTTAGGTAAAATTAATACAACTGGGATTCGCTGCTTGCTCCCTGCTAATGGCTTTGTGTAATTTTTTACATCCTGATAGTGGATAAATTCCCCAAAATTACAATTTTTCCACAGTTACTGCTTGAAATCTGAAAATCTTCCATGCCCAGCTGAGTTTTAGTGCATGAAGGCATAATTGGAATATTTGCTGTTGAAGCAGAGAGGGGGGACAGGAGTTTTGTTGCAGTTGTTACATCCAAAGTCACAGCAATAATTGTAACTCTTACCTCCTTTCCAAGGTCTCCCTTGCACCAAATAATTGTTCAAACTCCTCTGCCACTCCCTGAGCTCAGGAAAAACAATGAAATCTGGTTTTGTGGTTTTTATTTTATGAAAGAACTTTACTTGGAGTCCTTCAGTTGTTTGTTGGCTCCAATTTCCAATCAAAAGTCTGATTTTAAGGCCAAGGATGCTCCTGTAGAACAGGAGTGTGAATGGTTGTACTTGGGGCTAAAATTCAATGAATTCAGGTAAAACTATAGATTTTATCATATTAAATATTTCTATTTTAAATATCTATTAAATATAATTCTATATTAAAAATTGTATTTACTTTTTAGTATATTTTAATATATTTAATTCTATATTAAATGTATTATTTTATTTATTTATTTATTTATTATATGTTATAATATGTTAATTATTGGTTGTACTTGGGGCTAAAATTCAATGAATTCAGGTAAAACTATAGATTTTATCATATTAAATATTTCTATTTTAAATATTTATTAGCTATATAATTCTATATTAAAAATTGTATTTACTTTTTAGTATATTTTAATATATTTAATTCTATATTAAATGTATTATTTTATATATTTATTTATTATATGTTATAATATGTTAATTATTGGTTGTACTTGGGGCTAAAATTCAATAAATTCAGGTAAAACTATAGATTTTATCATATTAAATATTTATATTTTAAATATTTATTAAATATATAAGTCTATATTAAAATTATATTTAATTTTTAGTATACTTTAATATATTTAATTCTATATTAAATATATAGTATATTTATTTATTATATTATATTAATGATTATTAATATAATATATTAACAATATATTTATTGTTCCACTTAAAACAGAATTTATCAGAGGAAATCATTGAATATTTCCAGTGGTGCTGGGGGCACCACGCTCTGGGGATTTTTGTTGTGTTTAGGATGGCTCAAAACATGGAAAAAATCCCACAAAACAGGATTTTTATTGTATGGAAATAGGGAGGTTTCCATTCAAGAGAATTTTTCCGAGGCAGATTTCAGGTTTCTTTAGGAAACCTGATTGTTCCCAGTCCTAATCTAAGTGTGACCATACCCCCAAATTTCTTTAAATCAATATTTATTTCAGTACAATCCTGTTGTTTTCCTGTAATTTTTTTGAGCACCAGTGTAGGTAGAAAAATTGAAATTTTGCCCCAGGAGAGGTCATTAAATGGAATTATCAGTGGCTTCCTTTTCCTATCACTTCAAGGAGGGGTGATATTTTCATTTATTGTGGAACAGATCCTCTGTAAAGCAGCTGAACCAGCTCCAAAATTGCTTCTCTGCTGGGGGGAGATGAGCAGAGCTAAGAAAACCACATTTATTGGAAATAAATTGAGATTGAAAGCACCTTTAGAAACCCTTGGTGCCCCTGTGCTGTTTGTTGTAGGGACCATGTGGATTTGAAGAGGGAATCTAAAGCCATGGAGGATAAAGGTTTCTGTGCTGTGCCACAGGTAATGGGAATCCAGCCTTAAACTGGAAATGATTTCTCATTTTTAGGAACATTGCACAAAATCTTGGTTGATTCCAAAATTTAACTCTCTGTGCTCTGTGTGGCTTTGATCAGAGGCAGGAATTCTGTGGTTACTCTGATTTATTCTGATTTATCCTGATTTTCTTCTGGTTTCTCTTTCTTCTCCTGCTGTAAAACCTGGCTGGGATAATTTTAAATTAAATTTTAAATTAAATTTTAAATTAAATTTTAAATTAAATTTTTAATTAAATTTTTAATCAAAAATTTAAAACCTGGCTGGGATCATTCAGGAATTTAAAAAGCCCTTCCCAAATTTCTGCCTAAATTTTTTTTTCCAGTGTTGGATACATTTGGAAATAACCAATTGTATGGATTGGCTGTTGGAAACGCTGTAAAATTCATACAAATTTTATAAAATTCATACACTGGGGGGAAAATTCTCCCTCTCTGGTCAAGCACCAATAAATTCCTGAAGGAAATAATGGCAATGCTTAACTAATTAGTTAAATTATTGTATTAATTAATTCAATAAGTAATTCTTTCATCCCTGTTAATTGGGGGATGTGGATACCAAAAATCTTTATTCAGATTAAATACATTAAATGCCTCACAGGATAAAACTGAATTTAGGAGAAAGTGCAGGTTCTGCCCCTTATTTCCTATCAAACACTTCTCTTTGTTTTGCTAATTCATTGCTGGTGTTGAAAGGGACATTTTCAGTCCTTTGATCTGCTTTGGATGTCATTTAGCATTAAAATAATATCATTTATTCTGATCTGTTGGGACAGCATTAACCCAGGAGTTGCAGGAAATGAAAATAAATCTTAATTATTTACATAATAATGTAAATTCCTGCAGCTTTGAGGAAGTACCAGTAGTGAAAACAAAATATAATTTTAGCATGACATAATAACAAATAGTAAAATAATGGACTGTGAAACCTTCCAGCATGAGCTGAGCTGGACACAAATGAAAAATGAAATAATTCTCAGCTCTTCCAAAAACATTTGGATACAAAAAGTGAGGAAATGCAGAAGTCTGGGTGGTGCTCTTGGGTTTTTTTTATATGTGAGAAAAATTTAAATGGTGCTTGAACTAAAGTTGCAGCTTTCTGGAGAGACATTTAGAATAAAAATGAGATTAGAAATTAGAAATAAAAATAAAAGTAAGTTAGAAATTTAGAATAAAAATGAGATTTTTAAGAGATTGGCAGCTCCATGAAAATCTAATGCAGGAGTTTTATAAAAATGCACCTGGTTTGCTGCTTGAAAAGTGAAATTGTGGTGACACAGTTCAGGAGGCTGCAGAATTTCCACTTGGCTGTCTCAGAAGTGTTCTAGCAAATATTTATTTTCTGAATTAAATCTTTTGCTTGCTTTTGAAAGCAAACAAAAAAAAAAAAATATAAATAAATTATATATTAAAAATTATATAATTATATATAATATATATTATAATATATATATAATTATATATATATTATTTATATAATTATAAATTATATTAAAAATAAATAAAAAAAGAAAATGTTGGGTTTTTTTGAGCTTGCTGTCTGTTCACCATTTCAGGGGGATTTCAGTGCTGATGGAAAATCCCTTGGGCTGGAGGGTGATGGAGCCTTGCTGGCCAGGGATAAACCCATTCTATTACCCCTGCTGAAAGCCTTGAATGCTCCAGAATTCAAGGTAAACTCGGAGAAATAACCTGGTTTTTATCCCAGAAATTCAAATTTATGCCTTCAACACCTTCCTTCCCCCAAAACAATCCTGACTCTTGTGTGGAAAAACAACCCAACCACACTGGGTTGAGCGTAAAAAAAATTTGAAGGTGCAATGTGAGAAAGAAGGAAAAAAAAAAGCCAAAATATTCATATTTAATTTAAAAAATAGAATTCAATTAAAGAAGGAGGAAAATGCAGTTTTCTGTTGGACTGACTGGCTTTGCTGCGCGTTGCAGGTGGATTTCAGCGCCCTGCCCGAGGAGGTGAAGGCGCTGGCGCGGGACGGCTGCAGGGCCCTGCAGGAGCAGCAGTGCCACGGGGCCGAGCGAGCCTTCTCCTCGCTGCTGCACCTCCTCTACAGCACCAGCCTCGCGGTAAAGGCAGCACAGCTCCCTCCTCTGCGCCACCCTGGGCCCCGCTCCCTGCCCCAGAATGGTCATCATGGGTTGCATGGCATTGCATTGGATTGCATTGGATTGCATTGCATTGCATTGCATTGCATTGCATTGGATTGCATTGCATTGGATTGCATTGCATTGGATTGCATTGCATTGCATTGGATTGCATTGGATTGCATTGCATTGCATTGCATTGGATTGCATTGCATTGCATTGCATTGGATTGCATTGCATTGGATTGCATTGCATTGGATTGCATTGCATTGCATTGGATTGCATTGGATTGCATTGCATTGGATTGCATTGCATTGGATTGCATTGGATTGCATTGCATTGGATTGCATTGGATTGCATTGCATTGCATTGCATTGCATTGCATTGCATTGGATTGCATTGCATTGGATTGCATTGCATTGCAATGGATTGCATTGGATTGCACTGCATTGCATTGGATTGCACTGCATTGCATTGCATTGGATTGCATTGCATTGCATTGCATTGCATTGGATTGCATTGGATTGCATTGCAATGGATTGCATTGGATTGGATTGCATTGCATTGCATTGGATTGCATTGCATTGCAATGGATTGCATTGGATTGCCCTGCATTGCATTGGATTGCACTGCATTGCATTGCATTGCAATGGATTGCATTGGATTGCATTGCATTGCATTGGACTGGATTGGATTGCATTGGACTGGATTGGACTGCATTGGATTGCATTGCATTGCATTGGACTGGATTGGATTGCATTGGACTGGATTGGACTGCATTGGATTGCACTGCATTGCATTGCATTGCATTGGACTGGATTGCATTGCATTGCATTGCATTGCATTGCATTGGATTGCATTGGATTGCATTGCATTGCATTGGACTGGATTGGACTGCATTGGATTGCATTGCATTGCATTGCATTGCATTGGACTGGATTGGATTGGTGGCTGCCGAGGGAAAGATTTTAGGAGTGTTACACACACACACACACACACACACACAGAGCTGTGGTTCCAAAATATTCCTTCCCCTTTCCCTTCCCCCTTTCCCTTCCCCTTTCCCTTCCCCCTTCCCCCTTCCCCCTTCCCCCTTCCCCCTTCCCCCTTTCCCCCTTTTCCCCTTTCCCTTCCCAAACCTTCCCTTGAAATTTCCTTCAAGTTTCCTTTCCTTTCCTTGAAATTTCCTTTCGCCTTTTCCTTTCCCCCTTCCTCAAATATTTGCATCAAACATTGTGGTTTTTTAAATCAAAACCCTCTTGTTGGTTGGACTTTTGATGATCTTAAAGGTCTCTTCTGTGATTGTCAAATCAACTTTGATTTATAAGAGCAAAGGGTAAAAAAGATTTTATAAGAACAAAGGGTAAAAAGGATTTTGAGGGCAAATTCTGTGAAATTTGCTGTCTGTGTAGCCTTACCCAATCAGCCACTGACCCAAAAGTCATCCTGGATTTCTCTTCATTAATTTACAGTATTTTTACCTTTTTACCATGTGTCTTTGTTGTGCTGTGACTATAATTTAACTTTCTTTTTTCTTTTTTTTTAGCATGTGAATAGTGTGAATATTCTTAATATAAATTATGTTATATTCCTCTATGGACATGCCACTGCCCTCCTGGGACTGGGACATCCTGAGGTAGGATGTAATTTATTTGTATTTTCATTTATTTTGATACTTATTTAAATATTTTTAATTATTTATTTTGTACTTAAATACTGTCTTAATTCCAATTTATGTATATTTAATGTATATATTTTCTAAAATTTATTTTACATATAAATATTCCCTTAATTCCAATTTCTAGCTCAGGCAGTTTCCCATCCTTTTTTTGTATTTTCCTAACTGGGAAGATGAGAGGGGGGGGAAACCTCTGGACACATTTTGGAATTGTCCAAATTGAATATTTGGGACTAAATCCTTGATAGTTTTGGAATTGGGCTATCAAATAAAATTTCTTTGTAAGTCTTCAAATGAGCATCTGAATATCAAAAATTGACAGTCAATAACTTTGATTTCTGCCCTGAGCTGGTGTTTTGGACAGAAATATCCTGCTCCTAAAACAAGAGCCAGGAATTGCTTTGGGTTCTGGAAAATGCCAAACCAGAAGTGGGGGTCGGGTTTTTTTGGGATGTTTCTTCCTTCAGTGTTTGGTAATATTCAGTGTCTTAAAATGAATTTAAAAATAGCTGAGCTCAGGAATTTCATTCCTTTGGGTTACAGCAACTCCATGTTTACAGAATAAATTGGGATTTTTTTTTAAAAAGAAAGGGAAGTTTTGCCTGTGATCACAAAGGTGTGTAATTCCATTTACTGTTCCTAAGACTGATCAAGGAATAGGGCACACTGACCCAGTCCAAAGGAGGAAAAAACCCAGGAAAAGTGAAAATATTCTGGCAAAACTCCCTTATTTGTGTCTCACATTTCTTTTGAAGGCATTGGCAAAAGCTGAAGTTCAGTTTAAGAAAATAATTGAGGACTATCCAGAAGAAAGTTGTTTTTGTTTGGCACACTATGGAATTGGAAGGGTTTACCTCAGGCAAAACAGGTTGGTCTGATGGAGAATTTCAGGGTTTGCTGGGAAAAAATTTTTTATTTGAAGAATTTGAAAATTTTTTATTTGAAGAAAAAATTTTTTATTTGAAGCGTGGTGGGGCTTTAATTTTGCTGTGTTAATCATTAAATTCATCTGTCAGGTGGGTTTAATCAGTGGATTTAATAAAATGGGTTTAATCCAATAGGTTAAATAAAATGGGTTTAATCTAGTGTGTTTAATAAAATGGGTTTGATACAATGGATTTAATCCAAGTGGGTTTAATCCAATGGATTCAGTACAATGGGTTTAAATACAATAAATTAAATCAAATGTGTTTAATCTAATGGATTTAATCCAAGTGGGTTTAATCCAATGGATTCAGTACAATAGGTTTAAAATTCAATATAATTATATATATATATATATAATTGTTAATTAAATTTATATATATAAATTCAATCCAGTGGGTTTAATACAATGGATTTAATACAATAAATTTAATCCAGTGGGTTTAATACAATGGATTTAATACAATAAATTCAATCCAGTGGGTTTAATCCAATGGATTTAATAAAATGGATTTAATCTAATGAGTTTTATCCAATGGATTCAGTACAATGGGTTTAAATACAATAAATTAAATCAAATGTGTTTAATCCAGTGGATTTAATCCAAGTGGGTTTAATCCAATGGATTCAGTACAATAGGTTTAAAATTTAATGTAATTATTAATTAAATTATATATATATATAATTGTTAATTAAATTTATATATATAAATTCAATCCAGTGGGTTTAATCCAATGGATTTAATACAATAAATTTAATCCAGTGGGTTTAATCCAATAGATTTAATACAATAAATTTAATCCAGTGGGTTTAATACAATGGATTTAATAAAATGGATTTAATCTAATGGGTTTACTCCAATGGATTCAGTACAATGGGTTTAATACAATAAATTAAATCAAATGTGTTTAATCCAGTGGATTTAATCCAAGTGGGTTTAATCCAATGGATTCAGTACAGTGGGTTTAAATACAATAAATTAAATCAAATGTGTTTAATCCAATGGATTTAATCCAAGTGGGTTTAATCCAATGGATTCAGTACAATAGGTTTAAAATTTAATATAATTATTAATTAAATTATATATATATATATATATAATTGATAATTAAATTTATATATATAAATTCAATCCAGTGGGTTTAATCCAATGGATTTAATACAATAAATTTAATCCAGTGGGTTTAATCCAATGGATTTAATACTATGGATTTAATCAAATGGGTTTAGTCCAATGGGTTTAATAAAATGGATTTGATACAATGGATTTAACCCAGTGGATTTAATCCAAGTGGGTTTAATCCAATGGGTTTAATCAAATGGATTTAATTCAAGTGGGTTTAATCCAATAGATTTAATAAAATGGATTTAATCTAGTGGGTTTAATCCAATGGGTTTAATAAAATTAGTTTAATCCCATGGATTTAATCCAGTGGGTTTAATCCCATGGGTATAATCCAATGGATTCAGTAAAATAGGTTTAATCCAGTGGGTTTAATCCAATAAATTTAATCCAATGGATTTAATGCAAGTGGAATTTTATTCCTGCTGAAGAACTGATGGGAGCTGCTGAGCAGAGCGGATTTGAGGGAATATTTGGGATTCAGGGATCACAGCCCTGCAGTGGGGGAGAGCTCAGGGGGAAAGAACAAACCCTCTTTGTTCTGAGGGAAAAATGCATCCTAAAGAAATCTGGCTTTATCTCCTGCCTGAGGGGAGCTGAGGGTGGCCTTGGGCTGGGACAAGGCTCCAGTGAGTCACAAATTCCCTGGAGCTGATAAGCAGGGATGTGTTCCTGAGCTGGCACATCCCAGAGGGACAGGGAGAGCCTGGAATGCAGGGCCAGGACAAGAAAGAAACTGGGAGCAAAGAGCTGGAGCTGCTCCCACCCATCCAGGGTTTCCTGCTGGAGTTTCTCCCTCGTGGAATCCTGGCTGTGGGAAGCTGGTGGGGGGATTTTGGGGTATCCCTGGAGCTCCTTACCCAGCTGTGATCCTGCTCCTCTGGGAGAGAGGGGAGAAATTCCATGGAAAAGCTCCAGGGTGGAGGGAAAGACAGGGAGAGCATTTCCTAATGACTCACAGGAAACACTCAAAGTCAGGAAAAATAATTTAAAATAATTTCTTGTCCATTGAAACAGAACTGGAGAGTGGGAAACAGAGTAAAACAACTGAAATCACCTTTCTCTTGCCCTCCTTTATCCCAGGCTGGAATTCACTCCCTCATTCCTGACTCTGTGCTGCCTGCAGGGATGGGGAAGGGGGGAGGTTTTCTCACTGCTCCTCGGTGCCCCCATGACAATGACTCTCCCTGGTGCCCACTGTGAGGTGTGATCAGAGATAGAGCAAAGAAAAAACCTTAATAATTTCCAATATATAAAAGAAACACACAGAACTCAGAATGAGAACCCTCCAAAACCATGAGAGGAGGTTTTGTGCAGGGTGTTTTTCCCTTTATCCTGCAGGGAATAAAGCACAGCTGGGCCTGGAGCTCTGCCATCCCCCCATCCCCTGCCCCCCTTGCCATGCCAAAACAGTGCCAAATAAAGGAGTTTTGGTGCTGACCCTTCTCCTCTCCTGCTCCTTCTTCCTGCCCCCCATCCCCTGCCAAAACAGTGCCAAATAAAGGAGTTTTGGTGCTGACCCTTCTCCTCTCCTGCCCCTTCTCCCTGCCCCCCTTGCCATGCCAAAGCAATGCCAAATAAAGGAGTTTTGGTGCTGACCCTTCTCCTCTCCTGCTGGGGCTGGCTCCAAGCACCTGCTCAGGGCTGGTGGCTGCTCTGAGGGAATTCCTCCTGCCTGGGAGCTGCTTCCCAGCCCTGTGCTCGTGGCTCATTTCCCTGGCAGCCTTGACTGCCAGAAAAGGCCCTGCACAGGTGACAGCACCTCTGGCTCTTGGATAAAGCCCTTTCCTGACCCACAGGTGGGGCAAATGAGAGGTGTTTAAAAAACTTCTATTCCACTTTCAGGCTCATGTGAAGGCTGAGACAACCTAAGTGTTATAATGCACACCATCACAGTCAGAAGCCAACTAAAAAACAATTATCTAAAATTACCCCTCATAAATCTTACTACAATCCATTTTTCATTGTTCAATTTCTCCAAAACATCTAGTTTTATTTACAGAAATTTATTTATTTATTCATTTCTAATTCCATTTCTCTCTCAACAGTATCTATCCAATTCCATAACATTTCTAAGCCAGCATCTCTTACCTCAAACCTTACATACAAATCCATGCTATATAAACCTTCTGTCAAGTTTTAAACATTTTCCACAAATCCATTTCCCAGCTGTGGCCAGGCAGAGCCATTCCCATGTCTGAGCTCAGGGGAAAGCCAAGGCAGAGTGCTGTGTCCTGAATTCCCACATCCCTGCATCCCTGGGGATCACAGGCTCGTCCCTGCCTGCCTCACCCCTCCAAACGACCAGAAAATGGAAATGCTGGAACCCTGGGTGCTGAGAATTTGAAACTTCCTGTGCTGGAAGACACAGACCCTCAGGAGAGCACTGCATTTAACCTAAAGCCATAGTGAAGACTTCCAGAATTAATTAATAACACACTATAATTACAAGTGTGGAGTTTAATTAGAAGTGTGTAATGTCACAAGGTAGAAAACCTAGAATTTAAAGTTTTAGAATATAATAATATATATAGAACAAGAGAAAAGTTTTAAAGCAGAAGCTGATCCCTCTTCTTTACCTCCTCCTCCTCCTCCTCCAGTTTAAGTAGTGTTCTATACTTAGACACAAATGTCCACATTACGAGACAGGAATAATTAGTTATTAAGTTAAAAGTAAAAACAATTTAAGTGTCATTTCTTAATTAGATAATTTAACCTTAAAAGAGCTTATAGGAAAAAAAATTAACCATTTTGTAACTTATTCATGTAATACTATAGATCTCACAACTTATGAAACTATAAATAAAAATAATAAATATCTAAATATAACATAAAATACCATCTCAAACATTCAATCCCAACTTTCACAAAAATAAAAAAACCCCAAAACCCAGCATTTAATGAGCCAGCTGATCTCTCCTTCCCCATCCTCTCAGTCACCACTGTTTGCTCCTGGCAGGATAAAATTGATGGTGGAAATTTTAGGAAATTTTTTGCTCCCAGGGGATCTGAGTGTGTTTGACCTGTTCCAAACTCCAGGTTTGTTCATGCCCTCGACCAATTCCTGAAGTCAAAGCTGATGATTGATTTCAAGATTGTCCCTGGAGTTTTAACCTGGCCAGGAACAAGTCAGGTCATCGAGGAGACACGAATAGAGAATTTACAGGTATGTTTAAATAAATTAAAAAAACTACAAATAGAAAATTGTCCTGCTCCTCCCTGCCAAGGTCCAGGGTGATGGGGGATACAGGAAGGATGGGGAGCAGCAGGCAGGGCACTGAAGCTGAAATTCCTGTTGGGGAAATTCCAGTTCTCCTTTTTCCACAGTGGGAATTGTGCAGTTTCCACAGGCCAGTGGGCTTGGAGAGGAAGCTTTGTTTGAGCTCACAAGGTGTAGCCATTTATCATTTTTCCATTTTATCATTTTTTATTTATCATTTTCCATCACTTTTTGTTTATCATTTTTTGTTTATTATTTTTTCTCATTTTTCCATTTACCATATTTTTCATTTCTCGTTTTTTTTATTTACCCTTTATCAGAATTGGCCAGGCAGGGCCTGTGTGTGGCACTCAGTGACAAGCTGGGGATGTGTCCCAGGTTGGATTTTGGAGCTCTTTTCCAGCCCCAGTGATTTTGGATATTATTTGATTCTTTTCCTTGCACGCTCCCAAATTTTCAGGTGTGAACACACAGCAGAATTCTGGGGAGAACCAGTTCAACATCTGAGCTGGCAAAACCAAGAATTTGATAATTTAAAAGCAAACCAGGAGACTTTGACCACATGGCTCCTGGATAAAACATTGGGATTTATGTGGTAAAATTCCCTGTTTGACTGGAAAGATCTGGCACCAGGAGCTGCCCTGCACAGGGGCATTTCTAGCACAGCTGAACTGGGAGGGTTTTTCACTTGGCCAGATCCCCAGAAACTCTGGTTTTGGGCTTTTTGCTCTCAAAAACCACCCTCAGGATTGCTCAGAGAGGCTGTGGATCCCTCCAGCCACGGTCAGGGGCCTCTGGACAATGCAGATTCCCTGCCAGGCTTCAGCAGGGCTCTGTTCTTGGGGTGTTCTGGGCTCAGCATCCCATAATATGAAGGCCAGCCCCACACACTAAAGCAGCCCAGAGTCTGAAATATAAAAATGCTCAGACCTGAGGCTCATTCCAGCCCTGCCCTGATCTCACATGAAGTCTTTCCCTCAGAAATGGCCCTGGGACACCTCCCTGGTTCCCCAGGGCCAGCTCTGAGCTTGGGCCTTAGCCCAGGGGCCAGGTGAGACCCTCTGCGAATGCTGGGAATCTTCAGAAATGACCAAAAAAACCCCATTTTTCGCCCCATAATCTCTTTAATCATTTGGACAATGATAAAACCATTTAGACAGTGACAAAACTCTGGAATGGGGCAGGATTTGGGACACTGGCTCAGGACAAACCTGCATTTTTCTGGGTGTTTGAGCACTCAGCTGCCAGCGCTTCAAGCAACCCCTGGAATATTTTGGCCATAAAAGGCCAATCTTGCCTGGCTTTGACTAGAAAAGAGTTTATTGTATTTTGGGATTGGTCACTGCTCTGCCTGGAGGGATGTGTTTCCCTGCAGTCCCCAGGAGTTTGTGAGTAGAAGTTGAATCTTTTCCTGGTTCTGTGCACTTTACCTCTGATCATTCTGTGTTTTCCAGATGGCTTTAAGGAATTATATTGAGGAATGTAAATTCCCTCCAGAGCCAGATGCTGTTTGTCGGTATCAGCAGTGCCATGGCTACTCCAAAATCCAAATATATTTTACAGACCCAGACTTTAAGGTAAATTTTCAGTTGAGAAAGGTTTGAGAAGTAAAACTTGATGTATTTTCTGCCCCTTTTTTATATGGTCTGGAAAGCTGAGCACTGCTTTTTGTTGTGGTTTTATTTAAAAATGTTCCATTTTTTGCCATTTTTAGGGTTTTATGCGAGTTATTTGCTGTCAGCAGTGCAGAGTGGAATTCCACATCAGCTGCTGGAAAAAGCTGAAAACAACAAGCTACAGTGATAAAAATGATAAGGTGAGGCCTTTGCCACACTGGGATTTTTAATTTTTTTAAGATGATAGCATTGAGATATGTCAAGAAATTCCACCAAATTCAGCAGCCAGGATAAAATGAAGGGAAATCTGGAGCTCCTAAAATTATTCTGGAAGTTGAATTTTGGGTGTGAAGTTGGAGGAGGGAATAAAAGAATAAAAGATGGCACAGATTTTCCATGATTTTTGATTTTTCAGCCCATCCCAGGAAGAGTTTGGGATTGTGTTTCCTTTGATTGCTTTGGTTACCTCAAATTGAGGAATTAATTTGTGCAAGGGTATAAATCATGTGTGGGTTTAAATCCTTTGTTGTGTGTGTCCTTTTCTCCTGCAGGATTTCCTTAAGGAAAGGTGTTTTACTCCTGATTGTAAAGGCCTTATTTCAAAAATAGTTATTTTCAGTTCTTCTGGGCTGGTAAAATGTGAAGTAAGTATGGTTATGTTTTATATGAAATTAATTGGAATGTTAAGGGGGATAAAGTGAAATTGAGAATGTAACTGCAAAAAAAAAAATTACTGCCTTAAGAGATTGTGAGGATTATTTAGGAATATGGATTTCCTGTTTAGTGGAGCAGGAATTGCCTTGGTGTTGGTCACATTGTCAGGGATGGGAATGGAATTCAAGGAATTCAATAATCCTTGAATCATATTGAATTCAATAATCCTAATTCCTTCAGGAGTAACTCCCAGAGACACAGGAAAATCGAGAATTCTGCCCAGGGCAATATTGACCTGAGAGAAGCAGAAATGATTATGGGGTTTGTTGTGTCATAACCCAAATTTAATTCCTGTCCTATCCCTTGCTTTGGTAGTTTGAACAAAAAATCCCAAAGCTCAAGGAACCACCAAGGGCCTGTATAAAACAGAAATGTTCAAGGTAAGATTTGTCCTCTTTGAATCGATTTTAGAGCAAAGCAGGAGGGATTTTCCTGCCTTTTTACAAATATTTTGGGAGGGTTACCCTTGCCCTTTGCCTGATCAACCAAAAATATCTGGCAAAATCCATTATAATCCAATGGTAAAAGCACTTAAATTGTTCCACAGAATTTATTTTGTGTGCATGTTTAGAAAGTGTAAATATAAATGTATTTTATGCTGCTGCTGTAGTTACTGATGCTCAGATATTTCACTTAACTGAGCTGGCAACTTTTTAGTCAAGTAACCTTTAAATAATGAGGAATAAAGCTGAGAGGACAAACAAAACAGATTTTTAAAAAGGAAAGGAATAAAATGATAATATTTGGTTGAAAATGCTGAGTTATAAATTAAGAATAAGAGTATTGAAACCAATCCTAATTTAAACATCTTTAATGGGAGTAAAAGTTGTTCCACCTTGAGGAAAGCAATATTTGTATGAATTTTTGTGGTCTCTGCTCCTAAATGAAGACCACTTTTATTCCATTTGTACTTTCCAGTGTGATATTTGCACCTCAATTAACCTTTGGCTGGCTGCTGAATTGCTTTTTGCAGTCTTAGGAAGATAAAAATGAAGCAAGAAAAGAAACAGTGGCGAAAACGAGCGCGAGAAGAGGCCAGGAATTCTGCCAGGAAAAAAGCTGAGGAAAAGCAGGAGGGCAATGAGCAATCCCAGTTCAGCCAGCACAGGGGTGGGTGAAAATGGGGATTTTGGGGCTGGTTTCTCCACGGGAAGGGTGAGAACGGGAGTGGGAGGTTTGGGGGCCCCATCCCTGGGGTGTCCAAGGAAGGAGCTCTGGGCTGGGACAGGGAGGGATCAAAGCTGGGTTTGATGATCCTGGGGGGCTTTTCCAGCCTCACTTTTCCTGGGATTCTGGGATTCTGAGTCAGCACAAAGCACTGGGATCAGCATTCTGAGCATCCCCAGCTCAATCCCAGCAAAATCCTAATACTGAGCATCAACCCCTGTGAAAAATTGGTGTTTTTACTTCAGACAGGTTTTATTTCACTTCTGTTTCTATTGCTGGGGGATGTTCCTGTGTGTGGTTATTGGTTATTAATTGTTGGGGTGTTGGGGGTGCCAGCTTGAGGTGAGAGATGAGAATCTGACTCCAGGTTCTCAGAAGGCTGATATTATATTATATTATATTATATTATATTATATTATATTATATTATATTATATTATATTATATTATATTATATTATATTATATTATATTATATTATATTATATTATATTATATTATATTTATCATATTGCATTTATTATATTTTATTTAATTTTTATTTTATTATATTTATTACATTTATTATATTCTACTTATTACATTTATTATATTCTATTTATTACATTTATTATATCTATTACATTTATTATATTATATCTATTACATCTATTACATCTATTATATTTATTACATTACATTTATTATATTTATTACATTACATTTATTATATTTATTACATTACATCTATTATATTTATTATATTTATTATATTATAAGAAAATGATACACTAAAACTATACAAAAGAAAGAGAAAGGAGACATCAGAAGGTTGATCAAGAATGAATAATAAAAACTCCTGACTGACCACAGTCCTGACACAGCTGGACTGGGATTGGGCATTAATTAAAAACAATTCACATGGAACCAATCCAAGCTGCAGCTGTTGGTGAATGATCTCCACACCACATTCCAAGCAATCACATAATTATTGTTTGCATTTCTTTTCTGAGGCTTCTCAGGAGAAAAATCCTGGTGAAGGGGTTTTTCATGAAGTATCACAGTGAGAGCTGTGTGGTTTCACTCCTGTGTGGTTTCACTCCTTGTAGGAAACCTCAATTTTCCCTTGGCTGGTTCCTGCAGAATCAGCCTGGAGAGGGGAAAGGCTCCAATTCTGAGTGAGCCCATTGGAAAGGGATTTCAGGAAAAGCACCTGGGGACCCTGTTAGACAAAAAAAAAATCTCAAATAAAGACAGAGTGATCTCGAAAAGGACATTCCAGATGACTGAGGAAAATAAAAATACTTCAGCCTGTGACTTTGTAGGCATTTAAAGCTTCAGCTTTTCCTTGCTGGATGTTGGCTGCTCCACATTCCAGAGCTGGGAACTTCCCCTGCAGCTTCTCAGGGCAAAGAAAAAGGGGGATGTTGGAAAATTTATTTTTTTGTCTGTATTACCAATTAGGGATATAATTAATTTATCATTGCCTAGGATTCCCTGTCAAATACTCTGGGTGTATTTGTTTTAATCCCATGCTTGGTGTTCTCTGGGTGCCTGTTCCCTGCTCAATGGCATATCCTGAAAATTGTGGAGATTTTGGCTTCCCTGTGGATTTGTAAAATCATTTATTATTATAGCTTCATTTATTTCCTGTTGGTTTTGTTTTAAGTCTTTGCTCTCTCCTCTTCTCTGGCTCATCTTGTGATCCTTGGAGCCACTGCAGGTCACTGTGACCTCATCCTTCAATCTGGGCAAGGACTTTGTTTCTTTAGACAGAAATTTAAATCAAATCAAATTGGATCAAATTCCTAAGGCTCAGGTTGTATGGAAAAAAGAAATCATTCTTTAAATCCTGTAATTCTCAGTGTAAAACAATTAGAAACACCACTAACCCAAATTACCTGCTTTTTAAGTTGTTTTTGAGGTTTTTAAAGGTTTTTGAGCTTTTTCAAGTTTTTAAGTTTTTTAAAGTAGCTTTTTTTAAGTTGGAATTGTGGTAAGGACATGAAATCTTGCTGGTTTTGTGCTTTTTTTTCATTGGAATATTTTGACTTTTCCAGGTCCTGGCCATGATTTATACTCTGGGGACCAAATCCTGCAGCACATCCGGCGCAATTCCGAGCAGATCAAAGCTGCTGTCCCTGACACTGCCAAATTATTAAAGGAATTGCTGGCCTGGGGAGTGATCAGAGAGGAGGATTTCAGCTCTTATTCCCAAATTAGCACTGCCCAGGAGGTGCTGGAGCAGCTCCTGAGCTCCTTGGTCCAGGAGAAAAGCCGGGTGCGGAGCAGGGGCTTCCTGCACGTGCTGAGCCAGCTGGGAGAGGTGGATCCCAAAGTGCACAAGTGGCTGCAGCACCTGGATCACCTGGGTGGGTTCTGAGAGCACAGAAAAGTCTCTTTTCCCTCCTTTGAAACTGCCAAGTGAAACTTCTCCTCTTTGTCTTGTCCCTGATCTCCAGAGGGGAACACAGCCTGGGTGACCCAGGAGCTCAGCAGAGAAAATTCAGCAATTTTTATGTGGTCCTCAAATTCCAGAATGGGTTTAAATGCTGGTATTTGTAGCAATAATCTGCTTTTGGAGAGTAAATAACGGTGGGGTTTTGCCATGGAACTTGGAAATAATTTCATGTTGGTGCTGTGCAGTTTCCTGTTGGGTTTACAATTCTCCAGCCTGGAGAGGTGGATCCCAAAGTGCACAAGTGGCTGCAGCACCTCGATCACCTGGGTGGGTTCTGAGAGCAGCACAGGACAAAAAATTCTCTTTTTCCTTATTTGAAACAGCAAAGTAGAAGTTGTCCTCTTTGTCTTTTCCCTGATCTCCAGAGGGGAACACAGCCTGGGTGACCCAGGAGCTCAGCAGAGAAAATTCAGCAATTTTTAAGTGGTCCTCAAATTCCAGAATGGGTTTAAATGCTGGTATTTGTAGCAATAATCTGCTTTTGGAGAGTAAATAACGGTGGGGTTTTGCCATGGAACTTGGAAATAATTTCATGTTGGTGCTGTGCAGTTTCCTGTTGGGTTTATAATGGAAAAAAAACCCTGGGATTTTGGGGTTGTTAATTTTGCTTTACCACATCCATGTCCTTCCAAGAATTCCTAGAATTCTTTTCTTTTCTTTTCTTTTCTTTTCTTTTCTTTTCTTTTCTTTTCTTTTCTTTTCTTTTCTTTTCTTTTCTTTTTTCTTTTCCTTTCCTTTTCCTTTTCCTTTTCCTTTTCCTTTTCCTTTTCCTTTTCCTTTTCCTTTCCTTTCCTTTCCTTTCCATCTTGTTGTTATTATGATACAAACAATAATTGGTGAGATTAGAATTTATATCAACCCCATTGCTCATTTTTTGTTTGCATTTCCAGGACACAAAAGCTCTCACACCACCTGTACATTGAATTTCTAGACCAAACTCTTGCCCTTTGAAGAGGAATATCCCATTTTAAGCATTGAAAATTTAAAGCTGGAATGAAACATTGGGACTTTTTTTCGTCTTTTTCAGGTCTGACAGCTACAAAAAACTTTCTCCTTCAATATGGCCAAGTTCTGCAAGAGCTTGACCTTTCTCTATTAACCCCCCTGTGGAACCAGAGATATGGCAGTAAATTTGGTAACGTGGCAGCTGATGGTGAAAAGCAAGAAATTAGTGATTATTTTCTCACCCCTCCCCTAGAGAAATCCCGTTGTTTTATATGGCTTTTAGAAGAAAACAGAGAACATTTCCCAGAGCTCCACCAAGCTTTAGATGAATTCTTTGATAAAATGGGTGAGTAGCCAAAGGGAGCAAACATTTCCTGTAAAAATTGATTTTTATTGCGAATTTTTAGCGTTAAAGTTGTGCAGCTGCAGGTTTGGAGCTGCTTTGGTGGTGTTGGGTGAAGGAACAGAGCAATAATTCCTGTGAATTCACAGTTAAACTGTAAATTAATTAAAATACTGTTATTTCCATCAATCACCATGAATTTTATCCTTTCCACAGATGATCCAACCATTATATTAAAGAAGCAGGGAAATGAGAATTTATCAGTAAGTGAATTTTATTTCTGTTTAGCCTCAGCTCACAAAGAAAAGGAAATATTTTGCAGCCTGGTCCTTCAGACTAATTGGAGATTTCATCTCTTGCTTTAGCTCCCTTTTCTTAAATGATTTGATATTTGAATTATTTAATAATAATTTTCCAAGTGTGCCTCATTCTGAATCTCTTTTTGATTGGTGTCATCATTAAAATCCATCCTGATGGGCAGAAATAGAATTTGGATTTCAGTTAATTCTGTGTTTGAGGCAACCTCACTGAAGTTCTTGTCTGCAGTTAAATTTACCTTTACAAATCCAAGATTTACTTTTGATTCAGGATAAAGCTTTAGAGTTAATGAATGTACATATCAAGAAAATGCAGATTTTTAAATGTGCACATTAATAAAATGCAGAATTTTTAATTTGCACTTTAATAAAATGAAGAATTTTAAATGTACACATTAATTAAATGCAGTTTTTAATGCACACATTAATAAAACTCAGAATTTTTAATGTGAACATTAATAAATGCAGTTTAAAATAATAATAAAAATTCTGCATTAATAAAATGCAGATTTTTAAATTTACACATTAATAAAATGCAGAATTTTACATGTGAACATTAACAAAATGCAGAATTTTAAAGTGTACACTAATAAAATGAAGAACTTCAAATGTGCATGTTAATGAAATGCAGAATTTTTAATGTACATCTTAAGGAAATGCAGATTTTTTAAAACTCTACACATTAATTACATGCAGAATTTTAAATGTACTTGTTAATAAAATGCAGATTTTTTAATGTACATCCTAAGGAAATGCAGCTTTTTTAAAAATCTACACAATTATTACATGCAGAATTTTAATGTACATGTTAATGAAATGGTGATTTTTAAAAGTCTACACATTAATTACATGCAGAATTTTTAATGTACACATAAATAAAATCCATATTTTTAAATGTACACATAAATAAAATGCAGATTTTTTTTTTTTTTTTTTGCTTTTTCATTTCATGAATTGGGAAATCCAAGAATGAAAAACTGCTTTGACTTCAGTGTTAAAATAACCTGTAATTATTCTGTTCTTGTGTAATCTCAATCCTTTTAGAGAATAATTCAAATTTCAGTTCCTTCATCTTTGTCTTTCTTGGAAAACTGAAGCAACATTTGCCAATCCTGTGCCTTCGTTTTCTTTTCTGTTTCAGAATAATGAAATCAAAGTTAAAAACAAAAACAGGAAGAAGAATTTGAAAGATTCAAAGGTCAGTAACTTTGGGAGTGCTAAAGCAGCTTTTACCAAGCAGGGGCCGTTGATTTACTGCTAAAAACCCCCCTGAAAATTGAGATTCTCTTAGAATTTCTGCCATGTGGGTGGATGGGAGCTGTTTCTGTAAATATCTGTAAAAATTTTCTGTAAATATCTTGAGGAGACTCCTTACTCAAGTAGCTTTTCCTGAAGTGAAATTAAGCTGTTAAGATGTAAAGGATACATTTTTTGTAACATTTATCAGTATAAAAGCTATTTTAAAATTTGTTTATGACTGACTTTGGCTCTGCCTGGAGTCACCTTCCACTGGCTTCAATCTGAATTATTGCTGTGATTTTAATTTTCTATGTGGAAAGATGGGAATTCGGTTCAGAAACTCCATTTCATGCTCAGAAATGTTATTAATTATTCATTATTTTATAGATTTTATTGGAATATTATTCTGCCTGAATTTTCTGCTGCCTTTTGGAGGATTTTGCTTTATTGAAAACCTCATGCCCTCACCTTTTTGTCATTTTTAGTAAACTTCAGATTTTTTCCTCAGGATTTATTTTTATGACTAGGGTGCATTTATTTGTGAATTTTTAAATTATTTGATAATAAAAATAAAGACAACTAAAATGTGTGTAATGGTGTAGACAGATATAATAATAATAACCAGAGTCACATGTGGAATTAGGGATAGCTCCTGCTTGTGGTAAATTTGTTACAGCCTCAAATCTAAAAGAAAGTTTAATTAAATTTTGATGAAATTGGTAAAAAAGGAGGGATTTGGGGCTGAATATCCCAGTTTCTTTTTCCCAAGTACATTCTGAAGAATGAATTAATATCTTTAAATTAAGAATTAATTAAGCTGTGTCTTAGCACTGATAATTTTACCTGGAAATTTTGCAGTTCATAACGAACACGATGAATTTAAAGAACAAAATTCAGTGTAAATAAGTTAGTCCTGGTCTTTGCAGTGGATTATGTTACATGAGCTTTTGTGAGGTAAAAACTAAAAGAAATCTGTTTTTAATTAGTCTATTTTAGTATTATCCAGTGGAGTTAGTACAGCACCACGAGAAGAAGAGAAGATATTTATAGAAGAAAATAATTTGTGAGTATTTGATTCTGCTTTTATTGCCCAAACTCCAAACTGCTGCAGAAGAATCCCTTAAAAATACCAAGGCTGGCTTAACTTGATTTTATTTTTTCTGATTTTTAAGGTACAGAGATTTTCCAAATGAAAATCCCTTTGTAATCCCAGAATATCTCCAGGAGCAACTGGAGGAATTCGAAGCCAACTATAATATTGCAAATAGTAACAATTATCAAATGAATAATAATCCAGATCCAATCTCTGAGAATTTATATGAGTGAGTATAAATTTCTGTATTTGGGA
This sequence comes from Molothrus aeneus, assembly GCF_037042795.1. Taxonomy (NCBI): domain Eukaryota; kingdom Metazoa; phylum Chordata; class Aves; order Passeriformes; family Icteridae; genus Molothrus; species Molothrus aeneus. Next base: position 114,843,703 of record NC_089647.1, on the reverse strand, counting down.
GCTTCAGGGGGTTGAATTTTACTTTGTAATTTTAATAATTTTTTGGATTAATTGGAATCTTGGTGGGTGTGGCGTGTCTGTGAAGGAATGGATGAAAAACTTGAATTAATTATAATAATTCTGTTTGTTTTTTAAAGTTATTTCTCTCAAATCTTGGAAGAACATGGCCCTCTGGAAATTAATAATAAATTACTGGTTGGGGAATATGAAAATTTCCCGGAGGAGACTCGGAAGGTGGTGGAGGATGAGGGCGGCCTGGAGCCCTTCCTGCTGAAATCCCTTCGGTTCATCGTGGTGGATAATCTGATTGGCCTGAGGAAGCACTCGGTCCTTTTTGAAGGAAATCCAAGCAGAAATGAGAATAAACCCGAAAATCCACCTGGGGAATTGCAGGGGAACCCTTCCCACAGCAAGCTGCCCTTGAATCCCTATGCCCAGGAGTTCAAGCCTCTCTCGTACCCCGTGGACGCCCCTTTGGCAGCAGCTCCTGATTTACCAGAGTATCACACCCAACAATATTTCCCCTACTCCTTCCCTGCTGGCAATCCTCTGGAAAATGCAAATATTGATTCCATGGAAAACCAGATTCCATTCTCAGGTGTTTTACTGAAGGGATTCGAGCCTGCAGGCCCCGCTGTGTTTTTACCTCAGAGCTCCTGGGGTTATCAGTATGGAATAGTGCCCCTGGCACCGGCTGGGTTTATTTATGCTGATCCTGCAGCTCCTCAGGAAAATCTGCACTCAGCAATTCCAGCTGGGAAATGCAGCCCTGGGGCTTTTGTGCCACCTGAAATCCAGGAGCACAAAGGCCCTTGGGGCTGCTTGGAGAACTTGGATAGAAAGGATTCTGCTTTTCCAAATGGTTCAGATGAAGCTGAGGGTGATAAATGTGTTAAAAAGGAAAAAGGAAAGGAAAATAAAGCCAGGGTGAAGAGCAATCCTCACACAAAGATGGTGGCTGTTCAGGTAAGGAGTGGGGAAAATGCTGGGGAGGTTTTACAGCCTACATTGGATAGGATGGGCAGAGGGATGGAGCAGCTCTGCTGGGAGGAAAGGCTGGCACAGCTGGGATTGTTCACCTGCACAGGAGAAGCTTTGGGCTGAGCTCAGGGTGGCCTTGCAGGGCCTGCAGGAGCCCCAGGAAAGCTGGAGAGAGACAATTTCCAGGGCATGCAGGGACAGCACCCAGGGAATGGCTTCAGACTGAAAAATTACAGGTTTAGATCAGATATTAGGAACAATTTCCTCCCTGGCAGGGTGGGCAGGGCTGGGATGGAATTCCAGCCCTGGATCCCTGGCAGTGCCCAAGGCCAGGCTGGACACTGGGGACATTGGAGCAGCCTGGGACAGTGGGAGGGGTCCCTGCCATGGATGATTTTAGGGTCCCTTCCATGCATAATTAAGTTTGCATCTTTTCTCTCCCTAGGAGATTCCTACTAAAAATCCCTGTTGTATCCCTGGTGCAGAGCTCTCCCATTGTTGTGTTTTCATCCCAGACTAACAGATTCCAGGCCCAGTGAATGAACTGAAATTAAACCTTTCCACGTGGCAGGGGTGGCACTGGCTGAGCCTTAGTCCCTTCCCACCCAAACCATTCCATGATTCCTGAGAGCTTTCAGTTTCTGTGGTCACTCACTTTTCATTTGTAATTCTTCAGAGCTGCTCACTGAATTTCGTTGTTCCTGAAGTTTTTGCAGCTCTTTTTTTCCCCTGGGTGTCACACAGGGAGCTGCTGCACAAAAGTTTCACCTTCACTTTAGAGATGAAGCAAAGTCATTCTGTGTTGTTATTTTTTTCCTTTTGTGATGAGTTCAGGGATTTATTTTCACTTCCACATTTGAGCATTTGGATTTGTGGAGAAGAGGAGGCTCAGGGGGTCCTTCTCACTCTCTAGGAGGGCGAGACACTTCCTGCAAAACTTCACTTTTCAGACTCTTAGAGCATGGCTTTGTTTAAAGACTCACAGAACTCCCTGGAATTGCCTGTGGTCAATGAAACCAAAGAAAGAAACAATAAATCCCTTTCAGAAACACCTCCCCAGTGCTTTCCTACAACATTTATGGGCCTGGATTAGAGTTGGATTTGTAAGGACGAGGTACAAAAGCTCCAAACCAGAGCAGCTCATCTATGAACCAAGAAGATTTTTAATCAAATTCTAATTTTTTTTTTTTTTTTTTTGTGTTCTAGGTAAATCAGGAAGTTGCTAATAGGGAAACCAATACTTTGCCTTTCCACCCATTTGAAAATCAACAAGTAAGTCCCCTACAGCCTGGTGTACATTTCTCATGAGGAAGGTTAAAGGAATGCTCAAAAACTGAATAGTCAAATGAAAGTTCTTCCAAAAAAACAGGTTTTAACAGATATTTTGTATTTTGGGTTGTTTGGCTGTTTTTGTGTTCTGTGATGTTCTTGGAAACATCACCCAGCCTCACAAGGAAATGGTTTTTGAGCTTTGCTCTGATTATTTGATATTTGTTCTGATTGTTTTATGTTGAGTTTGTGAGGAGTCCCCAGGACCAAGGAGGAATTGAGAATCTGACTCCACGTTCTCAGAAGGCTGATATATATTATTATATTACATTACATTACATCATACATTATATCATACATTATATCATATATTATATTACTTATATTATTTTATTTATATTATATATTATATTATTTATATTATTTATATTATATTATTTATATTATATTATTTATATTATATTATTTATATTATTTTATTATATATTTTATTATATTATATTATTGTATTATTGTACTAAAACTGTACTAAAGAAAAAGGATACATCAGAAGGCTTAACAAGAATGAGAATGAAAAACTCCTGACTGCCTCCTCAGAGTCCAGCACAGCTGATGGGGATTGGTCATTAATTAAAACCAATTCACATTAAACCAATCAAACAATCTCCAGACCACGTTCCAAAACAGCCAAACAGAGAGAAGCAATCAGATAATTCTTGTTTTAATTTCTCTCTGAGGCTTCTCAGCGTCCCAGGCGAAGAAATCCTGGGAGGAAAATGTGACAGTGACAGTTTCATTCCGAGCTGTGCAGATGCCGAATGTTTGAGGTGTTTCCCCTCTCAAAACCTGGATTTCCATGTTCCATTTGGGCACAGGGACAGTTCAGAGGGTGTTCAGGGCAGGTTTGTGCCTGTGGCAGGAGATCAAAGTGAGAAAGAGTCCCCTTTGGACGGGGAGCAGGCAGCAGCCAGAGCGGTTTTTGTGCCCACTTCGTTTGCAGGGCGATATTCTGCGTGTGGAGAAGGAGCACCAGGTGCTGCAGGAACAGCTCAGAGAGGCACAGGAGAAGTTCAAGCAGTCACAGAGCAGGAGCTTGGAGGAAATTGCTGCTCTGGAAGAGCTCCTGAAAAAAAGTATTGAAGAGACCGAGGTAAAGCTTTGCCCATGGTCAGGGCTGTGGAATCCCTGGGGTCCCTGCAGTGTCCAAGTGTCCTCCCCTTCCCAGCCATTCCAGCATTCCCTGATTTGGGCTTTTTAACAGCAATTATCAATTTATTTTGTAGATAAAATGTAGTTCTTCTAGTTTTTTGGGGGAAGAGTACTTATGGGTGTTAGTCAATTTGAATTGCTTGGTTAAAATGGGTGAGAAATCAGAGTGATGTTTGTTCTTGTGTCTAGTGTACTTGCACTATGAACTGTTTTACTGAGGTGTGTTATATTGTTTATTGTTGATATCTTTATATCTATTGTTGGTATGTTTATATCTATAATTGACATGTTTTTGTCCTCCTCACCCCAGCCATTCCAGCATTCCCTGACTGATCCCTGATTTGGGATTTTTAACAGCAATTATCAATTTATTCAATATATCAATTATTGCTAATGATTCAGCAATTATTAATGTATTATCAATTATTAATTTATTGTAGATAAAAATTAATATCCCTGATCCCTGATTTAGGATTTGGAACAGTAATTAGGAGTTTATTTTGTATAGATATAAGGTATCTAAGGTATTTTGTATAGATATAAGGTAGTTCTTCTAATTCTTGGGAGAGTACTTATGGGTGTTAGTAAATTTGAATTGTTTGGTTAAAACGTGTGAGAAATCAGAGTGATGTTTGTTTTTGTCTTTTCTATACTTGTAATATGAAGCTGTTTTACTCAGATGTGTTGTTTATTATTGATATTTTTTCTCTAAAGGATAGTAAGTATTGGCTTAAAACCCTTAAAAGGTATTTTTTATATGTATCTTGTTTATTTATATTTATTGGTAATGCAATATCAAGAGTTACTGTTGCTTTGGGTTGAGTTCCTATTGGAGTATTTTAAGTAAGAGGCAAATATCCTCAGTCTGCTCCAAGTTTTATCTGAATGAGCCACAATTTCCAGAGCTGGAGTTTTCCTTTCTGCCTTCAGGTGTCCCAGAATGAGCTGCATTGGTTCCACCAGGACTCAGAAGCACAAATGAAGAAATGGCAGCAGGAGAAGAAGGAAAACCGCGAGAATTTGAAAGCGCTGAGGGGCACAGTTAAAAAGCACTCGGACAGCAATGAGAGGTAGGGCTGTGAACAGATTCACCCCCCTCTTTCTGGCAGCCTGAGAGGCTCAGAACTTTCCAAGGAAATTGGGTCCTTGGCTGTGAAACCAGCCAGGCATTTCCTGCCAGTGTTAGGCTGGAATGTGGACATGGCCACTTCCTTACTGGGAATTTTTGGGAAATTGCAGGTAAAATCTAAATCAGCTTTTGGATAACTGATGAACCTGATTCAGCAGCAATTCTCCTCATCAGATTTGACAATTCCTGCTGTATGTCCTCTCTCAGTTTATAGAGCCCTGACTTTGGTCCTTGAATGCCTTTGTTTTATCTTTAATAGTTTTATCTTTGTTTTATCTTACTTTAACATTTTTTCTTTAAATAGTTTGGGCCAAACCTCTCCTGCAAAATCATCAGCCTGGTTTTATCCTAATCACTGCTTTATTAGCAATAAATTGAAATGTATTTAGAATAGAATCCATTTAAATCCATTTAAATGTATTTAGAATAGTTTGGCTTGGGAAGGACCTTAAAAACCATTTATTTCCACTCCTCCCACTGTCCCAGGGGCACTGCCAGGGCTGGGAATTCCATAATTCCTCAGGGATTGAACAGGATCTAAACCCTACAGATTGTTATAGAGGAGCAGGTCCCAAATTTGCCAATAAACTTTTCCACAATAAACTCAGTCAATGTTTCATTCCTGTAGGTATTTGAAGGCCATTGATGAGAAGGAAAAGCAATATAATGCAAGTTTAAATACATTTCTGGAGACCAGGTAAAACTCGTGTCCCTTCCAGCAATATTTCCATTTTTCTGCCTCACTTTGGGAAAGGCTTAGGGGGAAATCAGCACTTTACCCCAAATTTCTTACTCTTAGTTTGCTTTTACTTGCCAGGAGTAAATATTAATATTTAGAATAAATAAAATCATTCTCTCATACATTTCCCTTGATTACATGACACTGAGTAGCTATAAAAAAAAACCCCTAAAATAGCATAAATTTTAAATACTGCTTTGCTGTGAGTGTTACTCAAACATTTCATTTCTTTTCCTTCCACAGTAATAAATTTGCCAGTGAGAAAGGCAAATTGGAAGAGCTGATAAAAAAAAGTCAAGATGACAGCCAGGAGTGTGAGAAAAGAGCTGTTAAAGCAGAGGTACCAAAAACCCCAAAAATATCCTTAAAAAACCCTTTTATTTACAGCTGGGGTTGTGCTGATTGCAGGTGGGGAAATGATATCAAAGGTTTGGATTAAATATTGGAAATGCCAGGGGTGGAAATTCCACTTGAAAACTCCTCAGTGCAGGAAGTGTGTGTGCACTTTGTGTCCTCAAACTCGTTTAAATTCTTATTAAAACCTGGTTTAAGGCTTTATCCCTTTTTTCTTGGTTGGTTTTTTTTAACTTGGTCTTGGTGGGGGTTTTTTGGGGGGTTTTGTGTTTTTTTTTTGTGGTTTTTTTGTTTGTTTGTTTGTTGTTTTTGTTTTGGTTTTTTGGGGTTTTTTGTTTGTTTGTTTTTGGGGAGGTTGGGGGGTTTTTTCTGTTTTGTTCTTTGGGGTTTTTTTTGGTTTTGTTTTTTTTGTTTTGTTTTTTGTTTTGATTTCTGTTTGATTTTTTGGGTTTTTTCTGTTTTGTTTTTTGGGGTTTTTTTTGTTTTTGGGGAGTTTGGGGGGTTTTTTCTGTTTTGTTCTTGGGGTGTTTTTTTTTGTTTTGTTTTTTTTTTGCTTTTTGTTTTGTTTTCTGTTTGATTTTTTGGGTTTTTTCTGTTTTGTTTTTTGGGGTTTTTTTTTGTTTTTGGGGGGTTTTTTTTGTTTTTTGGTTTGTTTTTTTTTTTGGGTTTTTTTTGGTTTGGTTTTTTGTGGGGTTTTTTTGGGGGGGGTTTTTGGCTTTTTTGTTTGTTTGTTTGTTTGGGTTTGTTTGGCTTGTTTGTTTTGTTTATTTTTCTTCTTTCTTGTCCCAGGTGTCAGTGCTGCAGAGCTGGAAGGAGACGGAGAGCTGGAAGCTCAGAGGGGCCCTTGCCAAGGCAGAGGGAAACCTCAGGGTGCTGAGGACGCTGGGCAGGTACTGGGAGCTGCTCCTGCTTGAGAACGATGCGCTGCACCACCTTCCTTGCATTTTCTGCAATTGCACCAGCTGAGCTTCCTGCTCCCTGTAGTTATATTGAATATACAGCATTTCTATGAAAGAGAACAACATTAATAATAGCAGTAGGGGTATAAGAGTGCACAGAGCTGGGGGTAAATAATATTGCCCCAACAAAATTCAGCTGCAAATTGAGTCTCGTCCTTGACCTTGTGTCTTTCTGAGCTGGGAAAATCAGATTATCTGGGTAATAATAATAATAATAATAATAATAATAATAATAATAATAATAATAATAATAATAATAATAATAATAATAATAATAATATCGATAATATCAGTAATTCCTGCCCAGTATCCCTGGAAAAGGGCTGCAGTGATTTTAACCTAAAATCCCTTGAACACTTGAACTGGGATTAACTCTTAATTAGTTACTATATATATTTATAGATTTATTTTTAATCTATATTTATATATTTATTATTTACTATACTTGAAAACTTGAACTGGGATTAATTGTTAATTATTTACTATTTATTAATTTACATTATATTAATTTTATATTCTATAATTATATCAACTTTAGCTTTTATTTTCTGTAGTTATATTGAATATACAGCATTTCTATGAAAGAGAACAATATTAATAATAGCAGTAGGAGTATAAGAGTGCACAGAGCTGGGGGTAAATAATATTGCCCCAACAAAATTCAGCTGCAAATTGAGTCTCATCCTTGTCTTGTGTCTTTCTGAGCTGCGAAAATCAGATTATCTGGGTAATAATAATAATAATAATAATAATAATAATAATAATAATAATAATAATAATAATAATAATAATAATAATAATATCGATAATATCAGTAATTCCTACCCAGTATTCCTGGAAAAGGGCTGCAGTGTAACTGATTTTAACCTGAAATCCCTTGAACACTTGAACTGGGATTAATTGTTAATTAGTTACTATATAATATTTATTTTATATTCTATCATTACATCAACTGTAGTTTTTATTTTATGTAGTTGTAGTGGATATATAGTACTTATATGAAATATAATACTGCTACTACTACTACTACTACTACTACTAATAATAATAATATCGATAATATCAATAATATCAATAATTTCTTTAATTCCTGCCAATATCCCTGGAAAAGCGCTGCAGTGTAACTGATTTTAACCTGAAATCCCTTGAAAACTTGAACTGGGATTAACTCTTAATTAGTTACTATATATATTTATAGATTTATTTTTAATCTATATTTATATATTTATTATTTACTATATAGTATTTACTATACTTGAAAACTTGAACTGGGATTAATTGTTAATTATTTACTATTTATTAATTTACATAATATTAATTTTATATTCTATAATTATATCAACTATAGCTTTTATTTTCTGTAGTTATATTGAATATATAGCATTTATATGAAATAGAACAATAATATTAATAATAGCAGTAGGAGTATAAGAGTGCACAGAGCTGGGGGTAAATAATATTGCCCCAACAAAATTCAGCTGCAAATTGAGTCTCATCCTTGTCTTGTGTCTTTCTGAGCTGCGAAAATCAGATTATCTGGGTAATAATAATAATAATAATAATAATAATAATAATAATAATAATAATAATAATAATAATAATAATAATAATAATAATAATAATAATAATAATAATAATAATAATAATATCAATAATATCAATAATATCAATAATATCAGTAATTCCTACCCAGTATCCCTGGAAAAGGGCTGCAGTGTAACTGATTTTAACCTGAAATCCCTTGAACACTTGAACTGGGATTAATTGTTAATTAGTTACTATATAATATTTATTTTATATTCTATCATTACATCAACTGTAGTTTTTATTTTATGTAGTTGTAGTGGATATATAGTACTTATATGAAATATACTACTACTACTACTACTAATAATAATAATAAGTGCACAGAGCTGGGGGTAAATAATGCCCCAAACAAAATTCAGCTGAAAATTGAGTCTCATCCTTATCCTCGTGTCTTTCTGAGCTGGGAAAATCAGATTATCTGGGTAATAATAATAATAATAATAATAATAATAATAATAATAATAATGATAATAATGATAATTCCAGTAATTCCTGCCCAGCACCCCTGGAAAAGGGCTGCAGTGTAACTGATTTTAACCTGAAATCCCTTGGACACTTGAACTGGGATTAATTGTTGAGGGAGGAACTGGTCTTGCACTCCAACATTCCCATTATTTTTAACTGTGAATCCTCAATATTCCAGCAGCTCAGCTTCTGCACCTCCTGTGTTGAAGTCCCAGATTGATTCCTGGGAAATATTTATTTCAGATGTCAAGAAACAATTGGAAAAAGTCGAGGTAAAACTTCATTTCTGTCCACCGGCTTCTCAGTTGCACTTGGGAAATGAAAGCATTCAATGCCTTTGGTTTTTAACACGCCAGCAGCTGGTCCTCCACGTGCTGAGGGGAATTTTTTCAATTACAAAAGAAAGATGCAGTTTGGAGTCAGGATGATAATTTCTAGTGGATATATTAATTTTTTTAAAGGCACAATCTGCCCTTTGTACACTTGCTGCAAAATTGGGTCTCCAAATGTAGTGGTTTTGGTTTGTTAATCTGAGATTTTACAAATTTTAATATTTTATTTAATTTTATTAAAAAATTTTTAATTTCATTTTAATTTCATTTCAATTTAAGATTTTTCCATCACTTCCCTAGATTTCCTCCTATTCCAAACCACTACACCACATTAAAAAGTGTATTATTTTTCAAAATCTGTGGAACTTCTTAAAAACAAAAATAAAAATAAAATATCCAGGGAGAAGCTGAGTGTAGAATGTGCTTTTAGATGAGGAGGGAGCTCAGTGGAGGCTGATGGTTGTTGTTCCTTCTGCAGGCTGAGTATGAAGAGAAGATTGAGCAGGTGAAGCGAGGGGCGCGCGGCTGCCTCAGCAGAGTGGAAGTCGTGGATTTGCCTTGGCCCCAGGGCTCTGCTGTGAGTGTCCCCCGGCACTGCCCTGCTGCGGGAGGGCTCTGGGGGCTGGACTGGGACACTCCACGCTGGCCCTGCAGCCTCCAGAGGAGCAGGAGATGGAGCTGGGGAGCTCAGGGAGCAGCAAATTCCCAGCACCTTCCTGGAGAGGCTCCAGCTGCCCAAAGCTGGAAGGGGCTCCCTGATGGCTCTGTTCATTGGAGGCTTCCTGCAGCTCCAGAATCCTGCAATTCCAGCATGGTCTGCCTTGGAGGGGACCTTCAAACATCCAGTGCCAGCCCTGACACCTCCCACTGGCCTTGGGCCCTGCCAGGGATCCAGGGATGGAATTCCACCCCAGCCCTGCCCACCCTGCCAGGGAACAATTCCTCATTGCCAAGATCCCACCCAGCCCTGCCCTCTGGCACTGGCAGCCATTCCCTGGGTGCTGTCCCTCCATCCCTTGTCCCCAGTATGTCCCCAGCTCTCCTGGAGCCTCTTTAGGCACTGAAGGGGCTCTCTGGAGCCCTCTCCAGGTTGAACAGCCCCAAAATCCTTGGGATGAGCCCCATTGTGCAGAATCCCCAAATCCCCGGGGCTGGCCCAGCCCTGCCAGCCCATGCAGTGCCAGCTGTGCCCCATGGGCACCTTGTCCCCAGCCCAGAGCACTCAGTGCCACCTGCAGGGGACACCTGCAGGGCTGGGCACTGCAAAGCTCCCTGGGCAGCCCCTGCCAAGGCCTGAGCTCCCTTTCCATGGGAAGCTTTCCCAAAGGAATTCCTGCAGCTCTTGTGCCACTGATTGCAGACACCAAGCTCAGCTCCCAGCCAGGTGTGGCAGCAGGAGCTGAGCCATTTCTGGGAATGCACCTGGAATGAGCACAGCCCCAGAAATTCCATCCACAGATGGAACATCCACATTTCTCATGGCCCAACAGCTCCTCCTCCAGCTTCCTTCAAGCCAAAGCAGTTTCTTGTCACCCCTCTAATTGCTCCTTTTTAAGTTGTTTTTTTTTCTCTCTGTGGAAAATCTTGGTTTGTGATTTGTTGTTTGTTTGCTTTTTCTTTTTCTTTTTTTTTTTCTTTTTTTTTGGTCTGGGTGTAATTTAGATTCCAGGCTCTGGTCTAATCTTTGAGATGGTTATTTCACTTTTTCTGGGCTTCTGCAAGTTCCACTCCTGCTCTCCTGCATGATTCCCCACTTATGTTTTAGGTCTGTCCTTTCTATTTATTGACACAGAATATGAAGACAACTTAATCACCACCAATTTTCTGGGAAAGAGCAACTTTTGTGCCTCTTGTTCTGCATTTGGAATTTATTTTTTCTGCAGTAAGACCAGATTGACCCTTTAGAAGAGCAATAGCCATGAGATCAAACAACTGCCCTGATGCCAGGGAGTTTTTGAGATAAGCTGGTGTCACCTTTGAGGTCCTGGGCACGAGCAAACCTGCCCCAATTCCCACTGCAAATGCTGAATCTGTTTTAATCACTGTTTCCTGTGAAATGTGTTTGTTTCCTAGACAATGCCAGGCAGACCTCCAGTGTGTGACCCTGCCATTGTCACCTATTCCTCAGCACCTGCACTTCCCTGTGCCCTCCCTGCATTTTCCAGCTCTGACGGAAAAGCTCCAGCCCAGCCTCCTCTGCAAGCACAGACCGGAGCCAAGGCAGCCCCTGCCACCTCTGAGGCTTCTCCTGCACCTGGGAAAGCACAGCCCAAAGCTCCAGAGGGATCACATTCCACTCAAACCTCACCCTCCTGCCCATCAGGCACTTCTGGAAGTAACTCCCAGCATGTCCAGCCCAACCAGACCCACCAGGATCCCTCAGCTCTGCAGCCGAGGCCTTCTAGAATTCCAACCAACAAAAAGCTTCCAAAAAGAATTGAAAATATTTTAGCCCAGCTCCAGAGTATCTTCCCAAACTGCAGCAGGTACTGGATGGGAGGAGTGCTGGGAAACAGGGGCTCAACAGCCAGGGATGAAGGGCAGCAAGAATTGATTTTGTTCTGCTGACAAGGGATGGAGTGACAGGACAAGGGGGATGGTTTAAACTGCCAGAGGGCAGGGCTGGAGGGGACCTTGGCAATTGGGAATTGTTCCCTGGCAGGGTGGGCAGGGCTGGCATGGAATTCCAGCCCTGGATCCCTGGCAGTGCCCAAGGCCAGGCTGGACACTGGGAGGTGTCCCTGCCATGGCAGGGGTGGGATGGGATGAGCTTTCAGGTCTTTCCCATTCCATAATTGTGGTGGTGGTTCGGGGTTTCATCCTGGATACCGAGGGTCACTGGGAGCAGATCCTTGGGGAAGCTGCTTTGATCCTGCAGTGCTCTCCAGGGCCACCCTGACCCTGCCTCTCCTGTCCCTGCAGCTCAGAGCTCATGGGCTCCATCAGGGAGTTGCAGAGGAGGAACGGGAGCAGCCTGAGCCCCGATGAAATCCTCAGCAGGGCCACGGAGCTGATCCTGGACCAGCAGCTCAAGGTACTGGGGCTGCAGCTGCTCCTGCTCCTGCCGTGGCAGCTGGAGCAGCGCAGCCCCAGGAACACAGCTCCTTTCTGCTCTGTGCAGGCCCCTGCAGCAGGCAGAGCCCTGCATTCCCCAGGCCCTGCTCCCCCAGCACGGGCCAGGGAAGCGCCCGTGGATGGAATCGGCCCCGGCTCCCCCCGGGCAGCGCCCGCCCCTAACGCCTCCAGCAGTAAAAACCCCTCCCAGCCAAACCTGCAGCCCTGGGGCAAGGCTGGAGCTGCACCTAAAGCCAGATGGAGGAAGCAGGACAGTGCTGTAAGTTTGCTGTTTCAGTGCAGTTGTTTCCATGTGCTTTGTACAAGACACAAAATAATCCTGGAAAAAAAAAATACCTCGTTTATTTTGTGTACAAAAGCTTCAATAGACTTGGCTAAAGTTAATGACCTTGTTAATAGAGTAGAACGTGCTGGTTAATTGCTGATTTTGAAATATCTGAGTGTTCCTGTCGTGGCCAGGCCTGCAGTGAGGATCCCTGCAGCATCTGTCACGATGAGCTGAGCAGAGACTGCTGTGAGCTCGAGTGTGGCCATCGCTTCCACAGAGAGGTGAGCTCTGCTCCTGTTCCTCATCTGCACCCCAGAAACAACCCCACTGCCTCCCCTTACCCTGAAACAACAAGGGCACAGTCCCCTTTTCCAGCCTTTGCCCCCCAGACTGGACCACAAGCAGCCTGGCAGAAAGCTTCAGGTGTTTTTAAAATAAAATGATTCATCAGAGTGGATTTCTGATGATGCTTCAGAGAATGGGTTTGGTTGGGATTGCTGGCAGCACACTCAGGGAATGGGTTATCCCTGAAAACTCTGTATTTGCCTCCTGCTAGTGGAAATCCACGAAGTAAAAAGCCAGGGTTGTGTTGGAATAACTCCACATTTCCCCCTTTACCTTTTTAATGCTGATTTAATCAATGTGATCAGAGCGGGAGCACAGTTCCACACCACTGAGACCTGGGGCTGTGCAACTCATTGAAGAGCTTCCCCAGCAGTGCCAATCGCTTCCAGCCTCCAGCTGGACACTGGAGCTGGTTCCCTGTTGGTTCCCTGTTGGTTCCCTGTTCCCGTTGTGTCTGACCTGTCCCTGTCCCTGTCCCTGTCCCCGCAGTGCATCCGGACGTGGCTCAAGCAGCATTCCAGCACCTGCCCCATGTGCCGCGTCCACGCTCTGCTGCCCGAGGACTTCCCGGAGCTTCCTGCCTGGAACAAGCCCAGCTGAGCCCGCTCTCCTGCTCTCCTCCTCCTCTCCTCTGCTCCCCTGCTCTCCCCTGCTCTCCCTCCCTCCCTGCAGAACTGGAGCTGTCAAGGGGCTGGAGCCCGAGCCAGGTCTGGGGGACGGGGCAGACCCCTGGGTTCATTGGCCATGGGAACAGCTTTGGGGTTTCACTCCAAGATCCAGGGTTTCTCCTGGCTCCTGCCTGAAGCTGTGCACTCCAGGGCTGGCAGCACACAAAACTGCTGCATTTTTGGCTAAGGGACACTGAAAGTACCAAATTTTTGTTACCAGCGCATAATTCCTGTGAAGAGAGGGGGCTTTTCCCTCAGATTTATTGCAGTATCAAAACAAGTAGGTGACCCAAAGGATGGACCAAGAGAGTTGGAAATCAAAACATTCCCTGCCTCTGGCATGGACAGTCCAGGATTCAAGCCTGGTGTGGTCTTTGCAGCTCCTCTCTCTGCATAAATCTGCAGCTGAGAATTCAAATTGTTTAAATAATGGCTTTTAGTCACATTTTGAAGCAAGAATTTTAAATTCTTCATTTGGATCCATTTTTAAATCTCAAGGTTGAAATTTGAATTTCCCTCCTTGCTGAAAAGCTGGTCTGTTTAACTGGGAAGGATTTTTTTAAAGGATTTTAAAAGGTTTTTTAAGCCACGCTTCATCTGTATTTTGTGCAGGGATGGTCACCAGTAGCAGGAGGGGCAGAATTCCAACAACTCAGGGAATTTTCTCCCACTGTTTTCTGAGTCTGAGGTGGCCAGAGAACTTTCAACACAGACAAATTCGTCCCAAACAGCCAAAGGTGAGGACCAGAGCCTGAGAATCTTGAAATTAAACCCAATATTCTGAGTCCAGGGAGCATCACATGGATTAGGAGCTCTTGGCTAATTCCAGGGATCCCTTGTTCCCCACACTGCTTGGCCTCCTCCAGCTGAAGTGTTTAACTCCTCTCTCATTCATCAGTCTATTAATTACCACTTGAATAAACAATAAAATTGCTTCTGCAGCCAACCATGTTGTTTCTGTGTAGTATTTCTGCTCACTCTGAGTTAGGGCTGAGTAACTACTCTGCTGTAGCATTAAGGCCTCAAATCCCAGCACTGGAATCCTTTTCAGCTTCCTGTATTCTGGGGGGGCCTCAGCTCTTCCCCAAACCCCCCTGGTCTCAGGGAGAAGTGCTGAGTTGCAGTAAATACCATTTTCCTCCCCCTTCCCAGACACTGAAATGAAATTTTCAGCTTTTTCTTCCTAAAACAGCAGGGCCCAAGCTGGAATTACATTCTCCTGCTTGGCACTGCTGCTGGACAAACCAAAGGAAATGATTTTTCTTCGTTTTCTTAATTGTGCATTTTTAGGTCCTGATCTTTACACTTCCAATGTCCATAATGTAGCCTGAGCCTGCCTCTGCCCCACATGGAAAATGAATGGAAAATCCACGAGTTGTGGCTCTTCCATGAAAACAACATGAAAAGCCACAGCCTGTTTGTGCTGGGAAGGTTATTTCTTACTGAATTAATCTTCCTTTAGGCTGTACAGTCACAAACACATTAATTAATTCCTCCAATTAATTCCTCCTGCTCCCAATTTGACCTAAATTTCCTTGGTGTGATTTGAAATCACTCATTTCCCATCCACCTTGGGCCAGATCCCACAGCACCCCCTTCCAGAGTTGTAGCACCATTTTTTAGACCTTCAAAGACCTTATTTCTCATTCTGTCACAATTCCCATACCCTCCCAGGGTGGCTGGAATGGGATTTATGAGTTTTAAGGGGTCTTCAAAGGACTTTGGAACAAATATTACAAAATTAAACCGAGAGAGGAACTTGCTACAAGCTGTAGAAAGCTACAGAATGATTCCTTCAGGTTCTGCCTGAGAAAAATTGGGAAAAACATGATTGTTGAAGGCAGCAGGATTGGGAAATGCAGAGAGGCAAAGTCTTGGCCAGGTTAACAGGGAAGTGGAAGCACAAGAAGGGCCCACAGGAGGAAGGGAGTGTGGTGGCTCCAGCTGAAGTCAGGCATGGATAAAGTTCCACTTTCCCTCTGAGGAATTCCCAGAAAATCCTTCCCTGCTTCTCCTGTGGATGTTCACATCCTGCAGAGCTTCAGGGGGAAGTTCTCTGTGATGAGATGGTCGTCGTGCAGGAGCACCACAATGTTCACCTCAAACTCTGGGAGAGGGGAAAAAGAGAGAGAATTCCATGGGAAACTGAATAATATCAGCAATCCTGCTTCAGTTCCATGGGAAACTGAATAATATCAGCAATCCTGCTTCAATTCCATGGGAAACTGAATAATATCAGCAACCCTGCTTCAATTCCATGGGAAACTGAATAATATCAGCAATCCTGCTTCAGTTCCATGGGAAACTGAATAATATCAGCAATCCTGCTTCAATTCCATGGGAAACTGAATAATATCAGCAACCCTGCTTCAATTCCATGGGAAACTGAATAATATCAGCAATCCTGCTTCAGTTCCATGGGAAACTGAATAATATCAGCAATCCTGCTTCAATTCCACGGGAAACTGAATAATATCAGCAATCCTGCTTCAATTCCACGGGAAACTGAATAATATCAGCAATCCTGCTTCAATTCCACGGGAAACTGAATAATATCAGCAATCCTGCTTCAATTCCACGGGAAACTGAATAATATCAGCAATCCTGCTTCAATTCCATGGGAAACTGAATAATATCAGCAATCCTGCTTCAGTTCCACAGGAAACTGAATCCTAGCAGCAATCCTACCTCAATTCCACAGGAAAGCTCAATCCCAGCAGCAATCCTGCTTGAACTCCATAGAAAAGCTGAATCCTAGCAGCAATCCTGCTTCAATTCCACAAGAAACTGAATCCCAGGAGCAATCCTACCTCAATTCCACAGGAAACTGAATCCTAGAAGCAATCTTGCTTTAATTCCACAGGAAAGTGAATCCCAGGAGCAATCCTACTTGAACTCCATAGAAAAGCTGAATCCTAGCAGCAATCCTGCTTTAATTCCACAGGAAAGCTCAATCCTGGGAACAATCCTGCTTCAGTTCCACAGGAAAGCTCAGTCCTAGGAACAATCCTGCTTCAGTTCCACAGGAAAGCTCAGTCCTAGGAACAATCCTGCTTCAGTTCCACAGGAAAGCTCAGTCCTAGGAACAATCCTGCTTCAATTCCACAGGAAAGCTCAGTCCTAGGAACAATCCTGCTTCAGTTCCACAGGAAAGCTCAGTCCTAGCAGCAATCCTGCCTCAATTCCACAGGAAAGCTCAGTCCTGGGAACAATCCTGCTTCAGTTCCACAGGAAAGCTGAATCCTAGCAGCAATCCTGCTTCAGTTCCACAGGAAAGCTCAGTCCTGGGAACAATCCTGCTTCAGTTCCACAGGAAAGCTCAGTCCTAGCAGCAGGATGAGGCAGGAGCTCCTGAAAGATTCCATCAGAACCTCACCCAGGCATGCCAGCCCTGGGACCATTCCTAGAAAATCCTGCTTTGTTGGAATCTTTGGGATTCCTCTGGATTGTTTTATAGCTGATAAATTATGGCAAACAATCCTCTGGAAAAGAAGATCCAGACATGACAGAATAAAATGTTTTGGGAAAAACACCTCCACCAGGATGGTGCTTAAAGCATGGAATGGGAGAGTTCCAGGACAGCCCCATTGCCTGTTTCCAGCATGTAACAGCCTTGGGAAATGAAATACTGGAATACAACAGGCCTGCAAACTGGGGAGCAAAAATTCCAAAAAAATCTGCTCTTTGTGTCCTTCAAAGCCAAAAATCAGTATCAGATCAAAAATCAATCCTAAATAGAGACAGAACAAAAAGCCAGGCAGAGTTAATAAATGAAGGGAAGCAGAAATCAAAATAAATTCAAATTCTCATTGTAAATTGCTAGTGAAAAGCTTAAAATGGCAAAACCAAATTATTTTGGGGAAAATCACTGCACACATTCTGTGCCAACAGTTTCCAGCAGGATGGAGGGAAGAAATACAAACCAGCCAAGTGGATTCTTGGAGTACTTATTTGAACAAGTGAGGAAAATACTCAATTTTTGTTAATTAAGGATTGGTGGATTGATCCTTGGTTTTGTTGATAAAAACACTGGATTTTGACAACAATCAGCAGGGCCCAGCACATGGTGCAGGTGAGAGAATCACACCCTGACCAAGCTTGTTCCTTCCAGGGCTTTCAGCAGGAGAGAGGCAAACAAAAAGGAGAAGAAATGGAAGGGGGGGTTCTCACTGGTAAGGAAAAGAGGGAATTTCATTCTGGGACTATTCCTCAGGTGTTTAATGGCATGACCTGTATTCCACTGCTCCTCCTGGAATTCTGTTAGCAGTTTGTGTTGCAGTGTGAAATGCAGCAGGACTCGGGCTCGGGGATGTCCTGGGCTCCTCCTGCAGCTGCTGCTGGGTTTATCCCCCCACTGCCCATGGAAAAGGAATGAACGTGGCCACTCCTCCCCCAGGAAAAGGCCTCCCCACTCACCCACTTTGAAGTTGGTTGTTTCCAGGGTGGGGCAGGTGAAGAGCCTGGGGAACACCATGTGGATGGGGATGGGGAGGCCCCTGCAGACGTCGCCGTCGGCGATCTGGATGTTCTGGATCTCCGTGGCATCCCTGGCATAGCCCTCAGCACACCCTGAAGGAGGGAAATGGCAGGAGGTGAGAGAAAGCAGCAGCCAAAATTCACAATGGAAATGTGCTGGAACCCTGCTTACTGAGAATTCCAGGCACTGACCCCCAGGAGAACACTGCACTGACCTGAGGCCATGGAGAAGATTCCAAAATTCAAGAATAAAACTGAGATTAAAGGTGTGGAGTTTGAATGGAAGTGTGTGATATCACAGAGTGGGAAACTCAGAGTTTAAGGGTTTAGAATACAGGAATAGATAGAAAGCAAGATGGAGGTTTTTTTTTCTTCTTCACCTTCTTCTCCATGGGTTGGGGTGGTTTTGTGCAATTGGATAAAAAAGTCCTCATTGCAGACTTAAGTGATCAGTTATTGGGTTAAAAGTAAAAATAATTTAAGTGTCATTTCTTAACTGCACAGTTTATCCTTACAAGACCTTGTACAGAAAGATGGTAACAATTAACAATTCTGTACCTTGTTAATAGAATACTGCAGAACTCAGGGCTTTTAAGTCTGTGATATAGAGAAGAAATAATAAACACCTGAGTCTGAACATGAAACATTGTCTTGAGAGCTTCAATCCTGACCTTGACAGAGGCAGAAAAAAGAAGCCAAGAACCAGCAAAGATCCACCAGGATTAAAGGGAAAAACACCCTGCAAGTTTTCACAGAGTAAAGGATCGTGGAGATAATTTAAATTATATTTGGGCTGTTCCTCCAAAGTGCAAACCCTACAAGGCCTCAGAGCTGTGGCCTTTCCTTCAGGCTGGCCCGTTTCCCTGGGAAGGTGTCCCAGATTGCAAGGCAAGATGTGTTCTGTTCTCATCTGTCAGAGCTGGGGCAGTTCTCTGCTGTCCATGGAGCAGTTTTTTCTTTCTCTCTCCCACAGCCAATCCTCCCTGCAGGAGATCTCTGCTGTCCATGGCCACTGAGTGTCCCTGCAGGGCTGATCCAATCCCATCATCCCATGGGGAGATGCTGCGCCCAGGGGAGGAGCCAAGCATTCCTACCTGGATCCAATCTGAGGTGCTGGGACAGCCCAGCAGCCTTTGCCCAGTGCATTGCCAGAGGAGCAGCTTCTGCTGCCCTGCATTGCCAGAGGGAGCCCAGGCCCATCTCCAGCAGCCCTGGAGCTGCAGAGGAAAACTCCCCCCTTGTGCAGGATCCCTGCTCCAGCAGAGCCACAGCTGGCACTGCAGGAGGGCTGAGCCCCCATGGGATGGGGCTGTGCCACCCCCTGACACACAGGGGGACAGGGACTGCTCTGACTCTGGCAGTGTTGGTTTGGGATACTGCATTGTTCATTTTATGTCACTGTCACATTTTCTGAAAAATCCTCTTCACCAGGATTTCTTCTCCTGGGAAGCTGAGAAGCCTCAGAGAGGAATGAAAACAAGAATTATGTGATTGCTTCTCCTGTGTTTGCTGCTTTGGAATGTGGCTGGAGATTGTTTACCAACTTGTCAGTGTTTGATTGGTTTCATGTGAATTGTTTTTACTTAATGACCAATCCCCATCAGCTGTGTCAGACTCTGAGGAGTCAGTGACGAGTTTTTATTATTCATTCTTGTTAAACTTTCTGTCTGTGTCCTTTCTCTCTCTTTAATATAGTTTTAGTATAGCATTCTTTTCTATAATTTAATATCATAAAATAATAAATCAGCCTTCTGAGAACATGGAGTCAGATTCTCATCTCTCACCTCGTCCTGGGGACCCTCACAAACACCACAATTTTATTTTTTTTGTCTTCCCTAATAAAGAACTGTCATTCCTGCTCCCATATCTTTCCCTGAGAGCCCCGTAATTTCAAATTTATAACAATTCAGAGGGAGGGCGTTTACATTTCCCATTTCAGGGGAGGCTCCTGCCCTTCCTTAGCAGACACCTGGCTTTCCAGAGCCAGTCAGAAGGGATGGAGGGAGTTCCTGCAGGCTGGTGCCTGCCCAGGGGCTCACCACAGGTCTCCACACGCACGAGCTGCAGCTCGATGCTCTTGACGGCCGCCTCAGCGCTCTCCACCACCAGCTCCCCCGTCAGCGGCTGCGTGATCACACAGTTGGTGGAGTTCAGGTGCCCTCTGATCAGGAATTTGGGCAGGGAGGCTCTCTGAAATAGTTGGAGGAAAAGGATGGCACCGTGAAGAGCAGGTTAAGGAAAAAAAAAAATCTTAAAACAAGTAGGGAATTAGTCAAAGGTTCCAAAGCTGGGAATGCAAGAGTTCAGAAGTTCCTGATGGAGCTCAAGTTGATTTCTGGCACTCTGTATCAGGGTTTCTCCTACAGTATTCTCTCTTGACATGTGTCCTTCCTGCTCCTCCATCCACCCATGGATGGGCATTTCCTGGGGAGAACTGACAGAACTTGGTGTAAGAATTCATCCAGGAGCTGGAGCTGTGTGGTGAGGGAGGAGGGGACACCTCCCACTGTCCCAGGCTGCCCCAGCCCCAGGGTCCAACCTTGGGCACTGCCAGGGATCCAGGGGCAGCCCCAGCTGCTCTGGGAATTCCATCCCAGCCCCTGCCCACCCTGCCAGGGAACAATTCCTCATTCCCAATACCCCACCTAAGCCTGCCCTGTAAAAAAGGCACAAACAAGGCTCAAAACATTTTTAAAGGCTCTTGGCTGTCCATGTATAGAATGTTTTCCTTTGTTCCACTCCCATCCATCTTTCACTCAGGAAAGGAACAAAAATATTTCACCACTCCTGAGCAAAATTCCACCTTCAATGGTCACCACAATGCAAGAGATGAGGCAGAATCATTTGATTGCTTATAAAAGTGAAAAGGAAAATGGAAAAAGAAAACCAAGATAATCTGCCTGATCATCTACAAGGCAGAACTTAATCATGACTCTGGTCTCACTCAGAAACACACAAACGTCACATTTAAAATAAAATAATAAGAAAATCCTTTTACCTCTTTAACATTTTGCAGAGTTTCAGGAGTAATGGTGAAGTCCACAGGGCTCGGCAGCAGCTTCCCTTTCTGTGACTGCAGGGAGTGGAAGGGTTAAACTGAAATCTGATCCCCAAAACAGAGAGAGAACATTAAACACAACAGCTGGCTGCCCTAAACCACCTGGAAAAGCAGGAATACCCTCCCCATCTGAAGCAGAGAGGGAAAAAAGTTCAATTTCCCATTTCTGTATGTTCATTGTCCATGTCCCTTGGAAAGTTTCCTTTCATTATTAAATCTGGGGAGTGGAGATTCTAAATGAACTTGGGTCGAATCTGCTTTATAAATTCTTGTTCTCCACCAGCAAGGGGCTGATCTGGAACTCTGAGTGAGGATCTGCCCTCACTGCTCAAGAATCCAAAATAGCTGCTGCTGCCCAGCTGCAAGATGGAAGAGATTAGCAAAAGATTGGCTGCATTTTTCCCAAAATGACAAATTCTGGCACAGAACAGGCTGAAGGGAAATGGTACATTGAGCACTGACAGTGAGAATTATCTGTTCAGTAAAACCTCATTAATTCAGCCTGACTGAGAGATCCGTGATTTACTGACTGCTGAGCTCAGAAGTGCTGCAGTGGGAACAAGAAAGGAACCCAGGAAAACTGCAGGAGATGTCATTTGTCACTCCTCTGACAGGTGTGGCTCACTCATAAATGTAATAATGGACCAATAAAATGTAGCATCAGATATTGCAGAAAATATTGAAATCTTACCAACAGGAAACTTGTTTGTAACACCAAACTACACCTTTCTAAAAGTTACTTTAGAAGTAAAATAACATTTCCACCACAAGTCCTGAGTAACACAAAGGATTTTGATATTTCCTGTCCTGTTAAGAGTTGAAAGGAATGATAGAAGCAGGGTGTTCCAGCAAGTCAGAGATGGAAAAAGGGACATTTCATCAGCGTGGCCTGTCCTCACTGCTCTGGACAGCTCAGCTCAATTTAACCAACCCCAAATCCAACACAGGAACTTCTGCAAGAACCAGCCAAGCATCTTCTGCGAGTCCAACCTCCTCCCACAGGGATTAGGATTAGAAACAAGGATTAGAAATTCTAGAATTAGAAATTAGAACCAAGTTTTCCCTTGTTTCCCTTGTAGGGGTGTCGGGCATTGGAATGAGCTGCTCAGGGAGGTGCTGGATGTGGGACATGGTTTGGGGTGAGGAGGGGACTGGGTCATCCTGAAGGTCTCTCCCCCACATTTCCAGGATTTCCAGCAGGATGCAGAGCCAGCTGAGATAGTTTGGAGTCAGGGCTCTGAATGAGAACTCCTGAAGAACAGAAATCAGGGATTTTCACCACCCAACTCCCACTTCCAGCACCGGGGGAGCCTGGAAGCTTTGGCTGAGAACTGCTGGGATAATTCAAAGCAGTGTTTGGAAAAATGACATCATATTAATGTGGCCACCCCACTGTGACAGAACTCCAAGGATGAACAAGAGAATAAACTCAGGGCACTGTAAAAACATCTGAAAATCCAACTCCTCTTTGTTCTTTGAGAGAGGGATGGGTTTTTCTAATCACAAGCAACATCTTTGGGGTGGTTTTGTTTTGGGGCAGATTTCCTTTACTCCTACATTTTGGACAAAGGTCTAAGGCACAGGGTGGGATTTTGGGGTGTCCTGTGCAAGACCAGGAGTTGGGTTTGATGATTTTTGGGGTTTCTTCCAACTCAGGATATTCTGAACCTACGCTTCTGTAATCCCTATGTCACTATCACAATTTCCACAGGTATCCTTGGGGTTTTTTTCCCCCTTAAAGTGAAGTGGGGAGAAAAAAAAAAATCAATTAAAAAATTAATTAATTGCAAAATGACCAGAAAGCACACTCACCAGGGAGTGGACAATGAACTCACAGGTCTTGGTCAGGTCCTTTGCCAGCAGGGAACGTCTCATGTCACAACGAAGGGTGTACTGGGAAAAAAGGGGGAAAAAAGGGGGAAAAAAGGGGGAAAAAAGGGGGAAAAAAGGGGGAAAAAGGGGGAAAAAAGGGGGAAAAAAGGGGGAAAAAAGGGGGAAAAAAGGGGGAAAAAAGGGGGAAAAAAGGGGGAAAAAAGGGGGAAAAAAGGGGGAAAAAAGGGGGAAAAAAGGGGGAAAAAAGGGGGAAAAAAGGGGGAAAAAAGGGGGAAAAAAGGGGGAAAAAAGGGGGAAAAAAGGGGGAAAAAAGGGGGAAAAAAGGGGGAAAAAAGGGGGAAAAAAGGGGGGGAAAAGGGGGAAAAAAGGGGGGAAAAAAAGGGGGGGAAAGGGGGGAAAAAGGGGGGAAAAAGGGGGGAAAAGGGGGGGAAAGGGGGGGAAAGGGGGGGAAAGGGGGGGAAAGGGGGGGAAAGGGGGGGAAAGGGGGGAAAGGGGGGGAAAGGGGGGGAAAGGGGGGGAAAGGGGGGGAAAGGGGGGGAAAGGGGAAAAAAGGGGAAAAAAGGGGAAAAAAGAGGAAAAAAGAGGAAAAAAGGGGAAAAAGGGGAAAAAAGGGGAAAAAAGGGGAAAAAAGGGGAAAAAAGGGGAAAAAAGGGGAAAAAAGGGGGGGAAAAGGGGGGGAAAGGGGGGGAAAAGGGGGGGGGAAGGGGGGGGGAAGGGGGGGGAAGGGGGGGGAAGGGGGGGGGAAGGGGGGGGAAGGGGGGGGAAGGGGGAAAAAGGGGGGGAAGGGGGAAAAAGGGGGGGAAGGGGGGGAAAGGGGGGGAAAGGGGGGGAAAGGGGGGGAAAGGGGAAAAAAGGGGAAAAAAGGGGAAAAAAGGGGAAAAAAGGGGAAAAAGGGGGGGAAAAGGGGGGGAAAGGGGGGGAAAAGGGGGGGGAAAGGGGGGGGAAAGGGGGGGGAAAGGGGGGGGAAGGGGGGAAAAAGGGGGGAAAAAGTGGGGAAAAAGTGGGGAAAAAGGGGGGAAAAAGGGGGGAAAAGGGGGAAAAAGGGGGGAAAAGAAAAGCTTTAATTTGGAATTCCTCCCTCCTTCCCAACTTTTCACCCCCCTTCTGCCTCTGTGCAGTGCTGTTGCTGTTAAATGCACTTCAGGGTGATTTTTCAGCATTTTGGTTAAGGGATTATCAGTGTGATGTGCTTTGCATTTTGTATTTTTGTCTTCAGCCCCTCTAATTTTGGTTTTATTGTGGGATTGAATTCCCAGTTGTTGGGACATTTCATGGGGAACTTCAGCCACACAAATGAGCTCCGAGCAGCACCAAAATCAGACAAGAAAGTGAATTTGCTTAGTAAGAATTTGGTTATCCCAGAAATCCTAGACTTCATCTCCAACAAAGCCTCTCAGTGTCCTTACAGGACAGGGAACTTGTTGGGATGGGTTTTTTTTAATTTAATTTTGTTTGATTTTTAATTCCTCCCTCAGATCAGAGATTTGCATTCCTTACTTCTGCTTCATGGCCACAACCAGCCAGCAATGTCTGATTAAAGGTTAAACTGAGACTGAACCCACAATTCATCCCCAAATCAAGAGACAGAGGCTCAATTAAACTGCCCAGAGGTTTAGGAAGTGTCACAATTCCCTCCTCAGGAGAGCAGGACTCTCAAAGTTTGGCTGAAATTTAAATCATTAAATTTTAATGGTATTTTACTCAAGAAAAGCTCCACACAGGAGAGAAGGAATGACAAAATAAAACAAATATTCCTCATTAAAGTGCAGCTCAAACTGACTGATCACAGCGAGTTATTTGGGGTATGGGAAGCAACTCAACCAGTGCTGCACCATTTTTAACATCCCTACCACAAACAACAGCTGTTGCATGAGGGAAGAAGCCAAAACTGAGCCAATAAATTGAAAGATTTAAAAAACATCCAAACAGATAAAAAAAACCAAAGGATTTTTTTCTTTTAGTTACTTCTGATAGGCTGCTGGGGGGTGATTTGGTTTATTAGGTTGTTTTTTTCATTCCAGGGATATCAAACTTCATTGTCTAACACAGATTTTACCTTCAAGAGATGGCTGAAAAAAGACTTTCCCCCTAAAAAACACCAAAAATCACCCAAACAACCCAACCCACCTATGGTAAGGCAAGTTTTAACCAAAAAAGATCAAATTTCAGAACTGCACTTCCACAAGACTGTGTCCAAGCAGGTATTCCACCCAGATTTGGGCAGGGAATGTCATTCCTCCTCATCCCAAACAATTCCTGATCTGTGCTGCTCTCAACACCACGTGAAATTACTCATTTATTTGGAATACAACCACACTGGGGTGCTGTTTGTTTTTAGAAAGGGAATGGAAACAGTTTCCCACAATATCAGGATGGGTCAAATTTAGGTTACAGGTGTTCTGCTGAGGTGTTTCAGGTAAAACATCTTATTTGTGCCATCATTCCTTAAAGATTTACTGGATAAAGGGTGGAAGGCTCAGTCAGTGTGAAAGGAAAACACTACCAAACTTCACCCTCAATTCCTATGGATTAAGAGCTGCCTTTTTCCATGGATCAAATTTAGGTTAGAGATGTTCTGCTGAGGTGTTTCAGGTAAAACATCTTATTTGTGCCATAATTCCTTAAAGATTTACTGCATGAAGGGTGGAAAGCTCAGCCAGTGGGAAAGGAAAACGCCACCAAACTTCACCCTCAGTTTCCATGGATTAAGAGCTGCTTCAGCAGACATGGTGCAGATGAAATTTCCTGTTTTCTCTCCAGACAGGACTTCCTCACCTGGATGTTGACAAAGACTCCGTGGTATGTCTCATACAGAACCTTGTTGCCCTTCATTTGCAGTGGGAATTCAAAGGGAATTTCTGTCTTGCCACTGGGGAGCTTCCCTGGTTTCACCATCTCAATGGTGCTGTTGATAATCTGGATAGGCTGCAAGGAGAAATATCACAGAGGTTTGGGTTGAGAATTCCAGCAGAATTCCTGGATTTCCACAATCCCAGGGACCTCTTCAGGACACAAAGTGCTGGGATATTTTTTTACAATGGATAGAAACATTAATATTTTGCTCAAGAAAACAATTTCTGTTTTAAGGGTGCATCACATTAATGACCAAAGAATTCAAGGGAGCTCACCAGGAGCAGCTCCAGCTTTGGAAGAGGAGCTTCATTTCCTAAATTATGACCCTGGAAAGCAGCAGGGCTGTCCAAGCCATCTGACACTGAGCCACCCCCCGGCCTCTGAATTTGTTGTTGTTTGGGGAAGGTCTCTCACCACAGAGAGAGTTAACTGTGAGGGGCTGCCTTGGACAGGACATTTCTTTTCTCTCTGCAGTTTTGCCACTCTTGTCCCCAGCTCTTGAGCTCCAAATACAAGAAGGAGGTGGAGCTGCTGGTGAGCCCAGAGGAGGCCCCTAAACTGATCCCAGGGCTGGAGCCAGGCTGGGAGAGCTGGGGGTGCTCACCTGGAGAAGGGAAAACTCCAGAACTCCAGGCAGAGCTCAGAGCCCCTGGCAGGGCCTGAAGGGGCTCCAGGAGAGCTCAGAGGGACTGGGGACAAGGATGGAGGGACAGGAGCCAGGGAATGGCTTCAGAGTAGGATCTGATGGGATCTTGGCAATGAGGAATTGTTCCCTGGCAGGGTGGGCAGGGCTGGCATGGAATTCCACCCCTGGATCCCTGGCAGTGCCCAAGGCCAGGCTGGACACTGGGGACATTGGAGCAGCCTGGGACAGTGGGAGGTGTCCCTGCCATGGCAGGGGTGGCACTGGGTGGGCTTTAAGGTCCCTTCTGCCCCAACCTTTCTGTGATTCCCTGATTCAAGGCCATCCTCACTTAACCAAAGCCTTTGCCCCAGCCCAGCCCTGTCCCTGGGGAGCAGCTCAGAGCCCCTCCAGGAGCTCCACAGGTGCCACTCTCCCCAGAGCCATCTGACAAGGCTTGTCCCTCACACCCAGGGACCCCTCCATGGCCCCCACAGACAGTGACAGAGTCCAGTTCAACCCAGTCACTTCAACAAAAATAAAATAACATCCCACAAGAATTATTTTTCTTTAAATCACAGATTCAGTGCATCATCCAGGAACCCTTTTTACCTATTTATGGCCCTGCATTTCAGCCTGAAATAAAAATCTCCTACCAGTGTGATTTACTTCCCCAGAATGTCCTCATATATCCCTCCCTGGGATATTCCAGAGTGTTCTGGACCCAGCCCTGTGCTCTGGGATGGCCCTGCTGGAGCAGGGAGGTGGCACCAGTGACCCTCAGTGCTCCCTTCCAGCCTGACCCACCCTGGCATTCTGTGATCTCCACACAAAGCTGAGCCTTTCCCTGCTTTCCATCACTCCCACAGCACGAGCAGCTCTGACACCTGAAGGCCTTGAAGGAAAGGTTGCATTTGAGAAAAGAGTTTTTTGTGCTGAAAACATTCACCTGGGCAGGCCTTACCTTGACAGTGTTGCAGAAGGCCTCAAACACCCCCACATTTTTGGCACTGAGCTGCAGATTCACTGAGCCCTCCATGGTTAAGGAGATTCCCTGGTGCTGCACCGTGTCCTTGCTGGTTATGACCACCACTCCAGAGAGAATTTCCTAAGAGGAACGAGGAAAACATTTGTTTAAGTCCATTTTTTTCATAGCTGTTATCTAAACAGCCTGGAACTGATCTCCAAACTCCAAGAAAATCCTGTGCCCAAAGAATGGTGTCACTTTGTCAGGACAGACAAACAGAAAAAATTCCTTCCTTCCTGATGAAGGGATTTAGGATGAGACAGAGAAACAACAACATTTCAACTCTATCAGAATTCCTGGATTTGCAGAATCCCAGGGCTCAGGATCAGAATCCAAAGCTCAGGATGAGAGCTCTGCACTTTTGATTTTTCCTTAAAAACACCATTCTCCTCTTGGCTGAAGTATTAACCTGAGCTTCAACTTCTTCCCACAGTTTCAAGGTTTTCCTGTCCAGGAAGATGAAAACCCTTTCTTTTGGGTCAGCTGGAACAGCCAGGTTGTGTTGGTGTGGGAAGAACCTGCCAGGAGGAATTGCTGCATGAAAACTGGGATGGTCAGCCACAGGAGAGGGGAAGAAAAGGCACAGATGGAAGAGGGATGGCCAAGCTGAGGGTGAGATTCACCTCCAGAGGGGAGCAGAAGAGATTTAAACTAGAAAAAATGAACACAAAGAAACAGCTTTGAAGTGAATCTGAATGAAAGGCAGGAGCTGTGTGACTCCAGGGAGGTGTCACTCATCCCATGGAGGATGTGCTGCCCACAAAAAACCCTTTGCACAAAAATGCTTCATCCTCAAAGTGCCAGCTCAGGCTTTTTAACACTGAAAAGCTGGTGAACTGCAGGAGAGCAGCACACAGCTCCCTCCACACACTCCATGCTTTATCCTTCCCTTCTCCCACACTGCAGAACCTCCTTCAGTCCTGAAATATTCCCAGCTGGAAAGGACTGAGAACTGCAGAATTCCCTGAGCTCCTGCCCCAGACCAACTGGCCCCAAGGAACAGCTCCCTCCAGCCATGGGACAATCCCAACTCTCACTCTGCACCCCACCTCTCCAGGCCAGGATCTCTCCAGCAGAATGGGAATTTTGGCAGATTTTTTGTCTTTCCTGGTGGTGCAGGATGGCAAAAATGGGTCAGGGGAGTTGAGGTAGCAGGAAATCATCCACATCCAAGCAAGGGTGGCATCCTGAGAGCCTGGGAAGAGGAAGTGCAGCAAGTGGGAAATGCTGGAACGGGAGCACAAAGGGACAGCAAAGAAAAGCTGACCTCAATTCTGCACTGCTCTGCTAAGGGGCCTTAATTAGCACAAGCAATTAGGTTATTGCTTTCAAAAATGAGTCCAGCTCAGCTCTGAGAAGCAAGGACAACCCTGAAGACGTGAACTGCTTTAACCAAGGAGATGTTTCCTGTCACACAGCACAAACCCCTTCAGAGCTGCTGCCTGCACGTGGGAAGGGGGCACGGCCTGGGGGCAGGAAGGGGAAGGATGACTGGAAGTTCAATATCAAATTTTCTTTCCATATTTCTTCAGAAATGCAATAAACAGCTCAAAATTCTGATTTCCTGCACCTGCAGAGCTGCCCAGGCCTGGGCCCAGCCCAGGGAGGAGCTGGAGCTGCTGCAGAGAGCCCAGAGGAGGCTCCAGGATGAGCAGAGGGATGGAGCAGCTCTGCTGGGAGGAAAGGCTGGCACAGCTGGGATTGTTCACCTGCACAGGAGAAGCTTTGGGCTGAGCTCAGGGTGGCCTTGCAGGGCCTGCAGGAGCCTCAGGAAAGCTGGAGAGAGACAATTTCCAGGGGATGCAGGGACAGCACCCAGGGAATGGCTGCCAGTGCCAGAGGGCAGGGCTGGGTGGGATCTTGGCAATGAGGAATTGTTCCCTGGCAGGGTGGGCAGGGCTGGGATGGAATTCCATCCCTGGATCCCTGGCAGTGCCCAGGCCAGGCTGGACACTGGGGACATTGGAGCAGCCTGGGACAGTGGGAGGTGTCCCTGCCATGGATGATTTTAGGGTCCCTTCCATGCATAATTAAGTTTGCATCTCCTTTCTCTCCCTAGGAGATTCCTACTAAAAATCCATGTTGTATCCCTGGTGCAGAGCTCTCCCATCATTGTGTTTTCATTCCAGGCCCAGTTAAGGAACTAAAATTACAAACCTTTCCATGTGGAGTTAAAGTGAAAGGCAAAAACAAAACTGACAGATTGAGTGACCAGAAATATCCTAATTTCAGCTTAAAACAGAGGGAATATTCCTTTCTATTAAAAAAATCCATTTAAAAATGATATAAAGCAAGTCAAGATCAGTCGAATTAAAAATGGACACAGCACTGAGAAACTGAAATAGATAAGTAAACAAAATGCTAATAATTTATAATTTTATAATGCACAAATGATGTGAAAGTGACACACAGACGGTATTTAGCCCTCTGGAGACATTCCTAAAGGGAATAATTCAGCTCTGCCAAAGCCATTCTCTAGATAATCTGACAATTGCAGGACAGATGCTACACACCCTTCCTTTCAAATCCAGTTTTCCAGGATTAAAATCATGCAATAAATGGAATTCCGGTGGATGGAAAGGATTTTTAGGATACAAGTGCAGGAAAAAGAGAGGCCTGAACATTGCTGCTGAGCAACTCGGGATTTCTAGGTAAAAAACGATAAAAGTTAAAAATATTCCTTCCCTTTCAAGGCACATCGGGCTCTGCAGAGCTGGTCAGGATCTTCCCGCGGTACCCAGGAAATGGAGAAGGACAAAAAGCAGCGCTCTAAGGCAATGCCCGAATCCCGGAGAGAGCACCGGGAAACCCCCGGGATCGGGACAGCTCCCGCAGGGACGGGGGAAGAGCTGGGAGCGGGGGAAAGGGACACACGGACAGGGACACACGGACAGGGAAAGCTCCGGGACACACGGACAGGGACACACGGACAGGGACACACGGACAGGGAAAGCTCCGGGACACACGGACAGGGACACACGGACAGGGACACACGGACAGGGAAAGCTCCGGGACACACGGACACGGACACACGGACAGGGACACACGGACAGGGACACACGGACAGGGACACACGGACAGGGAAAGCTCCGGGACACACGGACAGGGACACACGGCCAGACGCCGACACCGCGGCAGCACCGACAGGAGAGGGCGATCGGCTCCGCCCGCCGAGGAGTCCCCGCTGCCAGGGCCGAGCCCGGAGCCCAGCCCGGACCCCGAGGTGTCCCCGACAGGCTCAGGGAAGCCCGGAACAGCTGGGCTGGGAAGGGACCGCGGGAGATGATCTGGGAGCTCCCCAAGGCAGGGGCACCTGGAGCAGGTGACAGGAACGCGTCCAGGGGGGTCTGGAATGTCCCCAGGAAGGAGATCTGAGAGCTGTGCCAGGGCGCTGCCTCCTGTGCAGGGCAATTGCTGGGCTCAGGCCCTGCCCGTGGCTCTGGGGCCATTGCTGGGCCTGGAGCAGAGCCTGGGCCTGCTCTGACCTCTGCACACAGGGACAGACACAGGGACAGACACAGGGACAGACACAGGGACCCCCAGGAACCTCCAGGTTAAGACAGGGACAGACAGCCGGGGACGGACACAGGGACGGACACAGGGACAGAGACAGACACCGGGACAGACACAGGGACAGACACAGGGACAGACCCAGGGCCAGGCAGGGCTGAGGCCCCTCTCTCTCCCTGGGGCTCCTCTCCAGGCTGAGCAGCCCCAGCTCCCTCAGCCTTTCCTGGGCACGGAGCTGCTCCAGGCCCTTGCTCAGCTCCAGGAGCTCCTGGCCCTGCTGTGCTGAGGAGCCAGAGCTGGACACAGCAGCCAGAGGTGCCCCCAGGGCTGGGCACAGGGGTAGCATCAGCCCTGACCTGCTGGCAATGCCCATCCCGATGCACCCAGGACAGCCCTGCCCTGCCCTCCCTGGCCGCTGTCCCCCGCTGTCCGCGGTGGCTCTGTCGCGACACACGCACCCCATCCCGATAGACTTTCCCGGCGCGTTTCACCCTCACATCCAGCGCCGTCCCCATCGCTCCGTCACGTGACCGCCGCCTCACGTGACCCGCGGGCGGGGGTGCGCGGGAGCCCCGCCTCCTCCACATCCGGGTCCTCGCTGTCGTCACTTCCCAGCCGCTGACGCCGCTTCCCGCGCGGCCCCGCCCACTGCCCCCGGTTGTCATTAGCAACGCACGGGCGGGGTGAGTGACGCAACGCCGTCACCCTCGGGGAACTACAGATCCCGGCGTGCTCTGCGCGCCGACAGCGCCCGCTGCGGCCCAGGGCGCCGCGTGGGCTGATGGGAGTTGTAGGCGAGGCCGCCGCCGTCTCACGAGGCCCGCGAATGTCGCCTGTCGCGACTGTGGGGCGGTGACAATGGGAGCCCGGGAAAGGCTTCGCTGTCCTGAAATGTTTCCCTCTGAGTGTCTTGCACAGCCGCAAGCACCCATATAAACGAGGAGCGAACTTGTCTCCGTTCTAATTCCACCGGGATTCATCGCTTTGAGTTCCCAAACCCGGCCCGGCCGCGGTGCCCAGAGCTCCCCCAGCCTGTCCGATAAATTCAGGAAGGCAAAGCTTTGCAAAGCACGCAGCGAGGAATTCCCCCTTGAAAAGCCGGAGCAGGGAAATGCTCGGTGTGGGAATGCCCGAGGGCTGAGGGAAATGCTGCCTTCTCCTCCAGGTGTGGCCTCAGCCGGAATTCCCGTGATTTCAGCGGAACCGGGACTCGTCCATCGGTGGAATTGCAAGTCCTGAAGGAAATCTCCACAGCAGGAGTCGAGTTCTGAATGTTATTGATTTCCTGAGGCATTATTTTCACTTATTCTTCACACATTGTTCACTAAATTAGATTTTATTCAGATTTACATGGTTAAAATAAACAGAACCTTGTCAGTGGTGGGAGTTCCTGGAGGATGGTTCTGTCCTCTTCCTCCTCAGCCCTCAGTACCCAAACCCATCCCTGTCCTTTCCTCTGCTGTGCTTATGGAAAACTTGGCAAAACCCACTGCAAGCTCCTGTTTTGGGGGAAAAACTGAGATCTCAAATTGTCCCACATTTCAGGGAAGAGAGAGAAAGGAAAGTGGTCACTGTAAAACCAAAGGAGCATTTAACCGGGATCACTGAATATTAATGGCAGGACTCAGGTACCTCAGCTAAGTAGCTGAGGTAGGTAATTACTGTCATTAATTAGTGTGGGGCAGATAAAGAGGTTTTTTTTTTGTTTGTTTGTTTTACGTTTTACCCCATTCAAGGAACAGAGGAAAATAAAAGCCTGGACAGCACAGCTGCTTCTGAGTGTGAAGATTTGTTTTGCCATCACTTTCACAATCACCTGTTTTTCTTGGGAAACTTTTTCCAAGATACTTGAGTTACTCATTTCTAGGAACTGGAACCTCGTGTCCAGGAAAAGCTCCTGTTGGAGCAGGCAGGAGCTGCCCCTGTGCCTGGCAACAGAGATCCCACAAACAAACCAGGGAGCACACAGGGAACCTGTGTCCCAACCCAGGGACCCAGAGAGCTCAGCACCCCCTGGGTGCCTCTTCTGCAGAAACAATCCCAGAGTGGTTTGGGTGGGAAGGGACTTAAAGTTCACCCAGTGCCACCCCTGCCATGGCAGGGACACCTCCCACTGTCCCAGGCTGCTCCAGCCCCAGTGTCCAGCCTGGCCTTGGGCACTGCCAGGGATGGAATTCCATGCCAGCCCCTGCCCGCCCTGCCAGGGAACAATTCCTCATTGCCAAGATCCCACCCAGCCCTGCCCTCTGGCAGTTTAAAACCATTCCCCCTTGTCCTGCATATAAAAAGTCCATCTTCCTCCTTTTTAAAACCTCCTCCAGGCCCTGCAAGGCCACCCTGAGCTCAGCCCAAAGCTTCTCCTGTGCAGGTGAACAATCCCAGCTGTGCCAGCCTTTCCTCCCAGCAGAGCTGCTCCATCCCTCTGCCCATCCTGGAGCCTCCTCTGGGCTCTCTGCAGCAGCTCCAGCTCCTCCCTGGGCTGGGCCCAGGCCTGGGGCAGCTCTGCAGGTGCAGGAAATAAAATTATTAAAAAAAAAAAAAAACCAACAAAAACCAAAAGCCACAAAACCAAAAAACAAACAAACAAAAACCACAAAAGAAACCCTCCAAAAATAAAAACCCAACCAACAACAACTAACCCCCCCCCAAAAATTAAAAACACACCAAAGAAACCCTCCAAAAATAAAAACCCAACCAAAAACAACAACTAAAAACCCAAATAAGCAAAACAACAACCCCCCCCAACCAACCAACCAACCAAAACACAAAAAACCAAACAAAAACAAAAAACCCACCCAAAATTAAAAAACATATACACAAAAAAACCCCTAAACCCAGAAAGCAGGAGGAATAATACATGTCCTTCAAGGAGAGAAGTATCCCCATGTGGGACAGGTGATCAGTGTCAGCCCAGATGCAGTGACAGGTGAATTCCCTTCCCACCTCCAGGCTGGGGGCACCAGTATTCCCCTGAGAAGTCCCTTCCCTCTTTATTTTTGATTTTCTGCCATTCCCAAACCAAGCTAAATTTGTCAGTCTCAAATTGCCCAAATTTGGGGTGGATTTTCTAAGTGGACAAATGCAGCAGGCTCCTGACAATGAGAGGGCTCAGTGCCAACAATTCCAGCTTTTGCTCTGATGCTCAAACTCTTCCACTGATTTCACTGAAATCTTCCAAAATAATTCAGTGGGAGGTGGATACCCTGCAAATTTAGAAAAGAAATCCTGTTACTGGGCAGGACATTTTTGTAAGGCCATGGGCAATGGTTTTAAATGGACAGAGGGCAGGGCTGGATGGGATCTTGGGAATTAAAAATCCTTCCCTGGCAGGGTGGGCAGGGCTGGGATGGAATTCCCAGAGCAGCTGGGGCTGCCCCTGGATCCCTGGCAGTGCCCAAGGCCAGGCTGGACCCTGGGACAGTGGGAGGTGTCCCTGCCAGGGCAGGGGTGGCACTGGATGGGATTTCAGGTCCTTCCAACCCAAACCACTCTGGGATTCTGTGATGAGGAGCTCTGGATTAATGAAGAAATGGTTGGCAGCTCTTAATCACTTCATTTCTCCAACTGTTACTGCTGTTGGTTCCTGCATTCATTCCTGTGTTCAGCTGCAAGAGCAGGATTAAATAAATATATTCTGGTTACTCCTGACTTTGTCACAAAGAGTTAACCAGGAGGGTACAGAATTTGCTCAAATCCATTTTGGATGTAACTGCACTCGTGGAGTCAACCAGATCCAAACTTGACTTGGATCTTCATTTGTTGTTTTCAGTTTTGGTGAGGCAGAACTGAATAAAAGAACTCCAGTAACAAATGAACCTAAACTGAAAGCCAAGGGAAAATATGTATTGACCTAGAACCATCCATACATTTGTTTTTATTCCTGATTATCACAGAATCCTCATGGAATGGTTTGGGTTGGAAGACACTTTAAAGACCATCCAGTTCCAAACCCTTCCACTTTTCTACCTGATTGTTTCTGGGGCATCATTTAAGAAATAGATTTAAATTATTTGGAATAATTCCATTTCTGTATTTGTCTCAACCCAGAGCTGAAATGGATGGATTAATTGGTTTGGAATGACAGCATTCCCCATTTGGGATAACCTAGGGAAGCTGGGGTTACCCAAACTTTTTTTGGGTACCCAGAACCTATTTTCCTTGGTTTTGGGGTTTTTTTGAAAGTTTTGAAATCTTTGCTCAGAGGACAGTGGTGTGGAATCACAGAATGGTTTGGATTGGAAGGGATTTAACTGCAGGAATTCAGTGGGAGAAGTTCTACAGTTTATACAAAATCATTTCAAAACTACACTTTTAAGGAGCTCAGAGATTATTAAGTCTAATAAAAAAGTAATTTCAAATCTTGTTGATGTGTTGGACAATTTTGAGATCATTCCATGGTTTCTGTAAGCACATTTGACAAATTGTTTTTACACCAAGGAGAGGGGAGAAGAAAAGTGATGCCCTGAAGAACAGGAAATAAATGGAAATCTATTCTTTTTGGTGGAGAAATCAGCAAATCCCACAAATTCTGCACCACACAAGTGAAAGAAGAAAGAAGAAAGGTAATAAAAAAAGAAATTAAAATCTCTGCACCACATAGAGGGACTGCACACACATTAAATCTCACCAATATTTTCTAAAATGTTTCCCCACTGCACAGAAATTTCCTGTTCTTTAAAAATGATGTTTTAAAGTCGATCAGACTTCAAAGATCTAGTAAGAAAATACTGAAGAAGGCAGCAAAATAAACTTAATTATTCACATAGCAAGGTGAGAAAAGCTGATTGGGATGAAACAAAGCTGGGGGAACATGCATGAAAAAAAGTCTAAAGAAACTGTTTAAATGGAGAGAGGTACAATAAAAGGAAAAAAACCCATAAATTATAATGATATTGGTGAAGGATTTTTAAAGGTATTTAATAATGAACTAATTTTCCAGCCAAAATACAGAGATTTACAGAAGGGAATTCCCTCAGAGGAACTGTCATTACATACTTTAAAAAGGGCTTGGACTGACTGAAAATTGCACTGAGCTTCACTTGCCACTCAGGAGAATTAGCAAATAAGGAAAATAATGTTATAAAACGTGCAGGGGTGACAAAAACAGTGGGTAAAACAAGTGGTTTAGACATTAAAGAAAAAGTATATTTGGCAGGGAAAGAAAATAATGACTGAATATCCTGAATAAAAAGTACTTAGAAATCAGAAAAAAATATTAAAGAATTAAATAATTAGGTATTAATTAGGTAATTTTTCCTAGTAAAAGGTTGTTACTGGATGTTGAGAGATTCTGAATGATGATGGGCAAGCTGATATCTTTAAAAATGTCGTGGTAAAATAAACTCTATACAAAATAGTGAATTTTGCAGGCTTGTGTGTGAGAACTGATGGATACGGAGAAATCGTTTGGGAATTCATATTTATTTTTATATTTTATATTAAAAATATATATATTATAAATATATATATTTATATAATATATATTTTATTTATATATAATATATAAAATAATATCTATATTTTTAATATATAAATATATAAAATAATATCTATATTTTAATATATAAATATAAATATAAATATAAATATAATTATAAATATAAAGATATTATATGTATTTATAAATATATAAATATATAAAATAATATCTATATTTTTAATATATAAAATAATATATATTTTTATTTATATAATTATATTTATCTTTATAATTTGTATTTATTGATATATTTTTTAAATAATCCATGTCAGGATACAGGTATGGAGAATAAAACCACAAATAAATACAAAATAAGTGCACATTCCAACTAAAACTTGTATATTCTGCCAGCAGCAATGAATTATAGTATACAGTGTTAAAAAAAGGTGTTTGTGTTTTCAAATAATATTAAAATAATAATGAAAAGTTGAATGAAAAATTAAAATTGACTGACTCTTTGAGTGCTGATAGCCCTTGAAAAAGAATTTGGGATTTATGCAGATATTGAAAACATCGGCAGGTGTATTAAACAAAAATTGTGGTGCCCAACATTTATGTGGAAGCAAAGTTTTGTAGTGACCTCAAAGGGGACTGGAATGGAAAAATAACTTTTTAATTTTTATTTTTAAATATTGGTTTGATACCAGGGGAAAAAAATTGTACCAGGGAGTGATCTGCACACCCTCAGCTGTTTACATTTCCTTGTGACATAAATAGCTTTTGAAACTCCAAGTGTAAGGTTACAATTCATGGCTCAGTTTTTCCTCCTGGTTGTAAGGAGTGTGTAACTGGGCTGCTAATGGCAGGGTATTTCCACCCTCCCTGCTCAGGTGGTTGGAGCTTCCTCAGGCAGTGAACACATTTTTTTTTTAGGCTTTTTCTTGTCAAATAGGAGGAAAACTGTGTAACTCAGCCCTTTAAAGAGATTTTTCCATTATAGATAGGGCACACCAAGCAAAACTGTTGATTTAATGTTTTTAATGATATGTTTTCAGTATTTTATATTGGAGTAAGGGACAGTATGGAAATTATTTTTAACTTTCATAGAAGGCTGGACAGGGTTTGGAGCAGCCTGGGACAGTGGGAGGGGTCCCTGCCAAGGCAGGGGTGGCACTGGATGGGCTTTAAGGTCCCTCCCAACCCAAACCATTCCATGGCTCTGTGAATTCTGAGCTGAGCTTGGGGTGGCTCCCAAAGCCAAATCCTTTCTGTCAGGATCAGGAGCAGAGTGGGCAGGGCCCAAAGAGCATCAAGGTGTTAAAGGAACACACAGAGAAAGCAAAATCACAGAGAAATCAAAATTCCTGTTCTTGCCTCTGAGTTCACAGTGCCAGAGTTCCACAGAACCCCAAATCCCTGGGGCTGGCACAGCTGTGGCTGGCAGTGCCCAAGGCCAGGCTGGGGCTTGGAGCAGCCTGGGATAGTGGAAGGCGTCCATGGCCTTGGACGTGTGTCGGGTCCGGCTGTCTGTCTCTGCCCCGACACGGGTAGGGTGGTTCTTGGGTGGCACGCCTTTCAAAGGACGAGTCTGGACTCTTCAGCTTTTCGATCTTCAGATTGTTTATTGTTTCTTATCTACAAAATTTTCTGTCTGCCCAACAGAGGTCTGATCTGCAAGGCAGCCAAGGGCACTCTGACCGCCCACGGGGCGGTCATGTCTTTTTATACTAAAATCTACATACATGATATTTACTTTTATTTTCCAATACTTTTCACCCATGTTGGCAAGTACACTTTCATCATAAACCAATCCCCAAGTGCCAACATCACCAGAGAAGATGGAAGACAAGAAGAAGAAAGAAGAAGGACGAGACACGCCCTGATCCCTCCATCTTGTCTCCATAACCCCCCTGTACCAAAAACCTTAAAGTCTATATTTCACCCTCTAAATGTGTCCCTTTTACACCCTTCACTCTAAAGTGATTCTCATGTCCTCAAACTGCTGTCACTTCTGTGGATGGATCAAAATCAAGCCACCAAACACTCTTGGCAACATTCCAGGATTTTCGAGACCCCCAAGGGTTCTCCTGGCATCTCTGGACATCGGGAGCGATGTGCTGAGTTCCCACAGGGGTGGGACTGGATGAGCTGTAAGATCTCTTTGAATTTAGTCCTAATTGTAGAATCATTTAGGCTGGCACAGCCCTGCCAGCCCATGGAGTGCCAGCTGTGCCCCATGGGCACCTTGTCCCCAGCCCAGAGCACTCAGTGCCACCTGCAGGGGACACCTGCAGGGCTGGGCACTGCAAAGCTCCCTGGGCAGCCCCTGCCAAGGCCTGAGCTCCCTTTCCATGGGCAAATTGCTGCTGCTGTCCAAGCTGAGCCTGCCCTGGCCCAGCCTGAGGCCGTTCCCTCTGCTCCTGTCCCTGTTCCCTGGGAGCAGAGCCCGACCCCCCCGGCTGTGCCCTCCTGGCAGGGACTTGTGCAGAGCCACAAGGGCCCCTGAGCCTCCTTTGCTCCAGCCCCAGCCCCTGCCCAGCTCCCTCAGGGATTCTCCAGCCCCTGCCCAGCTCCCTCAGGGATTCTCCAGCCCCTGCCCAGCTCCGTTCCCTGCCCTGGACACGCTCCAGCCCCTCCAGGGCTCTCCTGCAGGAGCGGAATTGCACAGAGCTCTCAATGTGAAATCTGTGTTGTCCCAAATCCATGTTCTCCCAAATCCCTCTTGTCCAAGAGCTGAAGAACTGCCTCCCTGTGTTCCCCACGGACCAGGTGGAGCAGGCAAACAGGAAGATCCATGGTTAAGTGCTCCCAGGATTTCCTGGGACAATGAACTTCCCAGACAAAGCACCACGTGGAAAATAATAATAAAGAAGCCTTTATGCAAAAGAAGCAAGAGAAGAATGGATCAAAAACTGGCAGGATGAGAGGAAAGAAATAAAACAGCACTGAAAGGTCACTTTTCAGAGAAGGGGAGGTCACAGGAGGAGCCTGCAGGGAGCTGTGCTGTGCCTGGTGCTGCTTCATGCATCCCTCATGATCCGGAGAGAGGGGCCGGGACACACCACAGGCTGCTGAAGGGATTGAGGTGTTCAGGTAAAGGAAAGGCAGAGGACAAAGTGAGGTGCAGTTAAAGGGCTTGGCTGGAGAACTGAATAAAAACCTTACAAGAGTGAAGGACTGGATAATAAAATGGCAGAGAAAAATCTGATGTAGTAAAGTAGTGCACATTACTGAGCAGGGAAATTCTGTGTACATAAGGATGGGCTCTTAGTTGGTTTTACACTCGCAACTGAGATCTTTGGGTTCTGATTAATATTGCCATGAAAATATCAGCACAATGTTCCCTTTTAGTGAGAGAAACAAATCAAATATTTGGAATTATTAAGGACACAAAATAAAGAACAAACCAGAGAACAGTGCAGCACACCTGCCCTGGTATAAATCCATAGCTCTCTGTGCATGGAGCAGGGTGTGCAGTTCTCTCCCAGACATCTTAAAAAGGATTCCAGGACCTGAAGGACCTGACAAAAAATCTGGAGAGAGACAATTTCCAGGGGATGCAGGGACAGCACCCAGGGAATGGCTGCCAGTGCCAGAGGGCAGGGCTGGGTGGGATCTTGGCAATGAGGAATTGTTCCCTGGCAGGGTGGGCAGGGCTGGCATGGAATTCCAGCCCTGGATCCCTGGCAGTGCCCAAGGCCAGGTTGGACACTGGGGCTGGAGCAGCCTGGGACAGGGGGAGGTGTCCCTGCCATGGCAGGGCTGGGATGATCTTTCAGATCCCTTCCAACCCAACCCATTCCATGATTCCATCACTCTGCAGATCATCCCATTGTTTGTGGCTGCTGCAGTTGGTATGACATGGACATACAGAAAAGCCTTGCAAGACCTTGAGTGCAAAGGGGAAGTTCAAGCACTGAGTTTTTGATAATTTTTAAAACTTTCTTGCTGTAACATCATTGATTCTAAACCTTTAACTCTGTTTTGCCTCCCTGCCAAGGGCTGATGTCCCCTCAGGTTCAGGAGACCTGCCCTGGTCAGCCTGGGACAGTGGGAGGTGTCCCTGCCATGGCAGGGGTGGCACTGGGTGGGCTTTGAGGTCCCTTCCAACCCAAACCAGTTCTGGGATTTTTGTGTTTCTGGGATTCTGGGATCTCAGCATGCCAATTCTGAAAAACAGAATTTTGGAGCAAACTCCTCATCCCAGCATTGCCTCCCAGCCTCAGCCATGGCCTTCAAGGACAGGTGAGGCTGCTGCAGAGAGCCCTGGCTTTGGGGTTTAGGACACTTGGGAAAAGGAACAGCAAATCCTTGGAAAAGTTTCCCAGTAAGGAATTTCCCCCCCATGGAACAGATCCATGTTGCATGGAAAACCCTTGTGTTGTTGTACCTTTGGCTAAGAAGGTGATGCTCAGAATCTGGAATTGGGGTAAAAATTAACACCACAGACTTGGCGTATTTACTATAATTTATTACATATCAATTTCACTGCCTTGAAAAGCAACATAAAAAAGACAACAAAAAGTTCTTTCTTGTGACAATTTAAGCAAGAAATATTTTTTAGCTGCTGTTTTCAGCCTTTGAAACTTGAAGTTGCTTATAAATTTCCCTGACCAAAATATTACCCTTCCAAAAAAAAAAAAAAAAACCCAAATTCTCCTTGTTCCTTCCACTTAAAACAGAAGAAAAAAAAAAGCTAGAGGACGTTTAAAGAATAAAAAATCAGCCTGAAGCAACACCCAGGACAGGAAACTTCTTCCAAGCAGTTAAAGCTTGGCAAACCTGCAAAGAATGGAAAACAAACAAGCAAGGATCAGTTGAATGTTTGTCTCAGCCTGAGTGTTCTGGACACACACAAAACCTCCCAAAGTACCTCAAATCCCCAAAAGAAGGTCAGGAAGTGTTCTCTTCCTGATGTTTCATGTGTGCTCTGTCCATCCCAGATACAAAGTTCCTGTGTATTTTTGAGCATTGGTTTTTATGTATATAAATGGCATTAATTAGTATTTCATTAATGGAATTCTTCAAAATGCATTAATTTAGACTTTTCTGTGTTAAAGTTGAGATTTACATTACTCATACACCTAGAGTGGACTAGTTAATTTTAACAGAATAAATAAAATAAATATCCAGAGTAGGTTATGTTACATTGATTTTTTAAAATATTTACACTTCTACAGTGTGTTTGGCTACTTGGAATTTTTTCAATGCTTTTCATTTAGCTTTGTTTTAATTTTAAACTGGAAATCTTTATGTTCTGCTTGAAATTTGGGTTCAGCAGTCCAGTTTCACCTCTTTGAGGCAATCCCTTTCAAAAACTGCTCTGTCAATATATCAAAATTCAGTTGAGATTTATTGTGAAAAGATTTGCTGTTACACATAGGTTGGAAGAGGGAAAAACAACAGATTGAGGGGATTTTTAAGCTTTTGTTTTTCAAAACTGGGTTTTATAAACCAAGAGAGAAAC
The DNA here is from genome assembly GCF_037042795.1 of Molothrus aeneus. NCBI lineage: Eukaryota > Metazoa > Chordata > Aves > Passeriformes > Icteridae > Molothrus > Molothrus aeneus. The sequence goes on along the minus strand of NC_089647.1, from coordinate 114,802,058 downwards.
TTTTGGTTTCTGGGAGCATGAGTGTTGTGTGTCCTGCGGATGTGAGCATTCAGGAGAGGATATTTGAGTGGAAAGAGATCTAAACCCATCATCTAATTCAATTTATTCATCAACCTGATGGGCCCTGCACACAAAAATATCAAATACCTGGAGTAATGGTAATTTTCTTCTCCAGAAAGGAAAGAATTGATGGGCAGTGCTGTTACACAGAGCAGAGAAGTGGTCTGGTGCAACCCCTGCCTCAGAGAGTTTCCTGTGCAGCTGCTGCTCAGTGAAATCTTTCCCAGCTCCACAGATTTGCCAACTTCAGCAAGGCCACTGGACAATTTCAAACCTGACAGATTTCTTGGGAAACAAATGAATGTTTATGAAATATCACTTAAACAAGCAGCACACCTCATCTTCCATTGTGCTAGAAGTGCCTGCCAATTGTCCCCAGTTTAAACCCATTTTTTAATGTTCCTTATGTCAGGGAATCATAGATCCCAGAATGGTTTGGCTTGGGATGTTAAACTCATCTCATCCCACCCCTGCCATGGGACACCTTCCACTGTCCCAGGCTGCTCCAAACCCAATGTCCAACCTGGCCTTGGGCACACCCAGCTGCTTTGGGCACCCTGTGCCAGGGCCTGCCCACCTTCAGGAATTGTTCCTGATATCCCACCCAATCCCACCTTCTGTCAGTTTGAAGCCATCCCCCTTGTCCTGTCACTCCTTTATGGTCCTTTCCAACCCAAACCAGATTCTGTGATTCCACCCCACATTTGTTTTTGGGTGCTGGACCCTTTGCAAAGTTTCCTGACGTCCTGAGACCTGACAGCCAGGACTTCTCCATGGCTGGTTTTGAAGTCCCCCTGGCACTTCTGCAGCTGAGGGTCCCTGACAGTGACAGTGGGAATAGAGAGAACTGGAGCTTCTTTAAAAGGATGGAGAACTGTAAGGTTTTCTGGATTCCTCCAGCCCTTTACACTCAGAGGGAACTGGGGTCTGATTTCCCCGTGGCTCCAGACCCAGGTGGTTTGTGTGCCAGCAGGTTCAGGTTGGTGCCCAGCGCTTCCCCCTCCATGGTGTTGTGCCCTCTCCAGAGTTCCAGCGGCCTGGGGGAGCTGCCCTGGGAGTGCTGCAGGGATGTCCCTGCCCTGGGAGCACAGCCCTGCCCAGAGTTATTTTGGGAGCTCCATCCTGGCAGGTCCCTGTGGAATTCCAGCAGGGATCTCAGCAGAAGGTCAGCGCTGACCTTGCCTTGCAGCTCCCTGGAATAGCTCCCAGAGGGGAAATGCAGGCCCCAAAAATGGTGCCCTATAAAAGAGGAGTGCTGGCCCCCAGAGCAATTAGCCTAATTAGTGATGCCACAGAGCAGCTCCAGGGCCTGGCAGTGGGGACACCCAGGAACTGGAATGCACCTCACAGGGAGGGGAGGTACACACAGCTCCTCTGCAGAAAATACAAACTCTTTGTTCTGGTCCATAATCCTGAGTGGATCAGGCTTTGATTGGAGCCTCAGCTCTTGCAATGTTTTTTTATTCCTCACAGGGCTCAGCCACCTTGGGCAGAGGTGGTGAATAAAGAGATTCAGAGAAGTTCTGGGAGCTGGTGGCTGGGTGAGGATTGATCCTGGCTAATCACTGAACCTTCTCTCACTTTGGGGAAAGCTGAACTGTTGTGGGAAGTTTCACCTGACCATCAGGAAGAACTTGGCTGTGCAGTGACTGAGCCCTGGACTTCTCTGGGTACCCTGTGCCAGGGCCTCACCACCCTCAGAGCAAAGAATTTCATGGTAATCTCTGATTTAAATTTACTCTTTTCCAGCTTAAGGCCATTTCTCCTTGTCCCATCACTCCATGCTCTTGTAAAAAGCCTCTCTCCATCTTTCTTCTGAACTGGGATGGGATGGAAGATCTGGGAGGGAAAAAGGAACAGACAACAAAGCATTCCTGCTTCTACTGAAGAATGACTTCTTAAGCCTAATGAAGTTCCCTAAGTGACAATTTTAGGAAAAAAACAATTTAAAATTCATCACAATTTCTTTTTCTTTGCTAGCAGGAGACTGATCAAGTGGACACCAAGCAGAACTTAGCTCTAAGAACTTTCTTGAGTGGATTTGTGTCAGGATACCAGAAATATCATGGTCTGGAATTTCAAGAACAAAATCCCTGTGGAAGCTGCACAAGGAGCTTTCTCCTGGCAGCAAGAAGCAAGTTTTCATTTTGGCCAGCAAAGACACCAATCCTGCTGCACCAGAGAGCAGGGAATTGGTATGGAAGAGGGAAGGGGCCAATGAAAGAGGAATGGGATTTTAATGGAACTGAGGACAGTTTTTGACTATTCCAGGAATTCTGACAGAGAAGCAAAAGCTGGGCATTGAACAGGTGTAGATCCAATGATGTTACAGGCAGCAGAACCCAAGATTTTTAAAGAGCCATGGATTGTACTGGTCCTTTTGGATAGGAGGGGAACGTTATGATTAAATGAACCTTTTTTGTTTGTTTGTTTTCCCTGTTTTCTAATGCAGGGAAACCAGATTCCTCTAAAAGTTGGAAATTGAGGGTGTAGAGACATACTTGACATTGTAGCACCTGATTTACAAAAGTTTTGAAGAATCACAATTCTTCAGAATGCCCTGATTTTAACAGGAACTGTTCTGCCCTCCCACAAATGTATTTATCACGGAAAGTGCTCTTAGGAGGACTTCTGGGATTCAGCTTCCAATATGCACTTCCCTAGGATAACTAACAGAGCCTTTTCCCTGGAGACTTCTTCCCCAGAAACTCCATGGTTTTGGGAAGGATTTTCACAGAATCACTGAGGTTGGACAAGATCTCCAAGATCCTCAGGTCCCAGCTGTGCCCCATGCCCAGAGCACTCAGTGCCACCTCCAGGTGTTCCTTGGACACCTCCAGGGATGGGCACTCCAAACCTCCCTGGGCAGCCTCTTCCAATACTTAACAACCATTTCCATGAAAAAAACCAAAAATCCTCCTGATGTCCAGAAATTCCTGCCTGATGTTTTAAACCAGAAGAGAAACTTTTCATGCTCAGGAGCATCATCTTCACCGTGAGTGTGAACACCAAGAACAATTCCAGGGATTATCAGGGAGAACTCAAGGAAATGCACTTTTTTTTTTTTTTTTTTGGAACAAGGCTCATCCAGCAGCAATTCCAGGACCTTCTGGTCCAGAGGCGTGCCAGCCTACACAGTGTGCAGCTCTGGCTGCCAATCCAAAGCCGGTACTATCGAAGCCGGCTCTGATGATGACTCAAAAGCTGATCTATCTCCATCCCAACGGGTTACCATGGCAACCCCTCTGGCCTAAAAAGAGCTGGACCACATCAGTTCCTTAGCAGCACCTTTTTGACAGGCGAAACACAAGCTGCTCCCTCCAGATGATGGCTTCATGTGGAACTGAGGCTGGCTGGGAGCTGCCACGGTGCTCTGGGAAGTGCTGATGATGTAACCCATGGAGGAGAACTTCTGCTGGGACTTCACTTGGGGTTGGGGCCTGGCACCCTCTGTTCTTCTGAGTTCTTCTAAGCCTTCTGATGTTTATGTTCTTGTAAGGAACTTTCTCACCCAGTTTTATGCAAATAATTATTTATATTCTTGTAATGAACTTTCTCACCCAGTTTTATGTAAATAATTATTGTTCTACATTCTTTTCTGGAGGAGGAGAAATTTGATGGGCTGTTGGTTTGACCATTGGAGAGGTGGCACTGTTGTTCTCCAATCCACTGTCACTTTTGAAAGTCTATAAATGTTCAAGTCAGAAATTAAACTTCTTCTTTTTACCTCAGAAGTTCCAGTATCTGCATTGTTTTATTTTGTGTCTGATAGTGACAGGGGTGTCATGGACACATTTTATGAAAAATCCTTTTGCCAGGATTTTTCTCCTGAGAAGCTGAGAGGCCTCAGGAATGAAATGTAACCAATGGTTATCTGCTGCTGTGGAATGCAACGGGTGCATCTGGGATTGGTCTCATGTGGTTGTTTCTAATTAATGGCCAATCACAGCTGGCTCGGACTCTCTGGTCAGTCACAAGATTTTATTATCATTGCATTCCTTTCTATTCCTTTCTAGCCTTCTGATGAAATCCTTTCTTCTATTCTTTTAGTATAGTTTTAGTATATCATTTTCTTTTAATATAAATCACAATAAATCACCCTTCTGAAACATGGAGTCAAGATTCTCATCTCTTCCCTCATCTGGGACCCCTGGGAACCACCACCACACAGGGGCCCAGCACCAAAGGAACTGAGCTGTGGGGTGGCTTTGGTGGAGAAACACAACTGCAGAATCTTTCTTTCTGTATTTTGATGGAATTCTTCCTGAAGATCTTCCAGCTTGGGCCTGGTGACCTAAGAAGGCCCCTCTTGCAGTGGGATTATTGGAATTGCTGGTGGTCCATCACAGCATCTGCATCAAAACCTGTACCCAAAGTCCAAATGTTGAGCTCTGGAAAAGTCAGGGTGCCCATGGCTGCTGTGAAGGGAGCCTGGAGTTCAGGCAGAGCTGGAAATGCTCCAGGAGGAAAGCTGCAGGGCTACAAGGGCAGGTGGGATCAGGGAATGAAGCCTTGCAGAGCCCACAGTGAGAGGCAGATGGGCCCCTCTGCTCCATGCAGGAAGGCTGGAAAGGGAGAAAATGGGATATATTACCCATAATCACACTCCACTGCCATAGAATCATAGTTTGGGTCAGAAGGGACATCAAAAACCATCCAGTGCCACCCCTGCCATGGCAGGGACACCTCCCACTGTCCCAGGCTGCTCCAGCCCCAGTGTCCAGCCTGGCCTTGGGCACTGCCAGGATCCAGGGGCAGCCCCAGCTGCTCTGGGCACCCTGTGCCAGGCCCTGCCCACCCTCCCAGGAAACAACTTCTTCATATCCCAAACCTAAATTTCCTTGTTTCAGTTTGAAGTCACTGCCCCTTGTCCTGTCACTGCAGTTCCTGATGAGTTCTCCCTCCCCAACTCCTCTGTAGCCCCTTCAGACACTGGAAGGTGCTGGGAGGTCTCCACACAACCTCCTCTTCTCCAGGCTGAGCAATCCCAACTCTTCAGCTGTTGTGTTGTTTCTTTTACATCTCTTCCATTTCTCTAGGATGCTGTACATTATCTTCTCTCTTAGAACTCATTTCTCCACTCTCTTTCCTCCTCATTTTTAATGTGTTTTTTTTTTTCTTATTTTTTTTCTCAGTTTTTCTGCTTATTATTGGTTTGTTTTTTTTGGTCCTCAATATTCTGCTTTCTGAGGGTTGGTCTCTTAGGAAGAGAAACCCAAGTATTTCTTACAAGCCTGTCCACTAATTCATGTAGAATGTACACAACCTCCTGTTTTCAAGCACTGCAAACCTCCTTCAGGTGGGGAGTTTAAAAAAAGAACTCTCGAGTCTTTCCTTCTTGGCAGTCCCTCCCTTCCTAAAGAAAATAAACAAGGAGTAAGATTTGATAATTTTTGCTAAGCAAGAACTTGGATTCCCTTCATCCAGGTCACAACTCTGTGCAAAGTTTCCAGGTGAGGCAGGATTCTGGTGGAATCCCAGCCTGGAGGATCCCTAAGCTGAGCCCTAAACCTCCAGCACAGAACACAAGTTCAGTTCCTGACAACCCTTTCCTCCTGACTTTTTCCTCCTGATGTCCAACCTGAACCTCCCCTTGCTTTTTAATAAAATGGATATTGAAGAGAACACTTTTGTACCATGCAGGTTATTCATTATCCAAATAAAATTAACAAACCAAAAAAATCTAGTTGTTTTTGCTGGAAAATAACATTTTAAAAAGATGCCATCACCTTTTAAAGGACATTTTATCTCTGCCCAAGGTGCCAGAGCTTGGGCATAGCCAGCAAAATAAAAGTAGAGGATGACTGAGCAAATGCACAAACTCTTGAAAACTCTGTAATATTTTTAAGTGTTAGCAAAATAAACCCTCAAAACCTCACAAAAACCCCAAACCCCAGGAAGTTACAGTAATGCAGTGAACAGTGTAACAAATTTCTGTGAACTTTGTCGTTACCTACACTGAGCAGCAGAGAAACTGTTCTGTCACTGCCATCACACAGGCCAGAAAGAGATTTTAGAGGGGAAAAAATCCTCAGGGAATGCCCCCTCTGAGAGTGGAGCTGTTCTTCCTGACTGAGGGACTGGGCAGAGGTTGGCCTTGGAGATCTTGGAATTGTCCATGTGGGGAGAGCCCTCCAGGATCACCCAGCCCCACCAGCATCACCCCAAACCCTGTCCTCAAGGCCACATCCAGACTGCTCTGGGACAATTCCAGTGACTCCAAACCTCCCTGGGCAGCTCAGCCCAAGGCCTGACCACTCTGCCAGGGAAATTTTCTGTCCCAGTCTCCAACCTGAGCCTCCCCTGGTGCCATTTGAGGCCATTTCCTCTCCTCCTTTCCCTTGGGACACGGCAGCAGAGCCCGACCCCCCTCACTGCCCCTCCTGTCAGGAGTTGTGCAGAGCAGTGAGGTCCCCCCTGAGCCTCCTTTTCCCCAGGCTCAGCCCCTTCCCAGCTCCCTCAGGTGTTGCTTTCCACACCCCAGGACAACAAGAGCCACATTCTGGCCACGCTCAGAGTCACTGAGAGAAGCGTCAAAAACAGCTCCAAGTGACCTCAAATCTTTCTGGGGCTGAGGGGAATGAGAAAGGAGCACTTAAATCACAATGCTGCCAAGCACCTCCCACGGCTGGAAGGTGCAGTTCCATAGAGAATTCCAACCCACCAAACACCTCACTGCCACTCCTGGGGTGGTCCCACGATTCCCCTGTGCACCCCATCCCTGGAGAGGGACTTTTCACAGGGATTTGGGAGACAAACGGGAATGAATGGCCTTAAGCTGAAAAAGAGAGGTTTAGATGGAATATCAAGGAGAAATCCTTCCCTGGGAGGGTGCCCAGAGCAGCTGGGGCTGCCCCTGGATCCCTGGCAGTGCCCAAGGCCAGGTTGGACACTGGGGCTGGAGCAGCCTGGGACAGTGGGAGGTGTCCCTGCCATGGCAGGGGTGGCACTGGATGAATTTTAGGATATTCCTGTGCTGGGAGGAAAGGCTGGCACAGCTGGGATTGTTCACCTGCACAGGAGAAGCTTTGGGCTGAGCTCAGGGTGGCCTTGCAGGGCCTGCAGGAGCCCCAGGAAAGCTGGAGAGAGACAATTTCCAGGGGATGCAGGGACAGCACACAGGGAATGGCTTCACACTGAAAAATTACAGCTTTAGATCAGATATTAGCAAAAATTTCCTCCTTGTGAGGATGGGGAGGCCCTGGAATAGAATTCCCAGAGCAGCTGGGGCTGCCCCTGGATCCCTGGCAGTGCCCAAGGCCAGGCTGGACACTGGGACAGTGGGAGGTGTCCCTGCCATGGCAGGGGTGGCACTGGGTGGACTTTAAGGTCCTTTCCACCCCAAGCCACTCTGGGATTCTGTGATCACACAATTTAAGTAAAATTCTCAACACTTCAATTATTTGGGGGGTTTTGGCTGTGGCTGCATCCGTCTGCCAATCCTTGGCTGCTTATTTCCACCTTTTAAGCCAAGATAAAAAAAAAATATTAAAACAGGAAGAAAAAGCAAATGGAACAAGTAACATGTCCTAATTTCTCCAAGGAGGCTGGCTGGGAACTGAAATGACTAGATTAAAGTATAACACGTCAGAATTAAAGTATTAGATAAAGGCCAGACTCTACTTTTTGATCTTTGTGGGCATTCCAGAAATTAAAAATAATAAAAAAAAAATACATTAAAAACCCCCTGTCACAGATTTAGGCTGGAAGCACCGATCTGGCAATTCCAAGGGGAAAGGAGCCTTCTATCAGCAGCTCGAAGCTCCCACACTGGGCTACTTAGAGTGCATATTTTAACTCAATTTTTGGGAAATGTATTGATTTTTGAGGGGGATGAGGAAGACCCCTGGATGCAATTCCAAGGGGAAAAGAGCCTTTTATTCTGTGATTCCCTCAGCACCTCAAGGCTCCCACACCAAGCTACTTTCAGTGCATTTTTTAACTCATTTTAGGGAAATATGCTGATTTCCATAGGGGGGTAAGAAAGACCCCTGGATGCAATTCTGAGGGGAAAGGAGCTTTGCCTCAGCAGCTTGAGGCTCCCACACCTAACTCACTTCTGGGGGAATATATATATATATATAAATATAAATATATAATTTTTTTTTTTTTTTTTTTTTTTTTTTTTTTTTTTTTTTTTTTCTGATGAGAATTAGAGAAGCCCTGGACTGAATTCCAAAGGGAAAGGAGCCTTCCCTCAGCAGCTCAAGGCTTCCACACCGGGTGACTTTCAGTGCATTTTTCAACTTGTTCTTGGGGAACACAGATTTTCTGAGGGGCCAAGAAACACCCCTGGATGCAATTCTGAGGGGAAAAGAGCCTTTTATTCTCTGATTCCCTCAGCACCTCAAAGCTCTCACACCAAGCTACTTTCAGTGCATTTTTAAAATCATTTTGGGAGAATATATTGATTTTCAGAGGGGGGGGGGGTGAGAAAGACCCCTGGATGCAATTCTGAGGGGAAAGGAGCTTTGCCTCAGCAGCTTGAGGCTCCCACACCTAACTTGCTTCTAGGGGAATGTATTTTTTTCCTGATGAGAATTAGAAAAGCCCTGGATGCAATTCCAAGGGGAAAGGAGCCTTCCCTTAGCAGCTCAAGGCTCCCACACCGGGTGACTTTCAGTGCGTTTTTTAACTTGCTCTTGGGGAACACAGATTTTCTGAGGGGCCAAGAAACACCCCTGGATGCAATTCTGAGGGGACAGAAACCCTCTAGAATCCTGTGACTCCCCCAACACATCGGGGCTCCCACACCGGACGACTTTCAGCACATTTTCCAACTCGTTTTTTGGGGGTGATATTTTTAAGCGGGTCGAGAAAGACCCGCGGACGCAATGGCGAGGGGAGGGGAGAGGAGCCTTCCCTCAGCAGGTTGAGGCACTCCGGGGCCCTTGCAGTGCGTTTTTTGAACGGTTTTTCCCTCAGCAGGTTGAGGCACTCCGGGCCCCTTGCAGTGCGTTTTTTGAACGGTTTTTCCCTCAGCAGGTTGAGGCACTCCGGGCCCCTTGCAGTGCGTTTTTTGAACGGTTTTTCCCTCAGCAGGTTGAGGCACTCCGGGCTCTTCGCAGTGCGTTTTTTAAACGGTTTTTCCCTCAGCAGGTTGAGGCACTCCGGGCTCCTCGCAGTGCGTTTTTTGAACGGTTTTTCGGGCACGTCTCGGGTTCCGAGGGGGCCGTGCCCGGCCCTGTCCCTCCCCACAGGCGGCGGCGGGCGGGAAGCCCCGGCGGGCTCGGCCTCGCGCTCCCGGCGCCCCCTGCGGGCCGGGGCCGGCACCGCCTCAACCGCCGGGTCCCCCCCGTCACCGGGAATGGCGGCCGCTCCCCTTCCCCGCCCCGCCGGGGCCATCCCGGCCCGCAGCGCCGCCGACACCGTCACACGCCGGAGGGCGGGCGGGCACGGATGAGGAAGGAGGGGGAAGGAGCCGTTGCCATGGCGAGCGCGGCCCGCCCTTGCCTCCCCACGTCAGCGCCGTCTCCCGCCCGGCCGCGGGTGATTGACAGTTGCTATGGCAACAGGCTCGCCCCCGCCGCCATTTTGTCAGTTGGGTTTTTTTTTAAATTTAAAAAAATATTAAAAAAATTAAAATAAAATAAAAATAATAAAAAAGGAGCAAATAGCTCAATTTCCGCCAGAACTCCTGGGGTTGTTTTTTTTTTTTAAGTTTTTTTTTCTTCTCCTTCTTCCGACCTCCACCGCGAAAGGAAAAAGAAAAGAAGGGACGCAAAAAAAGTGCGCTCCGAGGGTCCCGCCGGGGATGCGCGGCCGGGCTTGAGGCGGCGGCGGCGGTGCGGGAAACGAAGCCGGTTCGTGAGGAAGAAGGGAGGGAGGGAAGGAGGAGCGGGCGGGGAGGGAGGGAGGGGGAGGAGGTAGCGGCTGGCAGGCGGGGGAGGGAGGGAGGGAGCGAGGAGTTCCCGGGGGCTCGGTACGGCGCTGCGCTTCCCCCCATCCCCTCCTCCTCCTCCTTCTCCTCCTCCTCCTCCCGCTCCTCCCGCTCCCCCCGCCGCTGTCCCCGCGCTCCCGGCCGGGGCTCAGGCCGCCGATCGCAGCCGAGCCGAGGCGAGGCCGAGCCGCCGCCGGGCGCTGCGCAGGTTTGGACCGCGCGCCATTTTGTGAGGGCAGCGAACAGCCAGAGCCCGGCCGGGGACCCGCCGGGCCGCCCGGGCTCCCCTTCCAACCGCGGGCAGAGCCGCGGCCCGAGGGAGGAGGAGGCGCCGCCGCCGCCGAGGCCCCCGGGGAAGAGCGGGAGGACGCGCCCGGCGCTCGCCCCGCGGAGGGAGAGGCCTCGCCCCGGGAGAAGCCGCCGCACGGGTGAGTGAGACGCCGCACCGCGGGACGAGCCGGGGCCGCCTCGCCCGGGCCCGCGGCGGAGGGGCCGCAGCGCTTCGCTGCCATCTTAGAGCGGGAGCGGCGGCAGGGCCGGGATCCATCCCTGCCCGCCCCTCCGCAGCCCGCGGCCTTTTTCCCCTTGGAGCGCGGCTGTGCCTTCCCGGGCCTTGGGAGCGGCGATGGAGGAAGGGAGCTCGCCCGGAGCCTCTCGGTGTTATGCGCAACGCCCTGCGGTGGGCGGGTGCGAGGGCTCGGGCCGGGCTGGCGGCGAGGAGGGCGGCAGGACTTGGAGCATCACCTGTTGTAGGGGAGGATTGGGATGCCCCGGTACCTGTGAGGGGCCGGTGGGGCGGGTGGGGAAGGTGCAGCGGAGATGGGGAAGGAGTTACCTGAGCGAGGTGCCTGTCATCCCTTCGGTGGGGGTGGGGAGGAGGAGGGAGCAGCGTTGGGAATAGACACAGGGACACGCAGGGACACACGGGCACAGGGACAGGCAGGGACACACGGGCACTCCCCGGGGAGCTGCTGGAGGCACCGGCCCCGGACGTCTTTAGGGAAGGGCTGGACGTGGCTCTCGCTGCCCTGGTCTGGTTGACAAGGTGGCCGTAGGTTGGGCTCGATGATCTCGGAGGTCTTTTCCATCGTGAATGATTCCCTGGTTCCATGTTTGAGTAGCCGGCCGCGGCCTTTCAGGGATTCAGCTTTGTGTTCTGGAGGAACTGGGGCTCTGCTCGGATGCACTGGGTGCTCCTCTGGAGTGGCCACAGTTCCCTCCCGCCGCCGCGGGATCACTCAACGCATTTTAAAGTCCTGCAATTCGAAATTTAGAAATTTGTGAATCTCAGTCGGCTTTGAAGTTTTGGGTTTAGCCCGTCCAAAGGGCTTCTTTGATCATGTCTCTAGATTGCTGCTGTTACTTAGTTCTCCTATTACTCCACAGCCATCGGGGGAAATGAACATTTATTGTTGTTTAAAATCAACGAAGACGGAGTAACTGACTCCAAAATAAATCGACAGGCGTGTTTTTGACAGCCATCCTGGTTGAACCCGAATGAGAGTGTGCTGGTAACTTTTGCCAGGAGGTCCTTGCAGTCACACTGAGGTGGATGGAGTTTCATGGGGGCCTGGGTTTGAACAAGTTAACAACTTTTTTTTATTATCTTCTTGGTGTTTTCCTTACCTTTTCCTCAAGAAAGGTGTGTCAAGTTGAAGAACACTTAGATGATATCTGGTGATAAATTAGGAAATATTTAGTTTCCGGTAGCGTTTAATTCTCTGCCTGTAACCAAGCAGAATTTAACCTCCCTCCTTGGAATAGTCTGTAGCCCTAAAAAGTTTTGGTAAACTTGTTTCTCTCTTTCTCCACGCCGCCCTTCTCCCAACCTCTGTAGGTTGGATATTTTTGGAAAATTAATTATACTTTATAGAATTAGAATAATAACACTGAAAATAACTCTGAGCTAGTATTTGTTAACTATTATCTATATATATTTGGTGTGTGTATATATAGATACTTTTGTAGGCTACGCTTCATGTTTTTGGCTTACATGAATTATTTAGAACTAGACTTTTTATTTGCAGTCTGAAGTAGAATATGTGTGTGAAGTGTTAAATTTACATTTTCTGCTGTGAATTAAAAATTCCATCCAAGTTTATGAAGCTTATTGAGTTTAATTCATGGCTTTGGAATATTCCTTGGGTGAAGCAAGTATATCTTGTTCAAAATTGAAGAGCCAGCGGGGTTTTCTTAAGCCAGGAGGGCAATAGGTCAAGAGTTTGATATTGTTTCCAGGCGTACAGGTAGGCTCGGTTACAGGAGCAGCGAGTGTTACAGTTCCTGCATCGGTACTTGGGTGGATTTAGGACTTGTCATTGGCATCCCCTCCCCCAGCTGGACAGTGACGAGGATAATTTTACCTGCGAGCAGCCAAGAGCTCTCCCGTTCAGTGCCGATTTATGGGCAGCGTTCCCTTCCTCGTGTGAAACAGCCGGGACTCCAGTCTGATTGATCCAGTCTGGGGGTGCTGCAGGGTGGCCATGAACGCCTGATGGCCATCGGAGACTTTGCAAAGTGCCTGACAGTTAAAACAAAGCAGCAGAGCACCGCTGCTGTCCGGGGAAAAACTGTGCCTTGGTGGAGCTTTTCGAGTGACATTTAATTAGGACAGACTTGCTTACATGTGCCACGTCTTGGAGTCATGTTTGAAACTGGACCACCTGCTCAGATGGTATGTGAAAAGAATAAACACTCCAAAACGGAGCTTTTATTTGCCATGCAGGCATTTCACAGCTTCAGCTGAGCTCAACTGGGTGCTGATTTGAAGACTAAAACAATTGGTACCAAAAAAAGCACTTTTTGTTGCTATAATTAGATTATCTTTTGGGAATCCCTCTGAAAACCTGCTCATTTCAGGTGCTTTTGAGCCTGGCTGTGGGACTGCAGGTTGGAAGTTGTGTGAGAGTTTGTGGTTTGGGGTGAGAATTGCAGCCTGGGACCTGTTTAGCCTTTCCATGGTCACTTTGAATGCCATTTGGAGAGCTGTTCTCCACATTAAAGTACAAAACTTTCTGATACCTCTATATTATGGGAGTTGTATAACTTCTGAAATCCTTTTGTAAATAGATCTGTTGTTGTAGAACAGGATTATTTACAGAGAACTGCTGCTTTTGTCTTTATAACTGAGTACAATACATTATTTGTTGAGTTTACAGTTTCATCTCTGCAAAGAGGTTGATAAGAAATACATTTTCACAAAAATTATGTAATAACTTTCTGGCTACTCAGACTCTGATGTTTATGCAGTGAGAGTTCTTTTTTGTTCTAAGACTTTTTTTTTTTTGTTATTTGTTATTATTTTTATTATTTGAAATACTACCAAAAACCTCTCTGAGCCAACTGCTTTTCTTCTGAGGGGAGAAAGAAATAATCAGGAGAAGGGGAATGCTCCTCCTTTCCTTCCTCACCTCCACGGCTCCTTCAGGAGGAGGCTTATGGGAACTGTAGTCTTTGGATGCCTTAAAAACACCAGAGAAACTTTGGAAAATCAGGAATGGTTCCTGCCACCAAGAGTTGCTCCATATGTGGAGTTGCCCAGTGCTGGCTCTTCAAGGTGACACAACCCAGCAGTGGAATTGCAGTGATTGTCCATTGCTTTATCCATCTTTTGGGGAAGGAAGGTAAAGTTCTGCCTTTAATTCTCATTTATCCCAGAATGACTGGGAAAATAACTGGGCTGCTTTTGCTGGTACCAGTGGATTTCATCCCTTCAGAGCAGGGCTCTGCTGGCTCCTCATCCTTGGTGTGGCTCACTTTGAAGGGTATTGGTTTTAGCATCTCCTTATTTATTCCAAAGTGTCCTGTCCTTAGGATTTTTGGGGAGGGTCCCCACTGAAGGGCCAGGGAAATGTGGGGGACAATTCCCAGCAGCTCTGCCTGCACCCATACACTGGGAAACTCTGGTGCTGCTTCAGGCCCCTGCATGAAAACCAAATCTGTGAGATTCCAGCGCTGAGTTTTGGACAGGCAGGGAAATGTTTCTGTCACTGCAGCACCACGAGCTGACACCTATTTGTAAACATTCTCCATGCAAAGCTTCCAGCCCTGGGTAGCACCAAGTACCTGAAAGTGAAACTGAGTAAATGAAAGTAAAATGAATTCCATTAAGTGTCAGTTTTGTTCCAGCTGTGAGAGACCAGGCTTTCAATTGCTGTTACATAAAGTTCCAAAGCCTCTAGCATTCCTTTTTCCCCCCCTTTTTCTTTTCCCCCAGAGGCAAATAAAAATAGACTGTGTTGTGAGTCAGTTAAAGGAATAGTTAATAATACATTAATACCTCTTTGTGTTGAAAAGTTTCCTTTTTCTTTCTGGTAACTGTTTGGATGGTGAAATAAGAGAGGGATGGAAATGTACAAATTGATTTCTGATGGCAGAGTCATTCCTTCAAAAAATAATGGGAAAAAAACCCAGACTGAATTATGTTGAGTTACTGGAAAAAATCAAATTAGTAGGCTGACTAGTTCACAAAAGCATAAGTAAATAATTTTAATAATTAAATTGAACTTGCCAGTGAAACTTTTAAATCTTAGTGTCCCAAAAACCTGTTGTTCACTGGTTTTGTGGTTTCCTGACTGCAAACACATTTCATTTCAAATCCCCATTCCCTGTGTGTGTTCAGCTCATGATTTGTGCTTCTGTGAACTCCATGAATTGCCAATAACTCATTTACTGTGCTCCTGTTGGAACACCCAGCATCTCCTTTATAGAAAGAGCAGTTTTGTGCCCCTGGTCTCAGTTGGAGTTTGAGGAAGGGTTAAAAGAGGAGAGAAATATTGTCAGGGAAGTGAATGTGTTGGTACTTCCTCAGTTCTGTATTTTCCTGGTCACTGAGAGTTCCCTCACACTGATCTCTGCCCTGTCTGGTTGTAACTGCAGCTTTGCCCTGCTCACAGCTGTAGAACCACATCTATTCCAATTTTTAAATGCAGTTTGAACAGGACTTACACATTAAATGCATAGAGGGGGTGTGTGGTCACAGACAAATCAGTTTCCACCACTCTTTCAACATCTGATTGATACTGGAAGCTCAGTAACTTTCCAGGATCATGATTCTGGCTTCTTTCTTGTTATTCTTTCCAACTTGTGGATAATTAGGCATTAATGCAATGCTGTGCCAGAGTTAGTGTTAGAAATACATTGATTTCTTTGTTAATGTTACAAGATCTTGGGAGTTGTTATTGCTATAGAAGTTACTCATAAATACAACAAGCACTGGGTCAGTGTTGTGACATAACAGCTTAATGCACATTTTTCACCATCATGAGATGTTCCTAAGCTTAGAATCCTGTGCTCTTGTACTTGGGGTGACTTTCTGTCAATGTCAGAGTGTTCCCTCAGAAACTGAGATTGTTATGGCAGGCTCTGTGCAGGAACAGGAGCACTCCTGTAACTGCTGGCTGTGTGTGGGATTGCACCTGGGGATCTGTCACCCAATAAAATCAGATTTTTCATGGAATCCCAGGATGGTTTGGGGTGGAAGGGACCTCAAAGCCCAGTGCAGGGACACCTTCCACTGTCCCAGGCTGCTCCAATGTCCCCAATGTCCAACCTGGCCTTGGGCACTGCCAGGGATCCAGGGGTGGAATTCCATCCCAGCCCCTGCCCACCCTGCCAGGGAACAATCCCTCATTGCCAAGATCCCACCCAGCCCTGCCCTCTGGCACTGGCAGCCATTCCCTGGGTGCTGTCCCTGCATCCCCTGGAAATTGTCTCTCTCCAGCTTTCCTGGGGCTCCTCCAGGCCCTGCAAGGCCACCCTGAGCTCAGCCCAAAGCTTCTCCTGTGCAGGTGAACAATCCCAGCTGTGCCAGCCTTTCCTCCCAGCAGAGCTGCTCCATCCCTCTGCCCATCCTGGAGCCTCCTCTGGGCTCTCTGCAGCAGCTCCAGCTCCTCCCTGGGCTGGGCCCAGCTCTGCAGGTGGGGAATCACCTGAGGGGCTCAGGGGCACCAATCCCAATCCCTTCCCAGCCCAGGGAAAGTTCTGGGCTAGGAACACCCTGAGCTTCTCAGCACCCAGCACCCCCAATCTCCTGCCCAGGGCTGCTCTCCATTCATCCCACCCAGCCTGGGCTGTGTTTGGGGTTCCCCATGGCAGCTCAGGCTCTTGGCCTTGCTGAGCTCCATGGGGCTCTCCCAGCCCCACCTCTCCAGCCTGCTCAGGTCCCTCTGGATGCTCCCCCTGCTCTGGGTCTGTCCCACACAGCTCCTGTCCTGTCACTTGTCAGGGTGCCATGGGTCCCCCTGTCTCTGTCCCTGACAGGTTTTAAACTTTAGCTGAAGTCAGGCTCTATCCAAAGGCTCCACATTTCCTGGCTCTTTGCCCCACAATCAGAGGCAGTAGTGGGTGCAACTCTGGTAGCAGTAGTAGGTACAACAGTGGTAACTGCCCTAACCCTAACAGTGGGTTAGGGTTAGACCAGTTACTACAGCTTCTCTTGGAATGGTTCTTGGAGCTCCTCAAACTTTCTGCAGTGGTTTATTATTTTTAAGAAACTTAGTATATATTTATTAATTGTAAAGATTAATTATAAACTTAATTATAAAGTTTAAATTCAAAGAGAATTTATGTCTTTAGTGAACTATCTCTACTAGAGACAGCATCACAAATGAGTCAGTTGAAGTCTGAGTGAAAAGAGTACAAGAGATGTGTTATACAGGTAAAGTTTCCATAAGGACAATTAAGAATTGCTTGAGTTTGTGTTGTGTTAATCAGAGACCCTTCTTGGGATCTGATTTCTGTTTTGGTTTGTGTTTACAGCATGGAGCAAGTGTTGTTTGTTTCTGTGTCGCATTTCCTGACTTGGAGGTCCCTGTCCACTCCTCACGTGCTGCTCCACAGAATTTCTGGGACAGCCTTGGGGAAATCCCCGTGTTTGTGGTTTGCTGTAAATAAAAAGGTTGTGAGTTCTGGTAATTACTGTAATTTGATCATCTGCTCTACAAAAGCTTAATGATAGAAGGTCTAAAACTCCTAATCTGGAGGTGTGGATGGAAATCCTTTCTGTGCTGTGGCCCTTCAGGAAGGTTGGTCCTGTGTCCTGCAGGGTGGTCTGGGCGCGTTCTCAGCTGTGTTTTCCACAATTGCAGTGAGTCTCTGACCCATCACAACATTCATTTCTGGATCTCTGTGGAGTTAAATTAACCAGAGTCATGTTCACAGCATGGACCTTTTAAAACTTGATGAGCTCAGTGTTGAAACCCTGAGAAATCCAGGAGCCCAGGTGGAGACAGACAGAGCACAGGCCCTGCACTGCCTTCCTTGGTGCTTCTTGGCAACTCTGACTGCTCTGGGGCTCAGCCTGGAGTCCAGAGGACTTTGCTCTGTGTGATGGGCACCAGAGATGCTTGTCTCCTATTAGAGATGCTTTTCTCCTATTAGAGATCCTTTTCTCCTATTAGAGATGCTTTTCTCCTATTAGAATGGGACACAGATTTCTACAAGTAGGTTTGAAGGTTCTACCCAGTGCTCATTTACTTGATTTCTGCCACACAATAAACCCAAACCCAAGTTTTTGCTAGAATATTTCCATTGGATTTATTGCAGAAGCCAATAAAAGCAAGGAAAACCAGTTGGCCAAGTTGTGGTGTTATCAAGTTCTCTCTTCTGAAGGCTGGTTTAAAAACCCCACTTTTTTCTCTTATTATGCAAAGAAAGAGTTGTGTAACTATTGTATAATGGTTGTATTCCACCTGCAGAAAGTGAGTATTTAATTCTGGTTTTCTGCTGGATGTTCTTAATCAGCACCCAGTTATTTCAAGAAATGAGAAAACAAGTTCTCCTTACAGTTCACAAAGTTCCAGTGATGCATCTTGAAATCACCCCTTCCTGCAAAACTTTTAAAAATGCCCCTTGACTGGAGCAGATTTATTGCAAAACCTCTTTGAGTTTAGCTGAAATGGAAAAGATTTTGTGCCACGGGCCAGGGCCCCTGGTTTGGTGTGTGGAGGAAGGGGTGTCCTGGTGTGACAAAGGGACATTTCCTGAGGGCTCCTGCCAGCTCCCACCTGGTGCTTTGGGCTGGGAGCACCAGAGGGAGCTGAGCAGTGACCCCTGGGCAGGGCAGGGGCTGGGCTGCAATTCCACAGCACAAAACCCAATCTCTGTCATTTTGAAAAATCTGAAAATAAGGAAAGACCACACTGGAGTTGTTCATGTCATTAAATCTCCTCCTGGCACTGAGAAGTTCATGGTGGCCTCAGGTGCTGAGGTTTTCTGTCTTGGGATGGTTTGTTTGGGTTTTTTTCCCTTTCTTTTATTCCCCCTTTTCTGTCCAGTGTAATAATTTCCAGTTCTTTCTTTCTTTATTCAATTTTTTTTTTAAATCAGGAACATGTTCTGATTGAGATCAGTCAATAATTTTTTGTGTGTGTGACAAAGATTTCCTAAGGTTATATTTGTTGTCCTTTAATGTGTATTTCCAAAGTCTGCTAAGAGAGAGGGTGGACTTAACTGACCTTCCTTATGTCATTCCTCATTTCTAAAATATTTATCACTATTTTTTTCTACCTCAGAAGTTTAATCCTGGGCCTACATGGTAAAACCCAGTAATTTGTAAGTGTTGGCCTCACTCTTTTGTTAAAGATTTTGGGTCTTGTAGTTCCTACCTAAATTTATTGAAATGTGAGAACTTGTGATTATTTCTATACAAGACTTTGAATATGGGATGAAGAATTTGATGTTCAGACTTGCATATTTGAAAATAAGTCCCTTGGTAAATTCTGGTACAGGTTTCTTTAGCTGCTTTGCTGTTACTTTATTGCTCTGCACCACTGCTACTTTAAAACACAAATCTTAGTTTTAATCTTTGTATGATTTTTGTTTGCATGAAACTAAAGAATCTGAGGGCTGTGGTTTGAGGTGAGGCTGAAGCTCAAGATACATTTTTAGCAATCTCAGAGTGGGCCCAGAGTGCAATTTCTAAGTTTTGTGTTAGTCATGGTGTGTGTTCTGAAACCTCTGAACCCCGACCTGGCAGTGCCAAATCCATGAATTTCCTTGATACACATGAGAAAACAGGTCTGGATTGCATTCCACAGCTTGCAAGTGTGGTCTTCCTCCCAACATTTCAGTCTTGACTGTCTCTGTGGAGTCACACTTGACTTTATTCATTGTTTCCAGAAAAATTCCCAAACTAAGTCAAGCACTCGAGCACCAACAAAAATGGGAGAATCATTTCTTGTTTTTGGTGATCTGAGCTATCTTTTATCAGGTAATATATAAAATATATTTACTTTTATCAGTAAATATATAAATTTAATTTTTTAAAGTGAAATTTAGTAATTGATCACTGTCCAGACCCTGCACTTGCTTTTAGCTTTGGGACTTTCTCATGTCACATTTTAGTACCTGAATCAAGTAAATTCTAATGGATTTTTCCAGCATCCCATGGAAAAGTTTTTCAGTGATTGGGATCTAACATACAGAAAAACCCCCATCCACCCAAACTTTCTGTATCCTGTTGCCAGCCTGACCTAAGGCACTGAGATCCTGGTTTTTGGGATGAAGAGAGGGAATTCAGGGATTTTTGGTATCTCGTAGAGCTTTGTGTGCTTTCCATGAGATAAAGAACTCCCTGAGCTGCTCTCCAGCAAGGGAGTGAGAGCCAAAGGGTGAAGTGACGGGCCAGAGTCACCTGGGGAGTGCCCAAAGTCCCAGAATTCCCAGAATCCCAGAATCCCTGGGTTGGGAGAGACCTTCCAGACCATGGAGTCCAGCCCAGCCCCAACCCCTCAACTCAACCCTGGCACCCAGTGCCACATCCAGGCTTTGTTAAACACACCCAGGCGTGGGCACTCCCCAGGCAACCCATTGCAGCACTTTCTCACTCTTTCCATGAAAAACTTTTTGTATTTTTCTGTAGTTTTGCATTGCCCTGGGTGACCTGGTGAGTGCCCAAAGTCACGGAGCTGAGCTGAAGGGTTTCTGTGTCTGATGCTTTAATAGCAGGATGCTCTTTGCATTTGCAGTTTCATTTGCCTGGAGTTTGTATTCTGAGTGCTCTGTAACTTGAAAAAGCAGCCTCTTAAGGTTGGAGAGTGACTCAGCACATCTACATAGAGGTCTGCTCAAGGAATTTAGGATTTGCTCGAAAATTTGGGGGAATTAGGGTTTGAACTCGTTTTTCTCAAACAGAGTTTGTCTTTGAAAAATGCTGATTTTTAATTTGCAACCTCTTTTGCCATTTGATCCTCATAGCTCAGTTTTGGGGAAAGTGATGGGGTATTTCAGGAAATGGTATCATTTTGGGATAGCTGGATTGACTGGGTGGGTTGTTGTCTGTGTGCACACAAGAAGCATCTGTGCAATGAAAAAATGTGAATTTCAATGGATGTGACATTTATACAACTTCTTTTGTGTGGAAGGGGAAGGAAGCACTTTGGGGTTTGCCCACTTTGTGTGCGTGGAACATGGAATCGTGGAATGGTTTGGGTTGGAAGGGACTGTAAAGGTTGTCTCATTCCACCCCCTGCCCTGGGCAGGGACACCTTCCCAGGTTGCTCCATGCCCCATCCAGCCTGGCCTTGGACACTTCCAGGGATGGTTCATCCACAGCTCCATCTTATCAGTCCAAAAGCTGCAACTTCTCTGGCAGGGCTGAGTCCTGAGCCTTAAGGAGTGACAAGTTTGGGGAGCAGATTTACCTGTGCCAGTGTGCACAGGGTGTGTGACCCACCTTTTTCTGTGCTTCAGTGTGCTTGGATTTTGGAGGGAAAACTGGCTAAATGTCTTAAATAAAACTCTTGAAAAATACTGTGTTCTGGTTTCAGCTGACCAAACTTGTGACAGAGTCCTGAGACTCTGCTGGTGCTGCTGGCAGTGGAGGGGAGCAGAGCTGGGGAATAAAGCCTGGAATTGTTGGTCTTCTGTGGCTACACCCTTTGAAATTTGGGGGAAATTCGAGCAGAATTCATGATCTCTGTTTTATCCAGATCAGTCTTCTGGAATGAGATAAGGCCATAGGCTGGTACCTCATCCCAGTGCTGAGAGGATGCTGAAGGGCAGCGCACAAGAGCAGCATTTTCAGAGAAAAACACAAGCAATGTGGATTTTCTCCCCCTTTTTCCTTCCACCCACCCAGATCTGTCCATGGTTTCCTTGGGCTGGTGGAAATGACCTTGCTCTCCCCAAACCTGTACCTATTCCAATTGGAAATAATTGATACAAAAGAAGCATAAAGATGAAAAGAAAGAGCTGGGTTTGTGTTTCATCTCTGAGGGGTGAGGGCCGGCATTAACCTGCCGATGTTACAAGTGCTGGCGAGCAGGAGATAATCAACTTCAGGGGCTGATTGGCACCCAGTTCACCAGAAAGAGTCCCGTGGCTTTTTGCTCCTTGAAGGCTTTCTAAATGATGAATTCTTTTTGGAGCTATCCATACCTGGATGAAGGCTTGATGGGAAGTTCCTGCACGGGGTGCAGATCATGGAAGAGCTTGGAGGGAAATTGTTGGGAGGGTTCTTCCAAGGCAAAGAGTGCAAGCAGGAGTTCTTTGAAGGCAGTGACCCCTCAGCAGCTCCCCTTGCCTGCCCTGGGGCTGCCTGCTCCCACCTGCTTTGTGCTGGCACAGGCTGGCAGGGTGAGTTGGCCGAAGTAGAGAATTTTATATTTTTACCGTCGGGGTGTGTGGGGTGGGAGTCGGGTTTCACCGCGGCAGGGATGGTGGCACGGGCTGTGTGCGTGGGCACCGGGGCAGGGCTCGGGTGACTGCCCCGGCAGCTCTGGCGCTGCCTGCAGAGCGCCATCCCCAGGAATTCCTGCCGCCCCTCGTGCAGTAAATCATCCTCTGGCTCCTCCGTCCCCTCCTCTGTCCCCTCCCCTGTCCCCTCCCCTGCCCTGCTGCCGGCTCAGCCCTGCCGGAGCTCGGCTGCTGCCCTGGTGTGCGCTCCCGGCACCGCCTGGGCTGGGCAATCCTTCCTGCCTCCCGTGCTTCTCTTCTTGCTCTCTTTTCCCTTCTCTTCTTCTTTCCCTCCCCTTTTTTGCTATTTTCTAACTTCTGCTTGTACCCTTTTTCTCCCAGGTGTCTCTTATTGTAATTTGCTCACTTGCTTGTTTTTTCTCCTTTCTCTTCCCCAACAGGAAAAAATCCCCATTTGAAACACTAAAACCTCTTAAGAAACCCCAAGTTTTTAATTTTCAGTGCATTCCCCCCAAAACAATACCACAAACCAGTACAACATGCAGGTTTGGTCTCTGTCTCATTGACTTTTGAGCTTTCACTTGACTTTTGTATTGCCTTAAGATAGGTCTGCACACATAAAAGATATTTTTCCTTTCTGGACAAACTGAAAAATGAATTGAAGTTCCCAAAGTTAACTTGTAACAAAAGGTATTTTCACTGTATAAGCTGTGAGCAGAACCCGCTGAATTGTGGAGTAAAGATTGCTTTGTTTTCTTCTTCCTGTTCTGCAAAGGAGACATAAAAAATATTTCTATTCCACACAAGCACCAGCTGGTCCAGTTATGTTAAAAACCAACCCAAACTCTTTTGGAGATTCCATGCTTGCTTGTCCTCTTAAACAGGTGACCAGTTTCACACCCATGCATTCAGATACACAATATTTTAGCCCAAATTATTTAAATTTTGTTGATCATTATTTACCTGTTAGTTGGGAAAGTAGACAGAAGTGCTCATGCTTTAATATCTGAATCCATCCATTTGAATGTCCATCCATATTTTAACAATCCAAAGTGACTTCAAATAAAACTGGAAAATGGAGCAATACACTTTGTCTTTATGGCAGGAAAAAAAGCAGTGAAATTCTTCTGCCCATCCCCTTGGCTTCCTGAGGTTTTGGGACCTGCTTTCTCCATGCCATTCCAATCTTTGGAATTCCTATATGATAATAAATATAAGTGAGAGTGTGAATTACAGTGGTTGTCTTTGGAGATGTTCAGCGGTTCCCTCTTAGTAAATAAAATTACTGCTCATAAATGCTGTATCTGGTGACTCACAGCTTCACTGATGATTTTCTTCCTTAATTTTCTTAATCCCTTGGAGTAGTTTTCCAGTGAACTCTGTCCATCGTGCTTGGTTTCTGTGTGGTTTCTTTCATGGCACTGCTCAGTTGCAGGAGCAGCTGAGGTTCCTTAGGCACAGAATTCTGCTCTGCTGTTTGGTGCTTGTCTTCCCTCCTCCATCCCCTTTTTTGGTATTCCATGGCATTTCTCCTGAAGCCAAATTTCTCTTTTCCCTCAGTTGCTTTGGGTTGTCTGTCCGCGAAATGTTTTAGACAAAAATGTCTGAGCAAAAAAAGGGCAAATTCCAGGCCTTGGCTGCTGGCTCAGAGAATCCCAGAATCATCTGGAAAATGGTTGGGGAAGCCCATGGAGTGGCAGCTGTGCCCACCTTGTCCCCAGCCCAGAGCACTCAGTGCCACCTGCAGGGGACACCCCTGGGCAGCCCCTGGAAGGTGTCAGGACCCTCTTGTGGAGCCGTTTCAAACATGGGAGCAGGAGCAGCCCCAAATTCCCAATTTCCCAGCAGTTTTCCTAAGAAGCACAGCTCATCATCCCATGGAATAGCTCAGTACCATTGGTACAAAAAGAAAGACAAGATCTGCTGGAAAAGTGGCTTTGGGTTGGAGTCTTTCCATCCATCCCAAGCTATTCTTGGGAGTGTGAACTTCAGTGGGACACTAAAGGTTTTCTTGCTTTTTTATTTCCTGGATACCTTGGACTTGGCAATCCTGAGTGCTCTTTGGAGGGTTATAAGGGCAGGATTTAAAAACCTTTTGTTTTTTTGTTTTTTTAGTTTTATTTGTCCTCATTTCCTTCCTGCAACCTGCTTTATTAAAACCATTTTAGGAATTGTTATCAAGGAAAAAAATGCTACAGGAAACCAAACTTCTCTGGTAAGGCTTTACCAACTTCTGATGCTGGCAGAGATACTGATAGTTAATAAAAATTGTGTAGTCTTACTGTGACCTAGATACTTAAATGGATAAGTTTGTCAGAGATTTAGTGCAGTGTCTGCTTCTGAGACAAATGAGGAGCATCCTGGAGAGCATCAGACTGACCAGTGTCAACTCCACATTGGGGTGCTGGAATTGGTCAAGTTCCCATAAACTTGTCCCAAAGGTTCAACTTCTTCTGTTTCTCCTCATAAAAGTCGAGTTAGACCAAGTGAACGTGAGAGAGCTCTGCTGGAGAGACTTTTCCTGGCCCTTCATGCCACTGAGGGATAAAAATCTCTTCAACTTTTATCTTACAGCTATGGCCATCAGGGAATAATGCCAAGTGAATCCCATGCTTCTCCATGGTGCCTGTTCTCAAAAAGGGGTTCAAGCCACCGTTATCCCAAATTTACAGACTGAGCTTGAACTGCACATCCAGGACCTGTTCTCTTGGGATTGAGGCACCTCCAGCCTCTTGCTGGATTCCTGAAGCTCAGAAAATCATTGTTTTCCATATTAATAAGCAGGAGATAATCAACTTCTGGGGGTGAAGGGCAATCAGTTCACCAGAAAGAGTGCCATGGCTTTTTGGTCATTGAAGGCTTTCTAAATGATGAATTCTTTTTGGATGGATGAAGGCTTGATGAGGAATTCCTGGTGGAAATTCTAAGGAATTTGGGTACATACCAGATTATAATTAGCACATTCTCATCTTATTTTTTTTAACATTAAAGACAATGGCTTTATGTAAGAGAACAAATACTCTGGAGTCTCCAGTGAGCTCCCAGTAACTGTATTTTTGGGGGTGAATGTTTGATAAATTCTCTATTCAGTGTGATAATAAATGTACCCAGTGAGGCTTTTGCTGCTTGATCTGCACCCAGTGTCTGCACTGGCTTTTCTCCCTTGCATCCACGTGCTTTTATCACTTGGATAGGATGCCTGAATTATTCTTATGGATTAGAATACCACTTAAAAAGGAGGAATTTGCAGCTTAGTACCTCCCCCTGCCTGTATCTCACTATACCTTAGGATATACCAAGATTTGCTTGAATATTATGCTTAACAGCAGGGATGGATCTAGGCTGAAAAGAGAATGCAACAAGACCTTGGAATTGTGAGGCTGAAGAAGGTGTTTGACTCCATCCCCAGCTGATGTGAGAATTTCCTGAAGTTCCTCAGTTTATCTCCTCCTCCAGTGAGAGTTTTCTAGGTCAGCGCTTCCTGAACCAGGGAATAAGGCCATGGCAAATGTGCTGCAGATGGGACACAAACCCATCCTGAACCATGGCAAGTTAACAAATACCATCCCAGGGATGATTCATATTTAGGGAGAAACGTTTGGAGCTGATGAGGGTGTGTGTTCTGAGAAATGGAAGGGCTTGGAGGGAACAATGTGAGGAAAATGTGGGAGTTTTATTTATTCATGGCATTCATGTAGAGTGAAGCTGCCCCTCTGCTCTTGTGAGATCCCACCTGGAATGCTGCTTCCAGCTCTGGGGACCCCAGCATCGGGGCAGGAGCTGCTGGAGAGAGCCCAGGGGAGGGACATAAAGAGGGTCCCAGCCCCTCTGCTCTGGGGACAGCCTGGGGCAGCTGGGGCTGGAGAAGAGAGGGGTCCAGGGACACCTCAGAGCCCCTCCAGAGCCTAAAGGGGCTCCAGGAGAGCTGGAAAGGGACTGGGGACAAGGATGGAGGGACAGGAGCCAGGGAGTGGCTCCACAGTGGGATTTGATGGGGTATTGGCAATGAGGAATTGTCCCCTGGAGGGTGGGCAGGGGCTGGCATGGAATTCCACCCCTGGATCCCTGGCAGTGCCAGGTTGGACACTGGGGCAGGAGCAGCCTGGGACAGTGGGAGGTGAAAGTGTTTGCACTGTTCAGGCTTATTAGAATCAGAGGTAGCTGTACTATGGATTTGCTTTATTCTGGATCCTGCATTTCAGGAAAGCCTTGACCATACCTGCAATTTAGAGATTTCAATGTTAGTACATTGGCAGGGGTGGCACTGGGTGAGTTTCAGGATATTCCTGTGCTGGGAGGAAAGGCTGGCACAGCTGGGATTGTTCACCTGCACAGGAGAAGCTTTGGGCTGAGCTCAGGGTGGCCTTGCAGGGCCTGGAGGAGCCCCAGGAAAGCTGGAGAGAGACAATTTCCAGGGCATGCAGGGACAGCACCCAGGGAATGGCTTCACACTGAAACATTACAGGTTCAGATCAGATATTAGGAACAATTTCCTCCCTGGCAGGGTGGGCAGGGCTGGGATGGAATTCCCAGAGCAGCTGGGGCTGCCCCTGGATCCCTGGCAGGGGACACTGGGGCTGGAGCAGCCTGGGACAGTGGGAGGTGTCCCTGCCATGGCAGGGGTGGCTCTTGCAGGTCCCTTCCAAGGCAGGAATTGTCAGTCAGGCTCCTGGAGCTGTGCAGAGTCAGCAGGGCAGTGACCAAACTGCAGCCCTGGGCTTCCAGCACTGACTCACAGCAGGGCAGTGCCAGGTGTGGCACAGGGAGGGCTCTGGCAACACAGCAACCACATCAGCATCACCCTTGGCTTTTGAGAGACTTCAGCCTAAAACTAATGATTTTAATGAAATCATTCCATTTATTCCCATGGAGTTTCCCATCCCATTTTTGTGGAGCCTGAACCTGGGCACTGTCAGTTTTCTGAGCTGATGAACTTCACAGGAGATTCTGTTTCAAAGTGTGTTGAGCAAGGATTTTAAACCTGGTGCTTCTATCCTGACATAGGATTTTAAACCTGGTGCTTCTATCCTGACATAGGATTTTAAACCTGGTGCTTCTATCCTGACATAGGATTTTAAACCTGGTGCTTCTATCCTGACATAGGATTTTAAACCTGGTGCTTCTATCCAGCTTTCTCCTTTCAGGAGAAAGCTGGGGCTGCTGTGGTGTTTTCCAGGAAGAGCAGTGTGAGAGGACCCAGCTATGCCTGTCCAGCCTAAATCTGAATACTGAAAGGCAAAGGTTTGGCATTGCAGTGTCAGTGGGAGCTGCCACAGGGACAGCATTTAAACAGCAGGTCCTGGTGTGTTTGAAAAGGTCCCAGAATCCTTAAAAATGCTCACAAACCTATACATGGCTAAAAAAAAGCCACTAACACAAAATCTTACAAATTAGCACCATTTCTGTACAGAGCCAGCCAGCACTTACACCTTGGTGTGATTGGTTTTGTGTGTTTGGCTATTTAATTGTGGGTTTTGTTTGATTTTTGTTGTTTTTTTAATTTAGGAGACTAAATCTGAGCCTATCTCTATGTATGAAAATATTTTGGAAACTTCCAAGATTAAAAGTACTGCTGTACCAGAGCAACAAACATCTACATTGTTGTACTTGAATTAAGGAACTTGAAATCTTTGAGAGCAACACCAGAACTGGCTTGTGCCAAAATGGAGCTGGAGAAGTTTTTATTTCATTTAAACATGGGACAGCAGCTGCACAAACTCTTCATATATAAAATATTTCTGTTTGTTGTGGTCTGAGCTAGGTTGGTTTGGATTTTTCCAGCTCTAGTCCTGGATGAAAAAGTTCAGGTGGCTGCACCTGAGTCCCCTCCCTTGCCAGGTCTCTGAGAAACAGAGCCCAGTTTGTAAATAAAGAATACAACCAAAAATGAGAGGAGTAGCAGTGACCACTAAACCGGGAGAACAATCAGCTGTGGTAATATCAAGGTTGCAGTAAAAATCTGTAAATTGAGTGCTTTGGCCACTTGCTGGGGAAATTTGAGGCAGCTTTAGGTGTTCCTGTAATTCTTCTTCCTTTGTGGCTCAGAAATTCAGGGAGAAGGAGGAAGGTTGTGCTCCCCTGAGACTTCTGGCTCTGAAGTTCTGAAGTGATGAATGCAATTCTGTAGCAGGGCATGTTTGGCTTTGCATTTCTCGAGTTCTTTTCCCAACCACAAGGAACAGAAACAGTTTTTGTACATGGAATTATTGGCCTTGTTGAGGACATCTGTAGGAAAAAAAATACCTGCAGAAAAAAAAAATCTCAGCTCTGAAAAAAAATTCATATTCCTGTGGATAAATTAATTTACAGCCCTCATGTACGTTCCACTTTGGAACATGACTTTATTCCCATGCTCCTGATACTGCAGGGGATGGGCAATTCCAGCTGTAGCATCTTTTCCTTTTGTTTGCTGGAGGGAGGGGAATGCAAATCCAGTGGTTTGACTTTTGTCTGGCACTATTAAGTGGGTGGAAAAAAGAGCCACTCCCCCCTCTAATTGGAGGTTCCTTATAAGGTCAGTGGCCTGGAAATATTTGAAGTTTGTGCTTCTAAAATTAATTTTTTTTAGTCAGTGAGTAAGTAAAGCATCAGATGCAAATTATCTAAAAAATCTCAAGTATTTCGACCTTTGTTGTGGGGTTTCTCTTCCCCTCCTCTCCCCCCCTCGCTGTGTCAGTTTAATTCTTCCTGAAACCACAGGCTTTATTCTGGGGTTCACATGAATTAATAAATATTTAAAAAAACAAATCCTGACTTCTCTGGCTGGATGGGTCAGTTATAAATTTAACATTTCAGTTCCTTCAGACACCTGGGAAGCAATTCACGTTTAGAAGTGATGCATTTCCTAAATAGGCTGTAAAGAATGGTGTATTCTAGAAAAACGGCTGTGTTATAAATCAGGTATTTCAGAGACCCTGAGTCTGC
The DNA here is from genome assembly GCF_037042795.1 of Molothrus aeneus. NCBI lineage: Eukaryota > Metazoa > Chordata > Aves > Passeriformes > Icteridae > Molothrus > Molothrus aeneus. The sequence goes on along the minus strand of NC_089647.1, from coordinate 114,773,557 downwards.
CTGGGTCAATCCCGGTGTGGCACCGCTGCTCTGTGGGTGATAAAATCTCATTTGGTTGAGGGTATTTTGGCAGCACCACTGCACACCCGCATCTCAGAGCAGTTGAGAACTGGGGGTTTCTCCTGCTCCCCATTCCCCCGGTGCCCTTTGCTGAGTGCCCCTGTCCCCCTGCAGCAGGGGAAGGGCAGAGGCTGCTTCGCTTCTGCTGCTGCTGCTGCTGCTGCTGCTGGAGAGAAATCCCCGCTCTGCTGCAGCCGCGGTTCTGCTGTGCCAGCTCTGGAATTGGGTGAGAATTGGGTGATTTCAGCAAAGCTGCTTCCACGAGAGCTTTCACACCTCACCGATGGCTTCTGGCATCACGTGGTGGAAATTCAGCCTGAGAGTGAAGCCAGTCATTCACAGCATCTTTTTTTCAGAGCAACCGGTGCTTTTGGAACGCTGAAAATCATTTGCAGCACACAAAAAAACCATGGTTGGGCGTGTTTTGGTGGAGCTGGGCTTGGTTCAGGAGCATCTCTCACAAGTCCTGCTGTGGAAACTCCCAGTGCAGCTCCTCAGGGGGATCAGGGCTGAGCTGGGGAAGTCTGCTATCAACTCTGCTTGTTGCTGCCTTTTCCCCAGTGATGTAGGAAAATGCTCAATTCCCACATTTTTAATGTTCTTTTTCCACGTTTAAGAAGGAGAAACGTGCCCCCCCTGTGTGAGGGTGAGCTGCCATCAGAGAGAGGGTGACTCTGCTCATGGTTCTGGAGAATACACACAGTCACCTGAAGAGAGCTACTTTAATTTTACTGAATCATGAGTTTAAAATCCTAAAGATGGTGAGTTTTAAAGCCTTTGCCCAGAGCAGCTGGGGCTGCCCCTGGATCCCTGGCAGTGCCCAAGCCAGGTTGGACACTGGGGCTGGAGCAGCCTGGGACAGTGGGAGATGTCCCTGCCCAGGGATGGGGGTCCCTTTAGGGTCCCTTCCAGCCCAAACCATTCCATGATTCTGTAGGTTTGAAGTATTTGCTGTTTCAGTTAAAGCATTCAGGTAAAAAGTGTTCCAGAATCCCACAGAACTTAGAGCTGGAGAAGGGGATCTGTGACTTCTTTGGGAACAGGACAGATGTGGTGCTGATCACAAATTAATTTATCTGTCTTTTAGTACATTTGGTGTGTTTTAATACACAGGAACCTGCAAGTGCCCAGAAAGGGAAAGGGTATATTGGACTTTTATGCTGGAATCATAATTTACTCCTGATTTCCTGCTGTGATGTTGCAGGTGATCCTTGCTTGTTGTACAAAGCAGAACTCGGTGCAGCTTGGCCATTTTTTTTCCCTTTTCCTTCTCATGAATTATTCCTTAGCTAGATCATCACCTCTGTTGGTCACAAGAGCAGCAGTGAATTTGGGTGTGTTCAGCTTTCAAACGGGTGCAATTTGGACATTAAACACACGGGATTTCCCTGGTAACAAAGCACACTGCATGTGCTGGGTGCTGGCAGAACAATGATTCTGAAATTCCTCAGCTTTGTCCCTCTGGGAAGCTGTCAGTCACTGAGCACCCTGGCAGATTTATTAATCTAATTCCAATTGGATTGATTGTGCTTCACATTTCACCGTGCAGTGTTTGAAATAAAACACCAAATCTGTGTCTTGGAGGAATCTTTTGCTCAGTTTGTCTTAACACCAAACCTCAGCACTGCTTGTGTAGTTCACATGTCTAAATCCATTATATTCCAGTATGTTAATAACCCAAATTTCATGGTGGCTACCTCAGGATAATTTTCCTAGTAAATAAATAAAAAAACTTGGTTTCTAAGTAAGTATTTATATTTTATGTTGCTAGCAACAGGCCTGCCTGTGTTCACCGAAGGTCAGTGACCTGAATTATGTTCAGCTCTGCCAGCAGTGTGTGTAGTCATGAGAAATGCAGGGGTTTCTCTGTATTCCACCAGTATGACTTGAAAAATCACAAAATAATCTTTTCACAGAGGAAAAACTTGAATGTGGCTTTCCAAAAAGATTCCATATTGAATCTTAGAATACAGAGATCCTGAATAAGGAAAATAAGTCCCTCTATGAAGGGTTTTAATTAGTAAAATGTAAAAAATAAACCCCTCTCCAGCAGACTTCTCTTTTAATTAAATTTTCATGTTAATAATGGTTTTTGCACTTTAACTTTTAGGGGTTTAGAAATCTGATTGCTCTGAACCCAACTTTGATCTGCACTGAACCTATTGATGTGTGCTGGGTATTGAGTTTTGCAGGAAGGGGTGGATGCTCCTAAGGAATACAGGGAATAAAACTTTAATTCTCCAAGAGGCCAGCAGGGAAAGCAGGTCTGGGATGTGAGGAGGAGTCAGAAACGTGAGGAAGTTTTGTTATTCAGTGTCCCCATGTCCACAATGCTGTGGATTTTATCTGGAGTGGAGCTGCTCAGCATCCTCGGTGTGCCTGAGCCTGGGGTGACTCCACACTGGGATTGCTCAGGGCCAGGGAGGGCTCTGCAGGGGGATCCCGTCCCTGAACTGGGGGATCCCGTCCCTGAACTGGGGGGATCCCGTCCCTGAACTGGGGGATCCCATCCCTGAACTGGGGGGATCCCATCCCTGAACTGGGGGGATCCCATCCCTGAACTGGGGGATCCCATCCTTGAACTGTGGGGATCCCATCCCTGAACTGGGGGGATCCCATCCCTGAACTGGGGGGGATCCCATCCCTGAACTGGGGGATCCCATCCCTGAACTGGGGGATCCCATCCCTGAACTGGGGGGATCCCATCCCTGAACTGGGGGATCCCATCCCTGGTTCTGCAGGGGGATCCCATCCCTGAACTGGGGGGGATCCCATCCCTGAACTGGGGGGGATCCCATCCCTGAACTGGGGGGGATCCCATCCCTGAACTGGGGGGGATCCCATCCCTGAACTGGGGGATCCCATCCCTGAACTGGGGGATCCCGTCCCTGAACTGGGGGATCCCATCCCTGAACTGGGCGGGATCCCATCCCTGAACTGGGGGGATCCCATCCCTGAACTGGGGGGATCCCATCCCTGAACTGGGGGATCCCATCCCTGAACTGGGGGGATCCCATCCCTGAACTGGGGGATCCCATCCCTGAACTGGGGGGATCCCATCCCTGAACTGGGGGGGATCCCATCCCTGAACTGGGGGATCCCGTCCCTGAACTGGGGGATCCCATCCCTGAACTGGGGGATCCCATCCCTGAACTGGGGGGATCCCATCCCTGAACTGGGGGATCCCATCCCTGAACTGGGGGATCCCATCCCTGAACTGGGGGATCCCATCCCTGAACTGAGGGATCCCATCCCTGGGGCTGGGGGGATCCCGTCCCTGAACTGGGGGATCCCATCCCTGAACTGGGGGATCCCATCCCTGAACTGGGGGGATCCCATCCCTGAACTGGGGGATCCCATCCCTGAACTGAGGGATCCCATCCCTGGGGCTGGGGGGATCCCGTCCCTGAACTGGGGGATCCCATCCCTGAACTGGGGGATCCCATCCCTGAACTGGGGGGATCCCATCCCTGAACTGGGGGATCCCATCCCTGAACTGGGGGATCCCGTCCCTGAACTGGGGGATCCCATCCCTGAACTGGGGGGATCCCATCCCTGAACTGGGGGGATCCCATCCCTGAACTGGGGGGATCCCATCCCTGAACTGGGGGATCCCATCCCTGAACTGGGGGGATCCCATCCCTGGAACTGGGGGGGATCCCATCCCTGAACTGGGGGGATCCCATCCCTGAACTGGGGGGATCCCATCCTTGAACTGTGGGGATCCCATCCCTGAACTGGGGGATCCCATCCCTGAACTGGGGGATCCCATCCCTGAACTGGGGGGATCCCGTCCCTGAACTGGGGGATCCCGTCCCTGAACTGGGGGAATCCCATCCCTGAACTGGGGGAATCCCATCCCTGGGGCTGGGGGGATCCCATCCCTGAACTGGGGGATCCCATCCCTGAACTGGGGGATCCCATCCCTGAACTGGGGGATCCCATCCCTGGAACTGGGGGATCCCATCCCTGAACTGGGGGATCCCATCCCTGAACTGGGGGATCCCATCCCTGAACTGGGGGATCCCATCCCTGGAACTGGGGGATCCCATCCCTGGGGCTGAGGAGATCCAGGAGGAAAACAGAAACAAAAGCACCGGGTAAAGTTTTAGCACAGATGATTTCTAAGAATTGCTCTCTTTGTTTTAGTAAAAGACTTCAGCTTTTATTCTTCTCTTTGCTCTAGCACTTTCAGTAATTTGCTTTTTAACACCTTTTCTGTCATCTGTTCCTTCCTCTCCTCCTTTATTTCCAATTCACTTCTGTTCTGTACTGGTAAGGAGATCAAACCGGGTTCCTGAAGCCCAGTAAATGTTATTACTGAGGGGATTCTTTAGTAATGATCTTACAGACTGTGTGATGAGTAGGATTTGCTCTTGCCTCCTCTTATCATCAATTTATTATCTAAACCAGGAAGCCTTTGTGCAGGCTGTCTGAGAGGCCTTTTGCTTTCAGAGCTTGGCAGTGCAGACACAGCTGAGGACTGGCCCTGCAGCCATGGGGTGCAGTTTGGTTGTCCCTATTTAAAAAACCCTAAAATTGTTCCTTTTTTATGTTGTGTGACACTGTTACTGTCACAGGGATTCACCTGCTTTGGGCTCTGCTGAGATTTCAAACTCCTCCTTGGAAATCAGGGTTTTTCCACTCTGGAATTCTCCAGGATGGGCTGATGGAGAGCTGGAAGGAGGCTGAGGCTGGGCTGGATCTGAGTTCCTGGTCAGCTCTGAAAAGCACCAATGTGTTGATTCCTGTTAATTGCCTGTTAATGACTTTCTCACATCAGCAGCTCTTCCTTAGTGCTGGTACCTCCTAAAGTGTCTTCTCAATTCTGAAATAGCTCCGGGCTCAGTGCTTACCTCTGCAGCTGCTGTGGGGGCTGAGCATTCCCACTCTGGAGCGGGCAGGAGGCAGCGCTTGAACATTCCAGGATATTTTGGCTGAAAGTTGCTCCAACTCTGGTGATAGTTGGGACTAAGCTGGGTCAGATTGAAACTGGTCTTGCACTGGTGGCACTGGGAGGGGTCAAGCAGTGCTGGAGCTGCAGGGGGGTAAAGACAAGAGAGTCCTTCAGTCCTTGAGCTGCTGCTGCTGCTGCTGGCAAAGGCTTCCTGTAATCCTGCTGTAAACCCAGGGGTGCTGCAGGTAAAGGGAAAAAAGGATTTTGGCCAGAGAGAGATTGCAGAGCTGGGATTGAGGCTCTGCAGCCTCAGGGCACCTGTGTGGGATGGACAGACCTGGTGATCCAGGACAGGGAGGAGGAGCTGGAGAACCCAGAGGAGGCTCCAGGATGGGCAGAGGGATGGAGCAGCTCTGCTGGGAGGAAAGGCTGGCACAGCTGGGATTGTTCACCTGCACAGGAGAAGCTTTGGGCTGAGCTCAGGGTGGCCTTGCAGGGCCTGCAGGAGCCCCAGGAAAGCTGGAGAGAGACAATTTCCAGGGGATGCAGGGACAGCACCCAGGGAATGGCTGCCAGTGCCAGAGGGCAGGGCTGGATGGGATCTTGGCAATGAGGAATTGTTCCCTGGCAGGGTGGGCAGGGCTGGCATGGAATTCCAGCCCTGGATCCCTGGCAGTGCCCAAGGCCAGGCTGGACACTGGGGCTGGAGCAGCCTGGGACAGTGGGAGGTGTCCCTGCCATGGCAGGGGTGGCACTGGGTGATCTTTAAGGTCCCTTCCAACCCAAACCACTCTGGGATTCCATTGTTAGTTTGTTTAAGAAGAGTTTGCTCTTCCTTCTTGTTTCTGTTGAGTCCTGGGGCTCTGAACTGGCTCAGTGGGCTCAGCACCTTTCACTCAAACCAAAGGGATTTAGGCACGAGAGTGCCCAGTGTGTAGGACCTGCTGTGGCCTCAGCAGTGCCCCTGGCAGCTGTGGATGTGGCAGTGCCATCCCAGGGCACTGCAGCCATAAAAGGGCCGTGGGTTCAGGATATGGGATGGCCACTTTGAGGTTTTCCCCTTTTTTGGGGGGGCACGGCAGCAAAACTTCACCTGCTCCTAAACCACCAACGCCAGCACTGCACCAGCTGCTCCTACACAGACCCAACAAGCAGCTCCTTGTCCTCCTGCCCCTTCCCTGCGCTGTGTGTGCCTCTGGAGTGGCACAGGGACAGGCCAGCGTGGTGGCAGGGGGGCAGCAGGCCCAGGGTGGGCTCTCATTGTCGGGGGGAAATGGAGCGAACGGCGCTCGCTGCTCACCGTGCAGGCCTGGGAGCGGTTCAGGCTGCTCACACTGCCTGCAGTTCCATATTTCAGGAGGTGTTTAAATAATAATCACAGCTCTCCAATTCTAGCTGGTCAGTCACTTGCAGAGTTCTCTGAAAGTCTCAGGAATTCTGAGTGGGTTTGGTGTTTCCATAGGTTGGACAGTACCAATGATTGTTGGAGAGCAAGGGAAAAATAAATGCTTGGGAAATGCTTTGACTAGACTTAGTTGTTGGGTGTGTTGTGTTTGGGGTTTTAATTTAATTTCTTTTTGTTCATAATCCTGCTGTTCTTCTTAATTTCCATTGGGATTTTCTCAAAAAAATAAAGATATAATAATTACTATAATATATAATATATATTATATAATATAAAGCATATAATATATAATATACAACATATATGACATACATAAACTATAAACTATAATATATATGATTATATATACTTTAATATATATAACATATAAATTATATATAAATAAAACCAAATATATATTATATATTATATATTATATATTATATATTATATATTATATATTATATATTATATATTGTATTTTATTATATATTTATTAATAATACAATATTATAATATTAATATATATTTAATTACTATATTAAATAATTAATATAATATTTATAATATTGACAGAAACTCCTGTCTTTATATCTCTCTGTCTATGGGAAATACAGTTTTATTTTTCTGAGCATGTTTTAATTATTTGCAGCAAGGTGAACCTAATTTAATTTCATCAAGCCATGAGGAGAAATGAACTTTAACATTTAGGAATTTATATGCATTTCTAGTTCTGTATCTTGTGGATTTGGGGAAATCCCACAAGTTCAGTTTTGTTAGGAATTTTGTACTGAATTTCTGTGAAAATCCAAGCATTTAAGGGCTTGGCAAAGATGGGTAACTGACAGTTTTTTGGGAGATATATTCAATGGCCAGTTGAAATTTAAGTTAATACTTTACATTTTGACACTTGGAAAGTTTTTCTAAAACCAGCTATCAGTAGCAATAAATCTTTGTCATGCCTGTCTTTGCTTTTCCTGTCAGAAAACTTCATTTTCTGTTTGGATTCCTTGCTTTAGCTCGGGCTTGAGCAGTTGTGGCTGCAGTTTAAGAAGTTAATTTTTGCTTTTTTCTCCCTTTTTCAGTGTTGTTTGCTGCTGGACTCCCCCTGTCCCCACAACCCCGCAGGATGATATGAGCCTTGAAAGAAGACGATGCATACAGGTGATTGATACTGAGGATTTTTGCAATGACAAATGATGGATGTTCTTGATGTGCTTCTTGTTGCTCTTCCATTCTCTGTCTCCCCAAATGATGTTGTTCCAACTTAGCAAAATACTGAAGAACCTGCAGAATTTTGGAATCTTTCTTTGCCCTTTCAAAAACTCTTCTGCAGCTTGGAAAACTCTCCTTCTTCCAGGAAGAAAATGGTTTTCCTGAATGGAAATATTGTTTTCAAAGTTTTTATGGGAATGCTTCTGAAGGTGCTGATTGATATTTTTAGGAAATTCTCCCTTTTTTTGGCTAATCAAAAATCCTGGAAGTGCCAAGTGTATTTGCAGCTTCCATGGCTGATTTTTACTTTTGCTGGAAATACAGTCAGGGAAAATCACAAGCAGTAGAAATAAAACAAAATTAAATTTGTCCAAGAGGGTTGCTCTAATTTTTTTTATACCCAAATGCCCTTATTTCAACCAGATCTTTGGTTTGCTTGTCCAGCTTTAAACCCCAGGAATCCTTAAGGCTGGGGAAAAAAAAAATCCAGGCAGATTTCCGTGTGCATGGAGCTCATCTCCTGATTGACAGTTTTCAGTTGCATCAGCTGTTGGTGCATAAACAGCTTTGGAGGGTCTGTTTACATGGAGCCTTTGGATTTGGACCAAGATGCTGGAAGTGGAGATTTCATTCCCTGAAAACCAAACATCTCTCATTCCACTCCCATGTTTGTGAGTTGTGTGCTGAAAGCTCAAGTCAAAGCAGGTCTAAAGAATTCTAAAATTAGGTTGGGCAAAGGAGAGGAGAAGGGAAAACTTCTCCAAAGGGATATTTCATTTTTATATTTCATTTTCAATATCTTAATCTAGAGGAGCAGCATTAAAAGTATAGAAAATTGATGTCCCATCAGATTTGGGGAGCTCTGTGTAGTAGGCAGTGACAGATTAAAATAGAACCTAAATATTGAGAAAATGTTTTGAAAGCTTTAAAAATACTCATCCCACAAGTGAAAGGAGAGATAATGTTATGAAATTGTACCTTATGCATGACAGTGTTTGAGAGAATTCAGTTTCACATTGCAATACATTATTCTGGTTTAAAACTTCCAACTTAAGCACTTTCAGTTTTGGTCAGAATTTCTGATGGTGCTGAGCTTGTTAGAATTATGAGCTTGCAGAATTGAAATGGGTAAAAGATTTTGAACTTTAAGTGGTAATTCTGTCTCCTGCAGCCCAGATTCTTTATTTACAAGTCCCTTGATAAATAGAGATGAAAATGCAGGACAAAGACCTTTATGCCTGTGATGTGTTGGAAGTTAAAGAATTCAGATTTATTTGCATTTTCTGTTTATTAGGAGAGCCAGGCTTGGTGTGCTGAAGTTTTGAGAATGAGCAAGAATTGCAGGCTTCAAATGAGAGCCTGCCCTGTGATAATTCTGTGGGGCAGTGACAGGAGGAGTCATTTGGTGACTCTGCTGATCTTGGTCTCAAGTTCAAAGTGGCTGGGGAGAGGCCTGAAATTGAAAGTTTTTGTGGTTCTTGGGGATGGCTCTCTTGCATTTTCAAAAGGTTTCTCGAGGGTGATTGATCAGAGGTGCCTGGTAATGTCTAAACTCCCTTTGGTTAAAGGGGGGAAGCTTCTCCAGGGTCAATAAATTTTTTGTTTTAATGGGCTTCACTTCATTGTCCTGGAAGCTGCTCTAAAGCCCTACAATTAACCACAGCAGAACTAGGGAAACAATCCCCTAAGAAGAAGATTGTTTCACTTCTGCCATGGAATACTTTAATTTTAGATCACCACTTAGGCTGAAAACACAGAAATGTATTAAGGTCCACTGCTTTTTTAAAAAAAAAAAGTGAAAATTTGAAGAAATGGGGATATTAAATGCTGTTTTCCAGTTTGAATCACCAGGAAAACAAACTTGCAGCACGTAGAAGTTCTCTTTTTGCCCTGTATAATATGTGGGACACCCAGCAAAAGGGCACTTTCAGGTGCTGTTTGGAGAACTGAAAGATTTTCAGTAATTTTATTGATGATCTGGAGCAGGGGGTTGAGTGCACCCTCAGTTTGTGGGCAACACCACTTTGGGCAGGAGTGAGGATCTGGAGGGTGGGAGGGCTCTGCAGAGGGGTCAGGACAGGACCCAGGGGATGAGGCCAGAGGGGTGGGGTCAGTCCTGCCCCTGGGTCACCACAACCCCAGGGAGCTCCAGGCTGGGCAGAGGGGCTGGGAAAGGCCCTGGGGGTGCTGGGGACAGGGGCTGGACACGAGCCCAGGGGTGCCCAGGGGGGCAAGAGGCCCCTGGCAGCTGGGCTGGATGAGGAATTGTGTGTGCAGCAGGAGCAGGGCAGGGATTGTCCCTCTGTGCTGGCTCTGAGAGCCCCTCCAGGGCTGGGCCCAGTTCTGCTCCTGCAGGAGAGCCCTGGAGGGGCTGGAGCGTGTCCAGGGCAGGGAACGGAGCTGGGCAGGGGCTGGAGAATCCCTGAGGGAGCTGGGAGGGGCTGGGGAATCCCTGAGGGAGCTGGGCAGGGGCTGCAGAATCCCTGAGGGAGCTGGGCAGGGGCTGCAGAATCCCTGAGGGAGCTGGGCAGGGGCTGGGGCTGGAGCAAAGGAGGCTCAGGGGCCCTTGTGGCTCTGCACAAGTCCCTGCCAGGAGGGCACAGCCGGGGGGGTCGGGCTCTGCTCCCAGGGAACAGGGACAGGAGCAGAGGGAACGGCCTCAGGCTGGGCCAGGGCAGGCTCAGCTTGGACAGCAGCAGCAATTTGCCCATGGAAAGGGAGCTCAGGCCTGGGGAATGCTCAGAAATCTGTGGATGTGGCACCTGAGTTCATGGTCTGGAGATGGAGCAGGCAGAGTTGGGTAATGGTTGGGCTTGGATGGTCTCAGAGGTGTTTTCCAGGTGTTTTGATGATTCCCTGATTCCCTGTTTACTTGTGGAGTTTTTAGGATCTGCTCTGCTTTTCCCTAGAACAGTGCCATAAGCAAAGCTGGGGTTCAGCTCTTTACAGGAAAAGCCAAGTTTGTATTTCAGTCATGTTGTGGTAATACCTTAGAATGTGATTAAAAAGTGTTTCCAGAATGGGAATTTTTCACTTCTTTGTCCTTTGCAAGTCCCTCCAGGACCCTTTGGGAAAGCAAGGAAGCAAACACTGCTGGGTGTAGTGAGGCTGGTGATCAATCATCCTGCCCATATTCACTTTTCATTGTGTGGTGGCATCAAATTTGGGATTGTGCTGGGTTCCTACAGGCAGGGATTCATCTTGGTTAAAAGTTGGTGTTTCCAGAGTTCCTGCTACCCCTTTTCCTGCTCCTGTGTAACTCAGTGGTTGCTTGTTCTTTTTTTCCCCTCTTTTTTTTTAATGGAGATTTCTTATAAAAATCATTTGGTTTTATAACAGCTTTCTGGTTTTGACTTTTGTAGTTATGCTGCAGCCTAAGGAATATGGATCTAAAAATACTGACTTGTCTTGATTTTTAAGCTTTTGAAGAGCTCAAAGCTTCTTTTTGTAACCTTTGTTAATGGTTACAGCAAATTATTCTCATCAGCATGGAATTATCTTGGATGCACCAGAGATGTTGAGGACCAAGGAAATGTGATAATGGTGTAGTCAAGTTTGATAAGACATTGAGGGTGCTCATATTGCTCTTAACTTTATAAAAAAATGAACATTTATTACATTTCTAAATTTGTAAAAAGTTTTGGAAAAGAAAAAGAGCCAATCCAATAGTTTTCAATAAGGATACTGCAGGGGCAGTTCAAGAGGTCTCACACAGGTACCTGTCCTCCCCAGCTGTGTTCCTTGTTAAAATACAACAGATCTGGAGAAGGATTCTGGGAAGTTCCTGGGCTGGGTTTAGGACCTGCAAGTGTCCAGGTGTTTGTTTTATTTAGAAATACAGTGGAAGTGGAGAATTGGGCCATGGCTCTCACATCTCCTATTTCATGTTTTAGTTGCTGATTTCATTGAGCCTGTAGCTCATTTTTAAGGATGTTTTTATATGTCAGAGTGAGAAAACCCCACAAACCAAAGCAGAAAACCCCTCTGTTGTTGTGCAGCCAGAACAAAGTGTGTCTGGAGCTCACCTGTGGTACCTGAACTGGAAAATTTACCAGGAAAATCCAGAAATTCCTGGGCCAGCACCAATTTCTCCCTCCCTTGGCTGTTCCTGGGGCAGTGGAGATCCTGGCCCTGGGCTGGCCAGGTCACCACACCCGGGGGGTCCAGTTGGTGGCACAAAATCAGGTTTTGAAAGGGCAAAAAAGGTGCAGGTGCTGATTCCCTGCTGGGCACAGAGTGGCTCCTGCTGCTTTTGTTTCTGGTTCCAGTTGGATTCTGTCTGGCTGGGCCCTCCCAGGGAGTTGGTGGGGGATGTTCAGGTCCTGGCTGAGCAGATCAGCCCTGAAGATCCCACCAAAATCAGGTCTGAGACTGAGCTGCTCAGGTTGCAGGTTTGAAATACAAGCAGCTAATGATGGCTTGGATATTCCTGGGATGATGATATTATTATTATTATTATTATTATTATTATTATTATTATTATTATTATTATTATTATTATTATTATTATTATTATTATTATTATTATTGTATTATTTTAGTATTATTTTTCTATTATTTTTATTATTCTAATTTTTATTTTTATCTTTATTTTTATCTTTATTTTCATTTTCCTTGGATATTCCTGGGAAATATTTTTATTTTTATTTTTATTTTTATTTTTATTTTTATTTTTATTTTTATTTTTATTTTTATCTTTATTTTTATTTTTATCTTTATTTTTATCTTTATTTTCATTTTCCTTGGATATTCCTGGGATTAACCCCTGCTTTTCCATGGATAAATCCATCCCTTTGCAGCAGGGTTTTGGGAGTTTCTGTGCCACAGCAGTGCTCCTCAGGCTGCAAGTGAAGTTCTGCTTTTCAGAGATGGAGTCATTGACCTCAATGAATGATAACCTTGAAGTCAACAGACTAAATTAATGCTCTACTTTCTGAATTTGAGAGCAGCAATGTGAAAACCTGGACAGCTAAAGTTAGATTCGTGCATCCATATTTAAGAAGTTGCCTATTTAAAAGAAAAGGGTTTTTTTCCCCCTCCTCCTCCAGAATGGCTCAGTACCTGTGATATTGAAAATTGAAGTTTTCAGCCTCAGTCCCCATCTAAGAGGAAACAAAATCCAGGATTTTGGTATGGAATTACAGCCTGGTGGAGGATGCTGCTTTCCTTATTGAGGAACAGATCAGAGCATCTAAACCAGAAAATCTTTAGGTGCTGCTGTTCCTGTGTATAGTTCCAGTATTCTGGAAAAGTAATTTCTATTCACTTTGCCTCCCAATACATGTGACCCTCTGTTTAAAACTTGTTGAGGTAACTTTCAATGAAGTTCTAAATTGTGAAGTGGTTTCTTTATTGCAAGACTGAAATTTATTTCTGTTGCTGATTTCTAAGAGCAAATTAAAAAAAATGATTTTGGACAAAACCAAATTAAAATTCAGATCAAAAATCACAATAATAACTATTAAAAATTATTTACCTTTTCCTGAATGATTGGTCAGTGCACTGAGAATGCCTGAGGTCTATGATGAACATAATGCTGGAAATAAAGAGCTTTAAAGTCAGTGTTCAGGGTGGGAACAAAAGGAGAGGTTCTCTTGGGCAAGGCAGCAATGGGATATGAGACTGAGGTCATGGGGGTCCCAGGATTGTGCCTTGTCCCAGGGATTTGGGACACCCCAAATGAGGGGCTCAGGGCTGCTGGGGGTGGCCCTGTCCTGTCCATCCCATGTTGTGCCTGTTCTGCTGGCCTGGGAGGGTTTGGAGGGACCTCAGCCCTGTGCTCCAGGAAATGTCCCTGGTTCACATCCACAGGGAGCTCCTTCCATGGCTTGGCAGCGCTCTGGGGGCTCCTGCAGCTTTCACACCTGAAATGTGCTCCTGAAGGACCCCCAGAGCTGCACCAGCAGCACTCCATGGGCATTTCATGGAATCCCTGGGGCTGGAAAAGCCCTCCCAGCCCAAGGAGTCCCAGCTGTGCCCTCCTTGTCCCCAGCCCAGAGCACTCAGTGCCACCTGCAGGGATGGGCACTCCAAACCTCCCTGGGCAGCTCTTTCCAAGGCCTGCTCACCCTTTCTGGGGACACAACACCCAGAATTCCTCACCATTGGATGAGCTGGACTTTAGATGGCACCACTTGAGCTCCTGAGCATTTTCTGTGTTGGATCCACAAGCAGGGCAGCAGATGTTTGTGGGAGGCATCCTTCATAAATCGTGGAGCCAGGTGGAAACAACCTCTCCCCATCCCTAAAGTTCTGTTCCTTTGGGGTTAGGTTTTACAGTACAGACACCATAGGATGGCTCTCTTCACAGCCAGGCCTGAGCAGTTCTTGGTAAGTTCTTGGCAGTTCTTGGTAAGGATTCCATTTATAATCCTTCATCAGGCAGGTGGAGGCAAGAACTGGGCAAATATTGCTCCTAAATCCTGCTGAAATCAGACATTCTCATTTGTAAGGTTTGTATTTCTCTTTTTCTAGTCAGGCTGGTGCTCCCTGTTCTGTTCAATTCACTTTGTGCTGGGTGGTTTTTGTTGTTTCTACCAAACCTCTGGCAGGCAGGGCTGCCCAGATGTGAGTGCTTGATTGCTGGCTCAGGCTGATGTGGGGTCAGGCTGGTGGATCCCCAGCTTTCCAGAGCAGCCCAGGGTGTGCCCAGCTTGATGACAGGGTTGTAGCCAGGGGAGGAAGTTCCTCTCCCCAGGTTTTGCAGAGTTTCCATGTCTCAGTGTGCAGTCTGCTGTCCATGCACAGTTTGGATATTTCCAGGACACAAAGTCAGCCCTGTGCTGTCACTGGGTGCAGCTCAGACGTCATCTGAGCAGGTCTGCTCAGACCCTGCTGGATTTAGGAGCACAATTAAGCTTGGAAAATGTAAAAGTGGCAATGTTGGACTCTCAGATTTCTGCTGTGATGCCACAGTCTCAAAACCACATTTGCTGATAAGCTGTTAAGGACAGAGATTAGATTAGAGAGCAAGAAGCAGAATTTGTTTTCAGCAGTGACACATCAGATTTGAGGTTCTGACCTTGCACTTGTCCTGGGAAGAGCAGGGAATGCCCAGCCCAGCTTGGATCCATCAGCCCAAGGAACAGCCTGGTTCTGAGCCCCAGCACTCCCTGACATTCACACCTAACCCCTGGTGACCTCTGCTGAGTTAAATCCCAAAATACCTTTGGGGACCTTGCTTTGGGTTCACTGCACACGGAGGCAGCTGTTGGGCACCTCTGCTGGACAGGGGGAACAGGGGGCAGCAGTTCTGAGAAAAGAAAACTTTTGAGAAAAGAGATTTGTTCTCGATTTCCTCCTTCCCTGTTGTGCTGGCATTTTCCTAACAAACTGGTTATTGGAAATGCCTTTAAAATCTGGGGATACAAGCAGAGAGCAGAGTATGGAGTTCCTCTTTTACTGGGTCTTCTAACTGGTTTCTTTCTGTGCATACTCTTAACTTCTCCTTCACCTCATTGAATCTGCTTTGTGAACAGAGAGACAACCTCAAGTTTGCTAAACCATCCAACACTTTGCTTTTTCTTTGCTACAATCAGTGAAAATTTTAATATTTGAGCAGCTTGCCTATTTGAACTCAGTATTTTGGGGTGACCTTGCCACTTGTTTGTGCTCCCTCAGATGTGATGGAGAGGGATCAGCAGATGTGCTGTGCCAGGAAATAAACAGGAGGATGATAAAGGTCTGTAAAGGTGAATGAAGTAGGTTTCATTTTTACCTGGTTTTGTAGGCAGTGAGGCCTTTAAATAGAGAAAATATTTAATATTGTAATTAAAGTCCACAATTGCTCAGGACTGCCTTGCCACTCCAGAAAAATAAACTGTTTCTGGCCACACATGGAGATCCAGACATGGTTTTTAGCTTGGCTGTACCAGGGCAAGGTCCTGAAGATGCCTAAAAGGAATGATCTGCTTCTCCAAGATTTTACATATTGGTAAATCCATTCATGTGGATTTCCACATGTTGGAACTCAGCTATTAGTGTGAGTTCTGACTTGCTGTTCATGCCTCTCACTAGATCCACAAGCTGAGTGGAATATAAAACTGATTTTATCTTCATGTAGATATGGAATAATGGCTTACATAGATTATATTCGCTTATAAAATATAAAATAAATTGCAACACCTCACCAAATAGATTTACCAGGTTTTGTACCTTCCAGTAATGCAGAGCCTTTGTGCTAGTTGGGAATAAAAGTGGGAATTAGGCCCTTAGAAATATTTCACTCACTGAAGTTTAGCAGAAGATCTGAAAGGCAGTAGATGTCCATCAGAATTCCATTTACAGCTCCACTTTAGGTGGGTCCAGATGTTCATGGGAGGCTCTGTGTTAGGCCCTTAAAGACTGTGTAAAAAAAGCAGCATTCTGATAATTGATTTATTCTTGTTTCTTAAGTTAAACCTTTCTAAAACTTCCAGCTGTAAAATAATTTTACAGTAATCATTTCACAATGCTGAGTAATTCCTGGAGACTTCCCTGAGTGCAGTGATGGATCCATGGTGTGGAGTTTTAGGGTATTTCTGGTGCTTAGAAAGGGATGTAAATAAGGCAGTGTTTCTTTCTAGGCTTAAATGTTCACATCTCTGGAGTTTTCTCCAAAATTCCATTTTTCAAAATTGGCTTGTTGAGGTCATGGAATCCTAGAATGAGTTGGGTTGGAAGGAGCTTAAAGATCATCTCATCCCAGCCCTGCCATGGCAGGGACACCTCCCACTGTCCCAGGCTGCTCCAGCCCCAGTGTCCAACCTGGCCTTGGGCACTGCCAGGGATCCAGGGGCATCCCCACCCTCCCAGGGAAGGATTTTTTCCCAAGATCCCATCCAGCCCTGCCCTCTGGCACTGGCAGCCATTCCCTGGGTCCTGGCACTGCCAAAGGGAGAGGGACTGAGGCAAAATCCAGGTCTCCAAGGGATTTTTCCCAGTTCACAGGACAATGCACCAGGCCAGGAATGGGATGGGCCAAAACCACAACAGCCATGGCACGAGGTTTGCCTGGTGTGAGGATTGGGCAAAGGATGGGAAAAGTGCTCAGAGGGGAGAAGAAATCACAGGTTCAAACAGAAAAGCAGCCAGAGAATCCCAGAATCCCAGAGTGGTTTGGGTTGGGAGGGGTTTTAGGGATCACCCAGAGCCACCCCTGCCATGGCAGGGACACCTCCCACTGTCCCAGGCTGCTCCAGCCCCAGTGTCCAGCCTGGCCTTGGGCACTGCCAGGGATCCAGGGGCAGCCCCAGCTGCTCTGGGCAAGGTGAGATGTTGAAGGGAAACTTTAATCCCAGCATTAAGATAATTATAATAAAGAAATAGTTGGGAAAAAAATACAAGTTTGTCTTGGGTGCTTTAATTTAGACCAGTTTCTGATGATCTTGTGGTTTGTCATTGGTGAGCCTCAGAATTATTCCTCACCTTTAATGTCCCTGGGCAGGTGTTTGATAAGAGCATGAAACTCTTTTAAATCCTGCAAAGACAAAGGGTCACTCACAGCCCAGAATCTGGGGGTGAGCAGAGCAGAGTTATTGGCCAATCACTGTTACTCCAGCTATTGGCCAGTGCTGTTGGGGTGGTTTCCTTTCCTTACACCCCAGAATTTTACAAATTCAGTTCCCTGCTCTGCCATTTTCCCTGGTTGGAGGGAGGCTGTCTCAGGGAGGAGCCTCGCTGTGTGAGCTGTGCCAGCAGGGAGCTGCAGGAGCAGATGTGGTCAGAGGAGCTCTCTGAGCACCAGTTCCCAGACTAAAGGAGCTGCTTCCCCGTTAGCACATGGAGAGCTCCCATCCCATGGAGCAGCTCCCATCTCTGCTCTTCCCTGTCCTGGCTGCCTGCTGGGAAGGATTCCTGGGATGTGCTGGATCCAGGGGTACCCAGCTGCTTCCATCCTTCCTCAGCTCTTCATTCCACTGTTGTCCTTCAATCCTTTTTCCTTTCTCTTTGGACCTATGATGTCTCAGGAGAAAATTGCTTTTTTTTTGCCCCCCTCTTGTCAAAGCAGAAAACCCCAGGGTTGTTCTATCTTTTGTTATATATACATAATATATAAATATATATATAGAAATATAACTTCTTTTTTCCTGACCTGCAGCTGCAGGAATATTCCTTTGCTTCTTTCTCCCTTACAGAGCCTGGGAGAATTTTGTGTTGCTTTCCTTCGAAAGTTCAGCTTTTCTTCCACCTTCTGAGAAATTTTATCTCTAAAGTTGTTCTTGTCCTCTGGCTTGGGCTGACTTCATGGACTTTAGGAGTCTTCATGATTTCTCTTGTGAAGAAAAGAGATTTTCCTCAGAAAAAAAAGAGGCTGTTTCACACCCAAATCAATGGGTCAGTTTTCAAGTTAGGATTCTGCACCTTCAGCTTAAATTCTGTGTTCAGCTTTGTTTTCCAACAAAGATTCTGGTAGCAAAAGGCCCCAGGCAACGACTGTTTGGATCCTGAGAAAGGCAAAAAGTAGTTGTTGTGTTTTTTCTTTTTTTGGTGTTTTCTTTTATGTCTGGAGGCATGTGGAGCTCCAGGGGAAGGCAAGAAGCACAACTTCATTTTTTCTTGGGAGAAATCCAGGCTCTATAGGCTGCCATCCAAATGCAAAAATTCTGACACTTCTCTGCTCAGAAAAAGTGCCACCAAAAGGGAGCCAGCTGAATACTCCACTTCTTCAATAGAAGGCACTTTCCTTAAATAGAATTTGGGAGCTAACTTTGTCTGGAGCAGGGATTTGGGTTCAAAACACTTCCAGATCCGTGGTGACGTCTTTGCACTTTTTCAGAGTTTCTCACTCTGGCTCCAGGTATTTGGGTAAACACTCCGTGGATGTTCAGACACCTGAGGAATCATTTGTGTCCTGGAATTCCATTAATTGTAGCCTGTACAACAACATGAATGAAAAATCTGCTTCAGTTTTTTTTTTCTGGGAAGGGGTTGGTGGAGCAGAAGGGAATTCTTGCTTTTATAGAATCCTGGAATGATTTGGGTTGGAAGGGATTTCTAAACTCATCCCATTCCCACCCCCTGCCATGGCAGGGACACCTTCCATGATCCCAGCTTGCTCCAAGCCCTGTCCAGCCTGGCCTTGGACACTTCCAGGGATGGGACATCCACAGCTTCTCTGGACAAGCTGTGCCCCATCCTCACAGGGACCAAATCCTTCCCTGCCAATACCCTCTGCACAGACACAGGTGCTCAGCATTCACAGGTTGGTCACAGGATTTTGTTGTTTGACTTTGTGTCACGCTTCCTCCCGTGGATCCCAGTTTATTAGCAGTAGTTTTTGCCATCAGAAATCCACATTATCCTCGATAACAGATGAGCTCTGTCTTCCCAAGAAGCTGCCCTGACCCATTAGGAAGATGGTTAATCTCCCTTCTGGGTGAGCCTTTTGATCAATTGAGAGAAAAGGGAATTGGTGTCTTCTGGGCAAGTCTGGGTAGCAGCTCCTTAAACAAAGTGATTTGGGCTCCTTTCAACACCAGCTCCTAATGAACCCTGGGGATTTCATCAAAGGCCAGGTAATTAGACAGGGGCTGCACCTTTGGATTAATGGCACCTCTGACTGAGGCCTGGCTTTCCTCATTCACACACAGGAACTGATCAGGTTTGGAGAACAAGAAATGCCTCAGGAGGTTTTTGGAAGCATCTGGACAAGGTGCTCCATGAGAAGCATTGCTGTGCTCAGCTTTGGAGAGCCAGGGGGTCTTTCCTCCAGCCCTTTCTGGGGTCCTCAGCACAGTTCCAAGGGAAGGGACAAGCCCAGGAAATTCCAGGTGTGACTCTGTGCTGATGTGGTTCTGGCCCTCAGGAGTGAAATCAATCCTGTCAGGTGGGAACACAAAATGACCCTGGTGTATGACCTTCCCAGGGGACAGGAGGCTCTGCTCACAGGGAACAGGGACAGGACAAGAGGAAAAGGCCTCAGGCTGGGCCAGGGGACACTTGGCTTGGACACCAGGAGGAATTTCTTAAAAGGGCTGTCAGATATTGGTGTTCAAGCTCATCCAGTCCCACCAGCATCACCCCACACCCTGTCCCCAAGGGCCACATCCTGAGCACTCCCAGAGACTCCAAACCTCCCTGAGCAGCTCATCCCAAGGCCTGACCACTCTTACATGGAAGGTTTTTCCTGATATCCAGTCAGAACCTCCCCTGGCAACTCACCCTTGATGGTATTTTGAAACTTTGGAGTGTTGGCTAAAGGTGCTCAGTGCCATGACCCCTGAAGGGTCTGCCATGCTTTCCTCTCACAACTGGTGACAATTTCCCACCTCTGTCCACTGCCTCTTGTTTGCAGAGATGTTGGGAAGTCTGCCCTTTTGTGGGGCAGAAAAAGAAGGGAAGTCCTCTCTGTCGGACACGGTTGGGCTCTCTGGAGCTGCAAGGAAATCACCGCAATCCAACAAACGCCCAAAGAAGCCTTGAGGAGCTGTGTGAGCCTGAGTGACATTTGGAAGCAGTTCTGTGCTCTCTTGGCCAGCAGGCCAGAGAACAGCACCGTGCTGCTTTCAGCCCAGATGCTTTGGCAGAGCCCAGCCTCGAGTGTCGCCACTGCTTGGCAGAACAACTGGTGCTGCAGAGCAGGAGCAGCTGCTTGGGGCTTCTCCTGCTCCTCCTGCACCAGCACCCTGCTTTCTGCAGTGCTTTTGGAGCAGGAGAAACAATATTGCCCTTTGTTCCTGGTAAGGCTTTCAGTTCTTCCATGGACTTGGTGAAAAGTTGGGCTCCGTGGCAGTGATGAGAATAATGAGTTATGTGGCTCTTGTTGTCGAAAAATGTCCTAGAGGTGGCAGATCCTGGCCTTGTTTTGAACTTTCTCCTCCAAATTCATGGAATCACAGAATGGTTTGGGTTGGGGGGGACCTCAAAGCCCATCCAGTGCCATGGCAGGGACACCTCCCACTGTCCCAGGCTGCTCCCAGCCCCAGGGTCCAGCCTGGCCTTGGGCACTGCCAGGGATCCAGGGGCAGCCCCAGCTGCTCTGGGCACCCTCAAGTCCCATTACCTTGAGGACTGTTTGATAACTGCCCTCAGTGATGTCCTGCTGGGACAGGGACATTTCTTTGGGGTGGCATTTCTTTGAGGTGGCATTTCTTTGCATCCCCTCTCAATCATCTCAGCCTGGCACAGCCCTCGCTCCAGTGAGTTTTCACTCATGGCAGGAGAGCACTTCCAACTTCTTCCCTCTTCTCTCCCCCTTCTGCTTGTTTTGAAGTTTCTCAGGGAAGTCAGGCTGTCCCAGACTCCTCCTGACGTGTGTGTTTGCAGAGTCCTGCCTGTGCCGTGCATGGAGCTGAGTGTTCTGTTCCTTAAAACCTCAGTGCTGAAGCTTTGAAGCTCACTGATACCTCAACTTTTAAATAAAGAGTTTGTGTGTTATTATTTCCCTTTTCTCGACTTGCAGCGACTTCACCCTTGGTGACATGACCTTGGAGGAGGCCGTGGTTCCTTTGCATTGCAGGACAGTCATGTCTGGTGCCTGTCAATGTGGTTTTCACAGTGTCCTCAGGAGCTGGGAACGTTCCCTGACCAGACCAGGGCACGGTTTTGTTTGAATTAAAAGCCTTTAGGGGTTAGAACTTCATGAACATTTCTGCTGTGAACAGGACTTGGGGTGATCTTTTCCCAGAACAGTTGTTGGCTGAACCTTGATGATTTCCTTCTGTGTTTGGTGTTTAGATCCTGTAAATAATTTTCCATCATCACCTTTCCATGGGAACATCCAACTCTCTTTCCTCAGGTGAAATGTTTCCTCTGCACCTCTCTGGAGGTGAGGAAACCAACCCAACACCAAACCATGGCAAATTACCCAGTCAGCTTTTCCTTGGTGTAGCTCATAGATCCTTCAGGAAATGCTGGAATGATTCCTTCCCTCCTGCACCCCTTGGAGGTCACCTGCTTGGTGACCACATAGGTGCAGGTGAGAGGCGGCTCTCAGGAGCGTTTTCTGGGAATTGACATTCCAGAAAAACCAGAGACTGATGAAGGAGAGGCTCAGATGTTCCAGCCAGAGCAGGGTGTCTTTGCTTTGTGCACCTTCCATGATGACCCTGCAGGGCACAGGTGGCACTTCTGGCAAAGGAGGAACCCAGTGATGGGAATCAGATTTATGGAGCAGATCAGCTGAAGGAAAGCAGGGTTAGGTGGGATATCCCAGGAATTGTTCCCTGGGAGGGCTGGGATGGAATTCCACCCCTGCATCCCTGGCAGTGCCCAAGGCCAGGTTGGACACTGGGGCTGGAGCAGCCTGGGACAGTGGGAGGTGTCCCTGCCATGGCAGGGGTGGCACTGGGTGATTTTTGAGATCCCTTCCAACCCAAACCACTCTAGGATTCTATAAGATGCAGACAAAAAATATATTTTTAAGTTTGCACAACTCTGATACTTGGGTAGTGTTGCTCCCATCGTTATTAGTGTGAAGAAAACCCCAGTTTTCATAGTTAGCTTTAATACCTACTCCTTATTTTATGCTAGAAACAGTAAAGCCTTATAAGGAAAAAAAAAAAGCAAGTTACACTTAAAAAGTAATTGTATTATCCTAAAAGAATAATGATATTTTTTGTTTGTTTTGTGGATGGTTTTGTTGTTATGTTTTAAATTTTTCTGGGTTGAAATTTGTGTTACTTGAGAGAAATCAACGCAGGTTAGAGTGAGCCCCACTTTGGGCTCATGTTGTTTGGATTAGTGAAGTTTGGCATCCCCAGGTTTTGGTGGTTTCCAGCTGGAAGCACAGATCCAACCACACTTAAGGAGTTTTTTTCTCCTTAAAAGCTGCTACTTCAAGGTGAGACAAATCAAAAGAAGTAATTGCTTAAACTTAGAAGTGTGTGTACTAAATACAGGAATTATTACAAAGGCAGGAAATTGGGCTTTCAGATGAGTGCTTTGGAATTGTGAGCTTTGACAGGACTTGTCAATCCCCAAATAAATCCTGCCTGGATTTATTCCTGATTTTTTTTATTTTCTGTGATGAGCACTAAACTGGACATGGAAATACTGGAACTTTTTACTGGGGAATGATTTATTGTTTAGTGACTTGGGAGCAGAGTTTGTCAGGACTGGCTTCAGATTCCTGCTGTAAAATGCAGGTGTCAGAATATCAGTTATCAAATCATGGAGAGAATGGCAGAAAAATGGTTTAGGTGCAGTTCACAACCTGTGGGGATTTTATGGAATAGTTCTGGTGCTTCCAGGCAACTTTGGAGTGAGGAAAAACCCTGGAATGTTACTATTTTATGAACTGTGATATGGATTTATAAGGACAGCGTGCCTAAGAGTTTTCAAGTGTTCTGGTTTTTAGGAACTCCATCAGAATTTGTGTTATTAATACAAAATATCCTGGTTTTTAGGAACTCCATCAGAATTTGTGTTACTAACGCAAAATATCCTGGTTTTTAGGAACTCTGTCAGAATTTGTGTTATTAATACAGAATATTCTGGGTTTTAGGAACTCTGTCAGAATTTGTGTTATTAATACAGAATATTCTGGGTTTTAGGAACTCTGTCAGAATTTGTGTTATTAATACAGAATATTCTGGGTTTTAGGAACTCTGTCAGAATTTGTGTTATTAATACAGAATATTCTGGGTTTTAGGAACTCTGTCAGAATTTGTGTTATTAATACAGAATATTCTGGTTTGTAGGAACTCTGTCAGAATTTGTGTTATTAATACAAAATATTCTAGTTTGTAGGAACTCCGTCAGAATTTGTGTTATTAATACAGAATATTCTGGGTTTTAGGAACTCTGTCAGAATTTGTGTTATTAATACAAAATATTCTAGTTTGTAGGAACTCCATCAGAATTTGTGTTATTAATACAGAGTATTCTGGGTTTTAGGAACTCTGTCAGAATTTGTGTTATTAATAAAGAGTATCAAAGCAGTGCAATGTCTTCAAATGCAACAGAACTGCTCTGTAGCTAAAATTTGCTATAAATTTCTCTTGGAGTGACATGAATTACTTCAAAATCATCCATGAAATCAGCCAGCAAGGGAATTCCCTGGAATCATCACACCAGCAGCTTCCCCATAACTGAGGTGGAATTTATAATGGTAGATATTTTTTTGTGTTCAGTTTTTCACTTAAAAAGCCTCTGTGTGTGTGTGTGTGTGTGTGTTAAAGATGTGTGATAGGTTAACAGCAATCTCAAATCCAACCCCAAAAATCCCAAACTCTCCAGCCAGTTTGGGATTAGTAAAGGAAAAAGGATTTTTAATATCAATAGGGCTGTGCAAATCCTGCAAGTGGAAGGAGGGGACAGCCCAAATTCTCAAAATACACACTTGCCCACGTGCCAAGGGATTTTATTTTTACAGTTGGTTTTATTTTAAAATTGTCATCGCTGTGTTAGATGAAATCCACCTTTATTTATGGTGGACACCAGAGCTGGGTGGATGTCACCCAGTGAAATAGTTGGAAAATACATGGGATTATTTAACAGAGTTAAAAAGATTCTGCACCAGTTCCTAACCCTGCTTGTATTCAAACTACAAAAGTACTTTGAGATCCTCCCCCTCTCTCCTGAAAGCTGTTCTCTTTGGTCAGGTATTGAATAATTTATATCATGTGAGACTCTTGCACATGATGTATTCATCCCTTGTTTAGCACTTACATTCATGGTTTGGCATGCTGGCTGTACATTGATATGGGAGATGCTTCCCATTTTTTCTCTACCAACTGTTTAAATATATCTTGTGCCTCAGTAACTACAAATGGGAAATAGAATAATTCAAGTTATTTCCCTTGATGGGTTTGATGCATAGCAAAAGATGTCTTTTTAATTTTTTTTAAAAAATATATATCTGTTTGTACAAAAGGAGAGCTTTAAAAACTATGCTGATATTTATGCTAACTTTATGTTCAGCTGGAAATGCTGGATATTGATTTGGGATAAAATATTGGGTGTTTTTTTCACCTCTCGTGCTGCCATGCAGCAGGTAATTTATTCCATCTCTAATTAGTTTTGTGCTACAAACTGCAAATTGTGAGTAATGTTCTTTGGAGGTGGGGGAAGGAGGAGGTGCTGCACCAACATGAGAGAGGAACTCTCAAGAAGTGCTGATAAAAGTCTGAGACAGCCCAGCACAGGGATTAGTGCTGCACAGTGCCAGCCCAGCCTGGATTGCTGGGGAAATCCTGTAAGCCCCTGGTCAGGTAACACTGCTGCTGCAGATGAGCACAGAATAAATGCAATAAATGCTGCAATAAATGCAATAAATCAGTGCTGCACAGTGCCAGCCCAGCCTGGATTGCTGGGGAAATCCTCTAAGCCCCTGGTCAGGCAATGCTGCTGCTGCTGGGGCTGCGAGATGGGCACAAAATAAATGCAATAAATGTAATAAATGCAATAAATGGGTTCCAGGAGCTGCCAGGAGATAAGGAATGGGCAGCACTGATTTTTGGGGTGTGTAGTGCACACACTGTGGAGTTTCTGGTGGTTTAGGGCATGTGGGGAGAGATTTCAGTAGTTCCACTATTGCTAAAATGTCCAAAATGAAGTTGTTGAATGAGGGAGATTGCAGGAGCTTCTCTGAGGGAGTTGTTGGTGTTCCAGGGCATGGAAGCAGAAATTTCAGTAGTTCCACTACTGCTAAAATGTCCAAAATGAAGCTGTTGAATGAAGGAGGGATTTCAGGAACTTCTCTGAGGGAGTTGCTGGTGGTTTAGGACACATAGGGGGAGATTTCAGGAACTTCACTCTGAGAGCTTCTGGTGTTCCAGGGCATGCAGGGAGAGATTTCAGTAATTTCACTGCTGCTGAAATGTCCAAAATGAAGTTGTTGAATGAGGCAGAGATTTCAGGAGCTTCACTGTGAGAGCTTCTGGTGTTAAGGACATGGAAGGAGATATTTTAGTAGTTTCTTTACTGCTAAAATGTCCAAAATGAAGTTGTTGAATGAGGGAGAGATTTCAGGAGCTTCACTGAGGGAGTTGCCCGTGTTCCAGGGCATGGAAGGAGATATTTCAGTCCTTTCATAACTGCTAAGGTGTCCAAAATGAAGTTGTTGAATCAGGGAGAGATTTCAGGAGCTTCACTCCTGAAATCTGAGGGAGTTGCTGGTGTTTTGGGGCACACAGGGAGAGATTTCAGGAGCTTCACTGAGGGAGTTGCTGACGTTTTGGGGCACGGAAGGAAATACTTCAGTAGTTTTACTACTGCTGAAATGTCCAAAATGAAGTTGTTGAATGAGGGAGCCGGTAAAACTCTGAAGTTCTGTTGGAGGTGACATTTTGAGCGCCTGGTAAAATCGCGTTTCCCGCTGCAGCTCTGTGAAGTTCGGCCGTGCCAGGGCCCTCAGAGCGGCTCTGGCTCTGCCCGCGCCCCTCCTGCCCCAGCCCAGGTGCGCGGCCGGGCCCAGCTGCTGTCCCCGCCGTGCCCGGGGGCTCCGGGGGCTCCGTGCCCTGTCCCCTGTCCGGTGGCACCTTGTCCCCGTCCGGTGGCACCTTGGCGGAGCCCCGGAGAACAGGAAGCCCCCCCCACCCCCTCGGCAGGTGAGTGACTCGCAGCGGCGCTGGCACATCGCTGCCGGGCTCGGCAAAGTGCAGTAAAACATGCCCGGCATCGCCGCGGCCGCCACGGCGTAGAGAGACACAGAGAGAGAGGGGGGACAGTGCTGCTGCTGCTGCTGCTGCTGTGCTGTGCTGCTGCAGGGACAGCCGGGGGCTTCCAGAGTAAGTCTGTCTGTCTGTCACTCTTTGCATTTCCAGCCGCCGGTTTTCCACATCCGCATCCCCCCTGCGCGTGGGAAGGGGGATCTCCCCAGCAGGAGCGGTGCTGGTCAGTGATGGATTCACGCCGTCACAGGCACAGAGACACCAATATGCTGTCAGATAATATTTTTTCCTTTAAAAGAAAAAAAAATCTGCTAATTTCACCTAGGATGCTTCAGCATCGCTCATGTTCAGTCGTTAGCGGCGGTAGAACGAACTGAAATTTCATTTGCTTAAAATCTGTCGGGGGGGGGCGTGAATTATAATAATAACAATAATAATAATAATAATAAAGGATGTTGTGTCTTTAGGGTTAAACCCAAACCAATGAAACATAAATTTAAAAGGGAAGGACAGGAGTAGCCTGACACAGTAATTTTAGGAGGTGACCTGCCTAAGGAAGGCAGCGACAGGGAACTTTAGAGCTTTTTAAAGCCCCGGCAAGAATTCCAGCCGGGCTCGCTCCCACCCGGCAGCCTTGGGGGATCTTTCGCATCCCAACCCCGGAGAAGGCGTCCGGAGCCGGGCAAGGCGAAATCCTAACGCGGGCGCGCTTATCCGTAAATCCCGTGTATCATGGCTGCGCCGCCCTGCCCTTGCTGTGGGGGTGAAATGTAGAACATGAGCCTGATCCTCGGGAGATGGAGCTAATTTCGCCCTAAACTGGAAAGTGTTAACAGCGCCCGGCGAATGTGACAAAGCTCAATCGCGCTCCTTGTTTATGGAGCCCGCGCCCATTGGCCGCCGCGCGCCAGCTCTGCCCTGGCAACTGCGCGCCCGCATTTGCATAGCGCGCCGCCATTGGTCCGCGCCGCGGCGCTGCGGGCCAATGGCGCGGCGCGGCCCGGGGTGGGCTATGCTAATGAGGCGCTGTTGCTGGGGCGCGCTGCGGCAGCCGGGGATGCGCTGAGGGGAGCGCCGGGATCGGCTTCCCCCTCACGCGCGGGGCCTGCGCGCTGCGAGCCGCCCTCACACCGGGCCCGGCCCGGCCGCCCAACGCTTCGGCTAATTGCTGCTTCCCACCAGCTTCCCCCCTATATTTTACTCTATTTGTAAAAAATTTATTATTTAAATAAAATGCCTTAAAGTTGCCAGCTTCCCGCAGAAAGCAGAACGCCGATACACTCACCTATCACTCACGGTACACCACAGCCCCTTCTCGCTGTCCGAGATCGGGATCTCAATCTGACTTTTCTTTAGAATAATCTATTTCTGGAACAAACACACTCACCTTTCAAAAATGCTGTATTCACATCCCACCCGACAAAAAAAAAAAACTCCACACCAAAAACCAAGCCCCTCCTCGGCTCTAAGTTGAGTCCTGTTTTTTTTCTGTCCTAAATATCATTCCTGTCTAAGAATATTGGGGATTCTGAGCTTAAAATATATTCTGCTGCTTAAATCTGCATCTGTATCTGTCCTTTTTTCCTTCCCCTGCCTTCCCAAGCAGCTTTTTCTCCTGTTCAGTCATGGATCACTTTACCCTCCTCAGTCCTGTTCCCACTCCCTCCCTGCATCTTCCTCAGTGTCCAATTCCTGTATTTTCTTCCATAACTGCTCACATTCTCTCTTTCCAACTCGCTAAAACTGACTGTAAGGATAATGAATTGTTTACCTGAGTAAATCCAGCTACATACACTATTTTTTCCTTTTTTTCCCCTTCTCTTTCACATAAATATCAATATGTATCCGTGGTTTGATACCATCTGGCATTTGCTAGTAATAGTGGGAATTCCTGTCACCAGCAGATTTTTGGTTAAATCAGATTTTTACTGTGGTGGAATTTTAATTTTTTGACTGTTTTCTAAACCCTTCAGAAAACTTCAGGTTCAGCAGAGGGAAATTTAGTTTCTCTTGGATAAAGCAAATATTTTCATAGAGAAACTTAGTGATTTCTAGAACAAAAACCTTAGATTTAATAAAATTGTGTGTACTTGGAGTTTGCTGGAAGCCTTCTGAAGAATCAGTTGAGAGGTTCTTTTATAGCATGTTTAAGGGATAAAAGAATGTCAATTTAAACTTTGTGTCACTAAATTTCTGCTGTATTAGGGGATTACCGTGGTTTATGAAAGATGTTTCTCCTTATTTACTGAATTTGACAGAATTTTTGGTTTGTATTTGTGGGTTTCAATCAGAACTGAGGGGCAGGTGTGGGTCTTTCAGCAGGGTTAAAGATGCAGAGGTAGCTGGAGTTAAGTAATTATTGGAAAACTCGTGTTTGGAATAATATTCACACTTCAACCTTTATTTCTGCTTTAAGAGTTGTTGTGTTTGTTCGGTCAAAGGTTGGACTTGATGATCTTGGAGGTATTTTCCAAAATTATTGTTTCTGTGAGTCTTTGAACTTTCACCATGATCATAAAAAAAGTTTATCTCCATTTCCCCCTCTCCTTTATATTCCCTCTTTTTAATGGCAGGCTTTTAATTCAATTAGAAAAAGTATAAACCCTAAAATAATTGCATAAGATCATAAATTACACATGAATTTGTAGGGGGAGACAAAAAAAGAAGCCTCAGAACCTCAACCTTGGCACATTTTCACCAATATCAGTGGGTTTAGATAATTTTTATTTGTCAGTTTTAAAATAAAAGTTAGGTCTCTTCTTGAAATCCAGGTTATTAAACGTTCAGTAATAAAGTATTGACTGCTGAGATATTGTTTCACTCGCTGATTTGTCATTAAATAAACAAATACACGCTGGGCTGAATCAGCAGCCAAAGTACTTGAGTTTGCCCAGTGCTCCTGAGCAGCTGGACAGAGTTCCAGGGTGCCAGGAAAACTTGGGAAGAACTTGAAGCGTGTTAGAGAAGGGGAAGAGCTTCCCTAAGAGTTGGTGTGTGTACAGTTATTTCCTCTCTAAACCCTGGGATATCCTCTCTTGGAGGATCACACCAGGGCAGTGCATCAAAAAGGAGCTTTTTTAACCTAACCTCAAAGCTGCTCCTCCGTGGAACCCTGGAAAACACAGATTTACCTGCTAGGATGTGTCCCTTGTCTTTACAAAGTCCTGAAGGTACAAACATTTAAATGATGGAGCCCTTTGGTGTTTATCCCATGTCCGGACTTTTTTCTGCAGAGCAGGAGAAAATGCAGAATTCTGAGAAGGAAATGATTGTTTGTGAATTCCGAGGATGCAAAAACAATGAGCGCTCTATAGAATATATAAGCAGCCAGGAATAATTTTATTTGGAGCACAGTCTGAAGAGTGGCAAGGGATATTATGTTAAACACAATAAAATAAAAAGATCTATTGTATGGCCACCTATTCAGCGAGCACTGCTTCCATTCTGCCCCCTAAAACAAACAGGGCATTCATGGAGCTAAACAGAATCATAACTTATTGACATGGAGGCACAGAATTCAAGCTGGGGAAGGATTCTGGCCTTTCCTAATTTCTGGGCACAGAAATTCCCTTCATTTTAGTGGCTTTTCAGTCCTTTGTAGGCCTGTCCCTTTTCCTTGTGGAATTCCAGGTGGTTTTCTAGCTGTGCTTTCAAGCAGGTGCTTGTCCAGGGCAGAAATGGAAAAGCCCAGGTCTCTCAGAGTTTTAATTTGGGCTTTGAAAGTTCAGAGTGCTTGTGTTTCCTGTAGGTTTTAATTGAGAATTTTGGCAGTCTTGGGCTTCATTTATTAAAAAAAAAAGTGGTTTCACTTTCACAACATTTTCTCAGTTCTAAGATTCTCCGGAGTGTACTCAAAGTCATATTTATAAGTTAATGAAACCCAGATTTATATACTGTGTTGCCAGTGGATTAAATGAGTTAAGAAACTTCTTTCTCTTGTAGTGGGAGAATTACAATGAGCAGCA
Organism: Molothrus aeneus; assembly: GCF_037042795.1. Classification (NCBI taxonomy): domain Eukaryota; kingdom Metazoa; phylum Chordata; class Aves; order Passeriformes; family Icteridae; genus Molothrus; species Molothrus aeneus. The sequence continues at coordinate 114,743,503 of NC_089647.1, read as the reverse complement.
GCATTCAGTCCTTCTGGTACCAGATTTTTATTTTTGAAGTGGCTTTTTCTCTTTTTTTTGGTAGATATTTCCCACAGTGTTTCCCTGTGACAGGTCTGAGCTCCAGTTTTTCTGCAGGAAAGGGAACTGGAGTCCTCTGATTGCACCAAAGGCACAGACCACAAGTCCTGCCCAAAGTCCACCCCTGCTGCAGCTCATCCAGGGAAGGAACTGGCCAAGACAGGCTCAGCAGTGGCACAGCAGTTCATGAACCTGCTCTTGGCCTACTTTTCCTCCAGGCTGGGAAAAGATGGAGTTTGGTGTCACCTCCTGAGCCCTGTGACCTCCCTGCAGCTCTGGCCAGTCGGGAAGAGCAGGAGCAGGAGCAGGAGGAACCCTGGGGGTTGTTTCTAAGTAAGTTTAGGGTTCCATTCTGCTCTCAGGGCAAGCAGGGTTTGGCATTTCTGAGTTTAGGGTTCCATTCTGCTCTCAGGGCAAGCAGGGTTTGGCATTTCTGAGTTTAGGGTTCCATTCTGCTCTCAGGGCAAGCAGGGCTTGGCATTTCTGAGTTTAGGGTTCCATTCTGCTCTCAGGGCAAGCAGGGCTTGGCATTTCTGAGTTTAGGGTTCCATTCTGCTCTCAGGGCAAGCAGGGTTTGGCATTTCTGTACAGGGAAGTTGGCTGAATGGTTATTGTAGGAGAACTTGTGAAGCAGCCATTCTTAATAATCCCCCCACAATAATAAAGTTCCTCCAGAGGAGGAACTCTGGGGGATATTTATAACGGGATTGTTCTCCGGGAGCTGCCGCAGGTAATTCCCCTTTGTTCCCTGGCTTCTCTCAGCTTTTCCCACTCCCGAGCGAGCAGAGTGAGGTCCCTGCACCCCCACGTTGTCGCTCCAGAGCCCTGGTGGGGACAATGGGCAGGGCAGGGCGGCAGGAGGTCACGCAGAGTTCAGGTCGGGCTTTCTCCTTGCCTGAGAGATGATTGTTCTGAACCCTGCCGGCCCCAGCGCTGACATTGTGGTGCTCAGGCCGAGCTCTGCTGGGTCTGACTCGTCCTCAGCGTGGGTTTATTTGAGCAGAGGGTTCTCAGATCCAAGGCCTTGTTGCTGGTTGCTCCCTGGCTGTTCCAGATGTGCTGGTGCACCTCACAGCTTGGGTGTCAGAGCAGTGCAGGGATCTGCCTCCCTTCTCCAGGCACTCTTCAGTAGCTCAGCTGTCACAATGCTCATGGATGCTGAGAGCTTTTCCAAGCAGAGATTTTGAAAAATAAAGTTGACCAGAACTCTGCAAAATAATGAACTTTGCAAAAAAAATCTTCTGTGAAGGAAGAGGGTTGTACAATTCCTCAGCTAACACAGGATTTTCTTAGAGTGGACATTGGGTGGCTTTCACGTTGTGAAAAACGCCAGTCACTTGTTTTTAAAATTTTTAAAGTTTAATAATAATAAAATGGTTATGAAAATAGTAATACAATTAGAGTAATAATAATTTGGACAATTTGTATTGGGACAATATGAGACAATAGAAACAAAGAGTTATGGACATCCAGGTACCTTTTCTGGGCAGCACAAGCCCGAAAAAGGACCCACGTTAACAGAGGATTACCCCTTAAAAACAACAGCCTGTTGCATATTCACACCTCATCCATGATGCATAAATTCCATTCAAACACAGGATTCTGTCTGGGCAGTGTCAGCTTCTTCCTCTGAATCCTGACAGCGCCTTCGAGGCGGGAAGAAATTCGTTTCTTCTGATAATGGGGCAATAAATTCTGTTTCTCTGACAGATTCAGGTGTCCTGTGGCTGCTGTCTGGTGTGAGTCCTTTCTTTAAAAAAAGTATCCTACATAGCATGGTTTCTATTTTAACATTTTGTTATAACCTAAAACTATATTTAACCCACTACTTAAGAGAATTAATACAGCATAACTTTCTAACACAACACATATAATAATCATTTGAATATTTGTGAAAAGCCAATCATAAAATACCCATTTTTCACACACATCAGTAACTTAAACACAGAAAAAAAGCAGCAAGAAGTGCTTGCCTTCACCTGTGCTGGTTTAGCAGGGGTTGGAAACAAAAAGATTTAAAGTCTGAACCTGTCCTGCTCAGTCAGAGCCATGCTTGTTCTGTGGTGTGGCCCCAACAGCTCCTGAGCTCCGAGTGTGGGAGGCAGAACACCCTTTGTGGCCAACGGGACACTTCACACTTGTATTCTCTGGTGGTGGTTTCTGGCAGGTTCTCACTCAGCTGCCAGCACATCCCTGAGAGGGAACGGAGGGAATGGCTGCACGTGGCACAACAAGGGAGGGTGGGATGGCAGGGAGAGGCAGGGAAACATTTTGGGTCAAAGCAATGCTCTTAGGAGGGAAAATGTTGAAGAAAAGTTGCAGCAAGGCAAAGAGAATGGCAGATAAATTGTGCAGAGGAGGTTTCACACTTTATTAATCATCTTAATCCCACCCCCTGCCATGGCAGGGACACTCCCACTATCCCAGGCTGCTCCAAGCCCTGTCCAACGTGGCCTTGGGCACTTCCAAACCTGGGGAATTCCTGCATTTAAACTTGTAAATGCTGAGGGGACTTTCACTGCTTTTACCTGCTTCATCTTGCACACCCATCAGCAGGCAGGGAAGTGTTTTAAGGCTGTTGCAGAGGTTCTGTTATCAGCAAGATAATTCTTTATCATGTCATGGAACCAAGATCTGCTGCTGCTGCACTTGGGAGATGCTTTGTCAGTCCTGAAGGCAGATTTGCATCACTCACAGGGTCCAAACTGTCACTTTTTGGGGGCTGATTTTTAGTTGTGAGGTGAGAAGTAGGAAGAGATATTAAGGAAATGTCACTTTTTTAATGCTCTAATGGTTTTTGTCTGACTTTGCCTCCTTTTTGATATTTCACTATGAATACACCTCAATAGAACTCTAAGGTTTGACAGAGGGACAAAGAGAGTCACAAAGATACTTTGAGAAGTGAAGTAGATCTTTAATGAGCTGGGTGACAGGAATGCAAAGAAACCTTGGAATTACTGTTGGGATTTTCAGGTGCAGTCCCACCCAACAGAGGAGCTACTCTAACAACTCCTGATCCAGAGAGAAATCTCACTTTGTGCTGACTTTTGTGGCACAGAAATATGGAAACCTCGAGGCTGGAAGAGACCTTTGGAGGTTGCCCAGTGCTGTGGCCAGTTGGGTTTTGGCCACAATCCACTAATTTCAATCCAATTTACAATCCACTGATTTTTTCTGGATTGTTGATCCACTCTTGGGATCACTCAGTCACCCACAGCTCTGCCCCAGTGAATGTTTGTAGCTGAAAAGAAAGGCCAGGGATGTGTTTTACCACCAGAAATCCTTTGTTTGGGAGGAGGTTTAATGTTTAAATGAGTTATGTGGACTGATATCAAAATGGGAATAACAGGGTCTCAAATGGATGAGAGAGGAGGTTGAATCTGCATGGAGTTCTTAAAAATCTGTGCAAAAATTTACACAAACTTTTCCAATATTACACCAGTTGTAGTTCATTCATTGACTCCTCAGTAATCACAATCTCAAATATTTGTTATGCCTTCAGTTAATAATTTCTTTGTTGCTTGGAAAAATCATAAAATCCCAGAATGGTTTGGGTTGAAAGGAACCTTAACATCATCCAGTGCCACCCCCTGCCATGGGCAGGGATAACTTCCACTGTCCCAGCCTGGCCTTGGACACTGCCAGGGATGGGGAGGCCCTAAAACATCCATAAAAAAAAAAAATCCATTTAAAACACAGCTCTTTTGAATGACAAAAGTATTTTCCATCCTCACCAACTAAATAAATTCTTGAACTTCTTGCACTGTGTTGAGATGATGCTTTAAGAAATAAACCTTCTCCTTTATGAGGGAATCCATTTCTGCAGTGTGTCTATTTTCAGAGAGTTCTGTGAGCCTCTTTTGAGTGCAAATACACATCAAGGTGGGTATTTTTATGCCTCCCTTGAACTAACATTAGGTAAGGCTTATTTGTAAGACAATTCTGCCCACTCCAAATCCATAATCTTTTCCCTTAATGTGCTTCATGCTTAGAGACCTTGGCATATGTTTGGGGTTTTTTAACTTCATTTTCTTCCCAAGGTGCTTTACATAAGGTGTGATCACTTGAAGTGGTTAAAAAGGAAAATTGATGATTTACTGCACCTTGTGCAAGTTCTGCATGTGCTGTGGGATCCAGTGCTGGTGGATTTTAGCCCTGCCCTGGTGGTCAGCAGATCCCTGATGATTTTGGCTGTCTGGAGCTCTCCAGATGAGCCCAAAAGCAATCTCAGAGCCATCAAATTCTGCATGTGCTGTGGGATCCAGTGCTGGTGGATTTTAGCCCTGCCCTGGTGGTCAGCAGATCCCTGGTTTTTTGGCTGTCTGGAGCTCTCCAGATGAGCCCAAAAGCAATCTCAGAACCATCAAATTCTGCATGTGCTGTGGGATCCAGTGCTGGTGGATTTTAGCCCTGCCCTGGTGGTCAGCAGATCCCTGGTTTTTTGGCTGTCTGGAGCTCTCCAGATGAGCCCAAAAGCAATCTCAGAACCATCAAATTCTGCATGTGCTGTGGGATCCAGTGCTGGTGGATTTTAGCCCTGCCCTGGGGGTCAGCAGATCCCTGGTTTTTTTGGCTGTCTGGAGCTCTCCAGATGAGCCCAAAAGCAATCTCAGCGCCACCAGAGGCTGTGTGAGCCTCAGTTAATGGCAGTGCACAAATGTCCCTGTTTCTGGAGCGACTCCTCGACCTAAAACTAAAGGAGGTCAAGATTTCTATTCTAACCAGTCCTTCTTTGCCCTGCTCTCCCCCTGCTGTGCCACCAGTGTTTCTGGGAGTGTTCCCTGGGGATGAGCTGTGCTGGGATGGGATTGCAGGGCTCAGGAGCAGAGCCTGGCACGTGGCAAGGGCAGGGATCACATCAGGGCCCCCGTGGGTGTTGGTGGCCAGGGCTGGGAGCCCCAGGGGATGGAATTCCTTGGCTGCTGCTCCTTGTGCTGAATTCCAGCTCCCAAAGCTCTGCCCCAGGGGCTGCTGAGGTGGGTGGGGTCAGTCCCATTTCAGGGGTGACTCAAATCCTTTTCCATTTGGGATGGGAACACAGGGATGAGTTTGGCCGATTCCCACCCATCCCCTTGGCATCCTTCGCATCATCACAGGCTCTACACTTGTCCTTTTCTCTGAGATTTGCTGGGCAAAGTTTGTGCTTCTGGGTTAAGAAGGTTCTTGCTGGACACAGTTTGGATTTGTGGTGTCACATTTGGTGTGGGACTGTCCTCCAAGCCAGCAGGGACCTCTTGGTTAGTCACAAACAGCAAATCTCAAACATACTCTAAACGAAAAAGTTAAAATTATGGATTTGGGTGCAGGTGGACTTGGGAGGAAAAGGTCTACAAGCATGGGAAGTTTCCAGCTGAAGCAAAACATCACATTACAACATTTGGATGACATTACAGCTGTTGTTTTGTGGGATAATTACACTTTTAACACTCTTCTACTTTGCATTTTAACTTTATTTGAAATGTGTGTAGTGCATTATTCAGTTTATCCTCAGACTTGTTGTGATTTTTGGAGTGTCAGAAGATCCTATGGAGTAAATGAGAACCTCATGGTGCCAGGATTTTTGGTTTATATATTTGAGCTTTCTGCTTTTTGAGGAACGCTCAGAAGGGCAGAATTTTTGAAAATAAAATTTGTGTTTATAAAGTTATGTAATTGGCCAGGTGTCTCTCTGTTGGAAACCTGTGGTCTGAGGTAAGAAAATACAAGATTGAAACCTTTGAAAGTAACTGGCTCTACACTTCAGAATTAGTGGTATTTTTGACTCTCTGATTTAAATATTGTTTTGACTTTTACTTCAGTCACCATGATGTTGCTAAGTGAGATTATGATTTTTTTTCAGGTTAAGCAGAACCTCAGAAATTAAAAGAGCAAAAAGTAGAGATACTGGATGATGTCTTACATATGTTCAGCCATTCTTACAGGAGTGTTCAGTGAATCTTGAAAAGGAAATGTTCACTGGATCCACCAAGTTGTAGAGATGGAAGATTATAATTCTCAATTTTAATGGACATTTTGTAGAAGAGTTAAAAGTAATTTCCTGTGCAATGCCAACTTAAAATGGTTAATATATTAATATAATCAATGTAAAATGGTGTTTGATTCCATCCATGCAGTTCTGTTGCCCTGATAGGTGTTGAGTCAACGTGTAGTATCAATTTCAATATTTTAGTTTTCTTTTGACAGAGTTATTTTTAAGAAAGCCAAATCTTGGCTGTACTCATCTACTGTTTTCTAGTGCTTGTGTTTTCTTGCAAGGTTTGGACTGGAAAGGAAGTGGGGATTTCCCTTGGCTGGTCAGGTGCTTGGCTGTTTAACACCTTCCTTCTAAATTTAATCTTTAGTGATAATTTTGCTTTCAGATTGCAGCTGCTCTTTGTTTGCTGTGCTTTGTAGGGAGGCAGAAACACAGAGGACGGGGAATCAGGGATTCAGGGAATCACCAGGGTTGGAAGAGCCCTTTGGGATCCCTCCATCATCACCCCTGAACCTTATCCCCAGACAAAGATGAACTGCTGAGGCTGGACACTGGCTTTTCCTTTGGTATAGTCAGTCCAGAAAGCTGCTGGGAGCAGCCCTGAAAGGCAGAACTTGTGTGTTGTTCTGGCTTTTCTGGAATCCATACCCAGGATTTGTGTGTTTGGAATAACCCCTGTCAAACTCTGACTGAGTTATGACACCCAGGGGGAGGTGTGAGTAAAGGGATGCTCAGGATTACAGTCCCAGCATGGGTTGGGTTGGAAGGACCTTTAAAGATGGAGTTCTGGTGGTCAGGGACACCTTCCACCTGCTCCAGCCTGGCCTTGGACACCTCCAGGGATTCAGGAGCAGGCACAGCTGTGCCAGGGCCTGCCCACCCTGCCAGGGAACAGTTCAGTGGCAGCCATTCCCTGGGTGCTGTCCCTGCATGCCCTGGAAATTGTCTCTCTCCAGCTTTCCTGGGGCTCCTGCAGGCCCTGCAAGGCCACCCTGAGCTCAGCCCAAAGCTTCTCCTGTGCAGGTGAACAATCCCAGCTGTGCCAGCCTTTCCTCCCAGCAGAGCTGCTCCATCCCTCTGCCCATCCTGGAGCCTCCTCTGGGCTCTCTGCAGCAGCTCCAGCTCCTCCCTGGGCTGGGCCCAGGCCTGGGGCAGCTCTGCCCTCTCTCAGCTTAAGGCCATTCCCCCTGTCCTTGTGAGAGGTCCCTGCCCACCCTCCCTGCCCAGCCCTGCAGGTGACCTTTCCCTGAGGATGGTTCTGGGATCCCCTCCCTGTGGAATCCCCCGTGTGTGACAATGATCTGATGGTCAGGGACACCTTCCACCAGACCAGGTTGCTCCAGCCTGGCCTTGGACACCTCCAGGGATCCAGGGGCAGCCACAGCTGTGCCAGCCCCTGCCCACCCTGCCAGGGAACAGTTCCTAATTCCCAATATCCCATCCAACCCTGCTCTCTCTCAGCTGAAGGCCATTCCCTGTGTCCTTGTGAGAAATCCCTGCCCAGCCCTGCAGGACAATTCTGGGACCCCTCCCTGTGGAACCCCCCACATGTGACAACCCCCGGGTGCCAATGAGCTCCGGGATCCAGGATTCTGAACACAGGGCAGGATTCTCCCCCCATCCCCTGCTTAACCCTGTCCTTGTCTTTGCAGGAGGAGAGACTTCAGCATGCAAACCTTCATCTGTTCGGCTTGCACCATCGTTTTCATTCCATGCTGCTGGCCTTCAGATGGCTGGACAGATGTCCCATTCGCATCAGCAGTACAGTGACCGGCGGCAGCAGAGCATCAGTGACCAGCAGGTCTCGGCCTTATCCTACGCTGAGCAGCTCGAGCAGCCACTCCCCCTGACAAACCAGGTATGGCCCAGGGCTCCTCCTGCACCTGGCAGCTCTCAAATGGGCAGTTGTGCACTCATTTGGGTTGGAAGGGACCTTTAGAGATCGAGGTGGCCATGGCAGGGACACCTTCCAGAGTACCAGGCTGCTCCCACCCTTGTGTCCAACCTGGCCTTGGGCACTGCCAGGGATCCAGGGATGGAATTCCACCCCAGCCCTGCCCACCCTGCCAGGGAACAATTCCTCATTGCCAAGATCCCATCCAGCCCTGCCCTCCTTCAGTTTAGGGTCATTCCCCCCATTCCTGTCACGCTAAACCCCTGTGAAATGTCCATCTCTGTCCCTGCATTATCCAACCATCAATTACAGGATCAGGGCATTTCTTCTTGGAGAGTTGGTTTTTAACTAATTAACTCCCAACTCTGTAAGAATAGAATTAACATGCAACAGTATATTTAGAACTATTTATATTTTATATATTTTATATTTTTATATATCTATATATATGTGTGTGTGTGTGCATATATATATGTGTATATATATACACACATATATATATACTATATACATACACATATATAGGTATATAATATATATACATATATATCTATATATATTATATACATAATACATATATATGTATATGTATATACATATATATGTACTATAATGCATAATATATATTATAATATATATTATGTATCATAATATATATTTCATATAATATATATGTATATATTATATACAAATATATGTATAAATGTATATAATATACATATATGTATATAATATATGTATCTATGTATATATCTACATATGTGTATACATCTGTATATGTATACTATAACTCAAAAAAAAAGTTTTTAAAGTTGTTTCTAACCCCCTGGAACATATTTATTAGGATTATTCTACTTATAACATTTTTTTTAAATAAGGGGAGAGAAAGATTGGCCAAGTGGAGAACTGTGAAAAGCTCTTTTTAAGATAATGACTGGCTTTTAAATTTTTGGGCTGTTGTTAGCAGCTGATTGCTTTATTACTTATCCTGATGGACTGTTTTAATGCAGAGTCACTGGTTGGTGTATTTGGAATACAGAAGTTTGCACAAAATAGATTTTATTTGGGTGGGTAGGTCTGCTGAAAGGAGTCACAAGAGGAGTCAGCAGGAGCCACAAGAGCTGCCGTGGCTCTGGATAAGTGGGAATTCGGTTGGTTTTTAAAAATTCCATGGCCCAGTTGTGGAAACAGAAGGGCAGATGGGTTCCAGCAAAGCCTGTAAGTCAGAAATTGAAAATTTGGTGCAGACTGATGAGGAATGTTTCACTAAAGAAGGTGGAGGTGGAGTGTTTTTGCTGCTCAAGATGTTTTAGGCAGAAAAGTCTCCAGAACATCAGGAGATGCTCTGGTGCTGTGGGAAGACACTTTGGCAGGAGGAGGAAAGGATTAGAGGGGATGGGAATGGCCAGGATTTGGAGAGCTCCAGTGACTGGAGCAAAGTGAATGGGGCTGGCCAGGGAAGGGTTTCCTTTCCAGGAGGAAGAGGGAATCTCCCATATAATAATACAGAGCTTGAGGATCTACAAATGCATTTTATGTGAGCTCTTTTGGGTTAAAGGTCTCCCAGAACTTCTACAATGAGGCTGGTCAGACAAGAAAAGTTGCACCTGAGTCCTTTCAAGGCGCTTTGGAAACAAACTCAAGGAATTTCAGGTTGTATGGACATGATCCATGTGAGGAAATAATCAGCTGGCCAACTTGGCCATGGCAATCAGGCTGTCTTTGCACCACCAGCACCGTTTGATAGGATCAGTGTTCCTGCCTTGGATGGTGGCCAACTTCCTGAAGGCTCCTGACTACTTCCCTTGCCTGCCTCTTTCCTCCCTCGGGTTCTTGTGCTTCTGCCATCACCCAGTCCCACCAAGAGTTCTCCTCAGCAGGCTCCTGCTTGGAGGGGAGGTTCTGAATGAGCCTCTCTGGGTTCTCTCAAAGACTTTTTGTCCTTGCACTGCGTTTCTGGTTTTATCTGCACAGCCAGATCCAGCTGAGATCTTCCTGCTGGTGGCTCAGATCATCTGCTCTGGACCAGGTCTCTCTGCAGAATAAATTCCTTGTTCTTTCTTTTGGGTTGCCCTTTTACAGCTCTTGTTCATCTTGATTAAAAATTACTTTTTTTTTTCTTATAAAAACCTTGACCTCTGTGGTTGAAAGCTTTGTGCTTTTCTCTCCAGATGTGATCTGCAAACATCTGGGGGTTTGTATCCCACTGATCCCTGCATGTTACAGATTCTTTCTTTATGACATTCCTACAGGAATCCTTTTTATTCATGGCATTGCTATGAATATGCTGCCACCTCTCTCTGGCCTTGATAAAAGTTTTTTATCCAAAAATTTGATCAAGTTCTGTCCTGTAAATGTCAATTCTGGAAAGGAACCTTGCAGAGAACATTGTTGGAAGCATCTTTAGGTGGTTGTTTCATTTCTCTGCTGGGATCCCCCCCCTTGTTCTCTCTGTCATCTCCTTGTAGAGTTTCTAACACAGAGCAGCCTTTTATAATGACAAACTCTGTTTGGTTACAGAAGGTGACTTCTGCCTTTGCCAGTTCATACCACAGAATTCCAGGATCATTTAGGTTGGGAAAAATCTCCAAGATGAGTCCCAGCTGTGCCCCATGGGCACCTTGTCCCCAGCCCAGAGCACTCAGTGCCACCTGCAGGGGACACCTGCAGGGCTGGGCACTGCAAAGCTCCCTGGGCAGCCCCTGCCAAGGCCTGAGCTCCCTTTCCATGGGCAAATTGCTGCTGCTGTCCAAGCTGAGCCCATTCCCTCTGCTCCTGTCCCTGTTCCCTGGTCAGAGCCACAAGGTCCCCCCTGAGCCTCCTTTCTCCAAAGTTTATCATCCAGAAAATCCAGATTTTAATATGCAGCAAAAGGAATTGGCTGTTGGAGGAGCCTTGATAGTTTGATTTTAATATATCCATAAAAACAGGAGGAGGAAAAAGGTGACTTCAGGCAGATTCAGGAGTTTAATCCTTTAAGGTTGGATTCTTTCCATGCAGTGGCTCCCATCCAGTCAGACAGACAAGGATTGGGGTCTGGGGGCTTCAGTTTCCTGGCATTTCCCACCATCAGCAGCCTGGAGCATTGGGACAGCCTGGGTGCCACAGCTTTGCACAGCCTAAAAGTCACTGTTTGGGTGCCCTAAAGCCAACCTGCTTGGGTACCCTAAAATAACTTGTTAGGGTACAGATGTAAAAATAATAATCTGTTAGGGTGCCCTGAAAGCAACTTCTTAGTGTGCCCTAAAATAATCTAACTGGCTGCCCTAAAAATAACTTCTTTGGGTGCCCTAAAAGCAAACTGTTTGGGTGCCCTAAAAGTAACTTATTTGGGTGCCCTAAAGGTAAACTGTTAGGGTGTCCTAAAAGAACCTCTTTGGGTGCCCTAAAAATAACTTCTTTGGGTGCCCTAAAAGTAACTTATTTGGGTGCCCTAAAGGTAAACTGTTTGGGTGCCCTAAAAGTAAACTGTTACTGTGCCCTAAAATAACCTCCTTGGGTGCCTTAAAAATAATTTCTTTGGGTACCTTAAAACACCCCATTTGGGTGCCCTAAAAGTGAACTCTTAGGGTCTCCTAAAATAACCTCTTTGGGTGCCCTAAAAATAACTTCTTTGGGTGCCCTAAAAGTAAACTCTTTGGGTGCCCTAAAAGTAACTTATTTGGGTGCCCTAAAAGTAAACTGTTTGGGTGCCCTAAAACTTCTTTAGGTACGCTAAAAGTAACTCATTTGGGTATCCTAAAAGTCACTTTTTTGGGTGCCCTAAAATACCCTATTTGGGTGCCCTAAAAGTAAACTGTTAGGGTGTCCTAAAATAACCTCTTTGGATGCCCTAAAAATGACTTCTTTGGGTGCCCTAAAAGTAAACTCTTTGGGTGTCCTAAAACTTCATTGGGTACCTAAAAAGAACTCATTTAGATACCCTAAAAGTAACTTCTTTGGGTGCCCCAAAATACCCCATTTGGGTGCCCTAAAAGTAACTTCTTTGTGTGCCCTAAAAATAACTATTTTGGGTGCCCTAAAACTTCTTTAGGTACACTGAAAGTAACTCATTTAGGTACCCTAAAAGTAAATTATTTGGGTGCCCTTAAATACCTCATTTGAGTGCCCTAAAAGTAAACTGTTTGGGTGCCCTAAAATAACCTCTTTGGGTGTCCTGAAAATAACTTCTTTGGGTGCCCTAAAATACCCCATTTTGGTGCCCTAAAAGCAAACTCTTTGGGTGCCCTAAAACTTCTTTAGGTACACTAAAAGTAACTCATTTGGGTATCCTAAAAGTCACTTTTTTGAGTGCTCTAAAATACCCTCTTTGGGTGCCCTAAGAGTAAACTCTTAGGGTGCCCTAAAACTTCATTGGGCACCTAAAAATAACTCATTTAGATACCCTAAAAGTGACTTCTTTGGGTGCCCTAAAACACCCCATTTGGGTGCCCTAAAATAACCTCTTTAGGTGTCCTAAAAATAACTATTTTGGGTGCCCTAAAACACCCTATTTGGGTGCACTAAAAGCAAACTCTTTGGGTGCCTTTAAACTTCTTTCAGTGCCCTAAAAGTAACTCATTTGAGTATCCTAAAAGTCACTTCTTTGGGTGCCCTAAAACACCCCATAAGTAATTCCTTTGGGTGTCCTAAAATACCTCGTTTGGGTGCCCTAAAAGTAAACTGTTAGGGTGCCCTAAAACTTCATGTGGTACCCTAAAAGTAACTCATTTAGGTACCCTAAAAGTCACTTCTTTGGGTGCCCTACAACACCCCACTGGGATGCCCCATGAGTAACTTCTTTGGGCGGGTGAGCCCTTCCAGAGGGCTCTGGAAATTGGGGTTTGGGCTCAGGAAATTGAGGTTTGGGCTCTGGAATGGGGATTTGGGCTCGGGGAGTTGGAGTTTGTGCTCGGGAAATGGGGATTTGGGCTCTGGAAATGGGGATTTGGGCTTGGGAAATCAGCATTTGGGCTCTGGAAATCAGGATTTGGGTTTGGGAAATGGGGATTTGGGCTCGGGAATGGGGATTTGGGCTCTGGAAATGGGGATTTGGGTTTGGGGAATGGGGATTTGGGTTTGGGAATGGGGATTTGGGCTCGGGAATGGGGATTTGGGCTCGGGAATGGAGATTTGGGCTCTGGGAATGGGGATTTGGGCTCGGGAATGGCGATTTGGGCTCTGGAAATGGGGATTTGGGCTCGGGAATGGGGATTTGGGCTCTGGAATGGGGATTTGGGCTCGGGAATGGGGATTTGGGCTCTGGAATGGGGATTTGGGCTCGGGAATGGGGATTTGGGTTTGGGAATGGGGATTTGGGCTCTGGAATGGGGATTTGGGCTCTGGAAATGGGGATTTGGGCTCGGGAATGGCGATTTGGGCTCTGGAAATGGGGATTTGGGCTCGGGAATGGCGATTTGGGCTCGGGAATGGGGATTTGGGCTCGGGAATGGGGATTTGTGCTCGGGAATGGGGATTTGGGTTTGGGAATGGGGATTTGGACTCGGGAATGGGGATTTGGGCTCGGGAAATGGGGATTTGGGTTTGGGAATGGGGATTTGGGCTCGGGAATGGGCATTTGGGCTCGGGAATGGGGATTTGTGCTCGGGAATGGGCATTTGGGCTCGGGAATGGGGATTTGGGTTTGGGAATGGGGATTTGTGCTCGGGAATGGGCATTTGGGCTCTGGAATGGGGATTTGGGTTTGGGAATGGGGATTTGGGCTCTGGAATGGGCATTTGGGCTCTGGAATGGGGATTTGGGTTTGGGAATGGGGATTTGGGCTCGGGAATGGGGATTTGGGTTTGGGAATGGGGATTTGGGCTCTGGAATGGGGATTTGGGCTCGGGAATGGGGATTTGGGCTCGGGAATGGGGATTTGGGTTTGGGAATGGGGATTTGGGCTCTGGAATGGGGATTTGGGCTCTGGAATGGGGATTTGGGCTCTGGAATGGGGATTTGGGCTCGGGAATGGGCATTTCCCTCCCGGCCTGCGGGCTCGCAGCGCAGCCGTTCCCGGGCTGCCGCCCCCCTCTGCTGGCCGCAGCGCCGCGGTGCTGCCCGGGACGCCTCTCCCAAACCCATCCCTGAGCTCCACATGAGGATTCTCTCCCAGTTTATTTCTGTGTCTTTGCTGCCGACCGACTCCTCTTTTTTTATGGAGTGTCTGGTTCAGGCTCCTGGAATGATTTTAATTCATCAGCAGAGAAAGGGAATGTGAATTTATTGGTTTTATTCCTGCTTGCATTTGGGGTTTCAGTGGCTTACAAGCCATATTCTGTTTTTTGGGGAGCATTCACAGGAATCATTAAAAGTTAGGGAACAGTAATGACAATTTATATTTAAATTCTATACAACCTATGCATTTAGATTACATTAGATTATCACGTTAATTTTGTGTCTTTGCTGCAGACTGGCTCCTTTTTTTTATGGAGTGTCTGGTTCAGGCTCCTGCAATGATTTTAATTCATCAGCAGAGAAAGGGAAGCCAGGTCTTGCTTGTGCATTTATGAGGTTTTTTCCTGCTCTGTCCTGCTTGCATTTCTGGTTCTAGTGGCTTGCAGGCCATATTCTGGTTTTTGGGGAATCACTCACAGTTGCAGATTAAAGGTTAGGGAACAATAATGACAATTTATATTCAGATTATATAAATTATCTGTATTTATATTAAATGTAAATAATATAAATAATTACATATAAGTTGATCTTAAAAGATTATTTACTTAATTTTCTCTTGCACTTATTTCTTTCTGGCTGTGGTCCCCACACCCATCACTGACAAGGATCAAAGAATTCTAGGAAGATACTCCAAGAGCAGCCAGATTGTTTTGTTTTTCTCTTATTTATGAGGTTTTAAATTACACTTAAAACCTTCCAGCTCTGTCTTTTTACATTTTTTTCCTTCAGGAGTTATTTTTTAAGGCTTTCATTTCCCAAATAGTGCTGGCAGGAGGGGTCCAGCTCTTGGCTGTGGCTGTTGAGTCTTTCAGGGAAGTGTGGGAGCACATGGTCCAGGGAGAACAGAAAAGTTGGGATCTCTGGGATCTTTCTCCTGCAGTGGCAATAAATGAATATTTCTCTGTCCAGTTCTAACTGGTTCCATCTTGTGAGTTGAACACAGCCTGATGGGAATGAAAGATAAGAGCTTAAAAGTTGTCACAACTTCAAAGTTTCTTTTTTTTTTTTGCTGCTCTGTTTTGATGCTC